>NC_089821.1:308873346-309173346 GCF_035046505.1 Tiliqua scincoides
ACCTAATATTTGCTCTAGACTTACATCTCTCATGCTCAATTCCCTCCCCCCCCCCCCAGCAAATAATAGCTTTTGGGGGCTGCCATTGCTCAATGAAGAAGCAAAGCTAATGCAATCCTCACCGTGTTGCTGCCTGCCAGCTAGGAGTCGTCAAATAGGTCGTAAATAAACCGACCCCCTTATAGGAAAGACAATGGAATTATATGTACTCCTACTACCTTCAATTACCATAAAAGCAACAATTATAAGGTTGCACTCCTACAGCCACCCTAAGGAGAAAATGAGAGGAAAGTGTTCCATTAGCCAGAGTGACAGTCACATTTTCTCACTATTAGCCCCGATGGTGTGCCACTATCACCCGGGGGAAGCTGAGGTCATAGGGTAACAATTAATGACTCTGACAATTAGCCCTTCTGATGTTCACACCTCCAGTCTAATGAGAATCCCCCCCCCCAGACCCATATACATTTTCACACTATTTGCTTCTACAACATATAGCATAGCCATGGGAGACTAGAGGAAGGGCACCCCCACAAACCTATGCATTTTAATGCAGTGCCTTGGGAACATAAATTGGCTATGTCAGAATGCCAGATGCAAGGGAGGGCACCAGGATGCAGGTCTCTTGTTATCTGGTGTGCTCCCTGGGGCATTTGGTGGGCTGCTGTGAGATATAGGAAGCTGGACTAGATGGGCCTATGGCCTGATCCAGTGGGGCTGTTCATATGTTCTTAACTACAATTCCCAGGAAGCCTTACAGGGCTCTTGCTGTCTTGTGTGCTCCCTGGGGCATTTGGTGGGCCGCTGTGAGATACAGGAAGCTGGACTAGATGGGCCTATGGCCTGATCCAGTGGGGCTGTTCTTATGTTCTTAACTACAATTCCCAGGAGGCCTTGCAGGTCTCTTGTTATCTGGTGTGCTCCCTGGGGCATTTGGTGGGCCGCTGTGAGATACAGGAAGCTGGACTAGATGGGCCTATGGCCTGATCCAGTGGGGCTGTTCTTATGTTCTTAACTACAATTCCCAGGAAGCCTTGCAGGTCTCTTGTTATCTGGTGTGCTCCCTGGGGCATTTGGTGGGCTGCTGTGAAATACAGGAAGCTGGACTGATGGGCCTATGGCCTGATCCTGCGGAGCTGTTCTTTCCGTGTTGGCCTCCTATCTTGTAGAGGCAGTGACCCCACAGAAGCACTGGCGAGACTTGGCAAGAGGCAGATCGTTGCAGGAGATGAGGACCCTGGTCAGTTCCTTGGAGTGCTGGTATCAGAGGCAACTCCATACAGCAAACCAGGGATGTTGCTCCAAAAACAGCCAGCTAGGAACTGCCAGCATGTCAGACGCCAAATGAGAACTGAGAGTCCTGCAGCCAGGAAGGTGTATTTAACTCTGCCCTTCTGTTGTGAGCAAAAGAGACCATGCCCCATTGCCCAGGCATTGGTTGTAGGAATACAGCAGCAGAGTGCCCTCCCAGGCTGTGGAGATTTCCAAGGAGAGTCCCCAGAATGAGAAAGTGTGGCCACCTTGTACGTATCTGGGTAAAGCAGGTGTGAGGGCTTCTGGGCTGCCCTCTAGTGGAAGCTTCCAGCAGGCCCTAGGAGAGGGGGGTAAAGGAGGTAATTTGTACCCAGGCCCAGGGTCAAAAGGGGGGCTCAAGAGCCAAAGGAGGGGCCCCAGAAATTTCCTGGGATCTGACATTTTCCCCTCCACTCAGTCATGTTGTCCATACGGGATGCTGGGGACACTACCATGACCGGGGATGCTGGGGACACTACTGATGCCACAGGGGTGGGTAGACCTGGGCTCCAAAGACTTTTCCAGCTGCCTCTACCCTTCCCTCACCCTGCTTTGCCCCTCCCTACCCCTATTCTGCTTGCTCATCACCACCCTCCCCTGCTCTGTTTCACCCCTTCCCCTTTGCGAAGGGGCCCAAAAGAAACTTTGTACCCCCTGTTAAAATTCCTCTCAGAGGCCCTGGCTTCCAGCAAGGTGGGCATTTCTCTCTCTTGGCATGATTCCGGCCTTCCCCCTTCCTCTTTTCATTATGTTTCCATTGTCATGAATAGCTTGCTACCTGGTTAGGTTTGGACTTCCAGCATTACTTGCCCTTCCCAGGGATGGAAGCCCTATTAGGATGGTCTGCCCCCAGCTGCTTATGGTTCCAGACCATTCCCCAATGTCTCATAGGGTGTTTCCTGCTGCGATGCCTGCGGGTTCTGTCAATGCCCTGAATGAGGAAAAGACCCAGGCATTAGACACAGTTCGTTCTGGATACCCTCTCTCAAATCATAGGGTCTGCCCACCCTGACCGGGTTTTCCAATGACCTTGGACATACATTATGGCACTTATGGGTGACAGCTAGCGTACAAGTGACAAACACAGGATGAAGTCATCTGAACACCATCACTGGGAAAACAGGCAGCAAGGATGGAAAGACCAGATGCAAGGTTGGGCACCAGGATGAGATCTCTTGTTGTGCTCCCTGGGGCATTTGGTGGGCCGCTGTGAGATACAGGAAGCTGGACTAGATGGGCCTTTAGCCTGTTCCAGTGGGGCTGTTCTTATGTTCTTATATGTTCTTATGAGTGGGGTTGGGCGGTTTTAGGGCACATCCCCCCCAACCCCGCATCTTCTACATTTCAAATTGAAAGTTCTCACTGGGAAAACTTTGGGCTCATCCCTAAACCACTTGCTCCTGAACAAGATCAGCATCTTTACAAAACCTCAAACCTCCTATCCTTGAGGTAACAAGCCAAGCCTGCCCTCTTTGAGCAAACCCACCAGGGTTTTCAGGGATGGGCTGAAAAATGTAACGCGTTTGTCATAAAACACTTGTCTTTCCTCGCCCAGCTTATTTAGAAAGTCACTTTACTAATTGAGAAAAAGTTTAATGAATTTTCTGTCTCCCCCCCCCCCCAAAAAGTAATTATGTTTCCAACGTACTCATTGGAAAAATTCATTAGACTTCTGTTTTCATGTAAATACCTCTGACAAATTGCATTAACAAAGCCTAGCCTATTAGGGTTCATGGTTCACATAGTATCTGAAAAGGAATAATTGTCTAACTGCTCAGTGACAACAAAGCAAATGCTCCTCTTGAGCTTCTGCAATTAAAACACGGGAAATTAGAACTATTCAGGCTCAAAAATGCAAATATGGCATGTTTCCCACCAGCAGGAAAATAATATGCAGCCAGAGAATGTCTTGCCCTTTCCTTTTAAAATCATATCCCGTGTGAGCTGCTGCTGGAAGTTCCTGCAACCTGGAACCGATGGACAGGCTGTGCTCAAAGTTTACCTTAGTGGGAGGTGACCACTGAAGCCAGCAATTCGGTGCAAAATAATTCACCAACCAGCTCTTATCACTGAAATGCAGGGAGCTGCTCAAGACCTGGGTATGTGGCCATCCATGACTTTCCCCTGCCACTACGCTCCCCCTGAATCTCTCTGACTCTGTCCCAGCCCTCAGCTGCCTGACAGTCTCTTGCCATCTTGGCATTTTGACTAGACGGGCTGAGAATCAACAAACTGCCTTATTTTTTCCTTGCCTTCCCAGCAATGTCACCTTGTGTGACAAGATACGTCATTGTGCTGTGCATTGCTCTGCCTTCACTTCAGGTCAACAGCTGTGGCAGAGCCACACACCATGCCGTGATATCATGTTGTGCCGTGGACAGGGCGGCATAGAAACATATATCCTGTTGGACTCCAGATCTTCAGCACAATTCCCGAGTCCCCGTGCTCCATGACAAGAAAACTCAAGGGCATGCAATTGAAATCATTGCACATTCTCCCCATTTACCAGGCCTCTATTCCCCCCTCCCATGCTGTCTTGTGTTGATTTACAAATTTTACACCCCTAGGAGAATATGCCCAGTGGCATAGCTGGAGGGGGGTGCAAAGCACTAAGTTTTGCAGGAAGCCTCACCGCAGAAGCAATTCACCTCCATTTTGCTCCCATCACCCAGAATGGTTTCAGAGGGGTGGGGAGAAGCTGCTTGCACGCCATGGTGAGGCTTCCTGCTATAACTTAGTGCTTTGCACCCCCTCTAGCTACACCATTGAACGGGCCATCTTGTTGTTTGCAAGTTATCATGTGAGAAAGGTGCTAGATACATCTCTTCTCACTCTGTTCTCTCCCCATTATCGAATTTAGACTGCAAGCTCCTTGAGAACAGGGACCAGCATTTCTTTTGTTTTTCTTATACTCTACTCCACATCACCATGCACAGGGATGGTTCTATATGGAATAGTGTGACAGCCCAAAAATCCGATTCATGAAACTAGTCCATTAACTGCATAAAATCAGCATATAGCTGAAACTGTAGTTCTTAGGGGAAAAAGTATTTCCCCCCCCCCCCCAAATAGAGCACAAATAAGTTGCAGTGGGCATCCACTTCAGGGAAATTCCCTCCTGTCTAGGACAGTGGTGCCAGTCATCATTTTCTATTAAAATCACACACTTTTTAAAAATTGTCCAATTGATCAAAATACTCTTTAAAAGACTAACAGCCTAATACTATGCATGTCTGCTCAGAAGTAAGTTCCATTACAGTCAATGGGACTTACTCCCAGGAAAGTGTGGATAGGATTGGGCTGTAAGGCTGCAATCCTAACCACACTTTCCTGAGAGTGAACCCCACTGAACAAAATAGAACTTACTTCTGAGTAGACCTGTTTAGGATTGTGTCCTAAGAAAGCACTCCCGATTAAATGATTGATTTTCATCATGCCTTTAGCTGCTGCCCTCCATTCAGTGGGGCTTGAGTCGGAGACTTTATAAGAAAGAAGCAAAATTTTTATTTTATTTTATTTTATTTTCACATTCTATATCGCCCTTCCTCCTCAGGAGCTCAGAGTGGTGTACATGGTTCCTTCCCTCCTTTCGCCGTCACAACAACCTTGTGAGGTAGGTGAGGTCGAGAGCGAGTGACTGGCCCAAGGTCACCCAGGAAGCTTCATTAAACTGTCATTTTAAAAGATATGGAGACACCACAACAATTGAAGCAGCAGTTAAGAGCAGCAAATGAGGTTGCTTTTTAAAAAACAAACCCTGAGCGAACGGCCAGAGGGCCTTTCCTTTCAAGATGCCTTTTTGGTTTTACATTACTGCCCATTGTTATTGCTCACATTTAAGAGAAACTGTTTTGTCCTCCTGGATCCTCCAAAGAGGCAACTCTCCTGAGGATAAAGCTAATGAATTAAACAGCAAGCCAATAATTCACATTTCAGGGAAGGATGATATTCCTGCTCCCTGTGGCTTTCACCTGCATTCTCATTTCATATTTTAGGTTCCCGTCTGGCTCAGTTGGTAGAGCTGCCGCCTTGTATCCCTGAAGATCTGAGGCTGCCAGTTCGAAACAGCCAGAAGTACCCGAGAACTGAGGACAAGCTGATATACTGATGCGCTGACCCTCGGTGGCAGAGAGGAGTTGCCGTCAATCAAGTGGAGCGTGGGAGGCGAAGGGCCAGAGAGAGGCCAGACTGGGAAGGAATCCAGCTGGAACGAAGAGTTCTATGAGAGACTAGAACTATTCAATTGTAAAAATCCCTACGGGGGTTTAGAACAGCCTGCCTATGTAAACCGCCTTGGATTAAAGTCTGAGGAGAAATCTGATGACCAAAGAAAGGCGGTATATAAATACCTGTTTAAATAAATAAATACACACACGAGGGTTCCTTCTCCTCCTGCACAGATGGCATTTGACTGCTTGGAAGCCATCAGTGGGGCCCTGTCTCTCTCCATTCCTCTGACTCAGACACAGCTATGATTATTTGCAATACCTCCAAGGCCAAGTGTGTGCATGTAGGGGGGAAGCCCAGGTAAACCTATGCCTGGCCTGTAGGACAAGGGTATCAAACATAAGGACTTTTGCAGATACGGCCGGCAAAAGATCTTTATCCGGCCCATGTGATAATTGGGCTCTCTTATATCTTGAAATAAAGATGTGCATATTTTCTTTTCTGTCATTTTCAGCTAATGAGTTCCTAGGTGAGGAAACTGGCCGTCACTTGCAGAATGATGTCACTTCCTGGTTAATGACGTACCAGCCCTCAAGCAGGTGCCATGAATGCTAACTTTGGCCCGCTGTATGAAATGAATTGGACATTCCTGCTATACAACTTAAGATTGCTTAAGATAAGACTCACCTGACCGTATGCTCCTCCAAACCCTAGTACCCTACACTAGCTTGAGTTGATCCACCAGGCCCTAACTGCTACTGAACTGATGCTAGGGACCTCCATTTGTGTTTACTGGGTCACACTTCTGAAAGGAAAGCCTCTATCACTGGGCAGGGACACCCCAGGACACAATACCTAGCTTTCCTGCAGCGCATGGCTGCTGGGTGTGCAACAGTTGACCAACCCAACCCCAGCAGAGGCAGACAGCAGCAACTTCTCAGAGCGCCACCAGATGCTGCAGGATTTGGCAACCTTTCTCTTGCCATGCAGAGATAGCAAAGCTGGGGGTCTTCTCCCTGCAGGCACCAGAATATTAACTGTGGCCTTTGCTTTGCGGAAGAGTCCGCAATTCTTCTGCTAAAGAGGCACCAAAGGAAACTAGCCAGGCAGGTTGTGGCGAGAGCAACTCAAAATGAAGACCACAAAGCTGGAATGAGATAAATGTCACCCCGTCTCTTTCCTCTATGGCAGGGGTGTCCAAAGTTTTTGGCAGGAGGGCCACATCAGCTCTCTGACACTGTGTCAGGGGCCAGGGAAAAAAGAATTAATTTGCATTTAAAATTTGAATAAATTTACATAAATGAATATATTGAAGACGAACTTATATGAATGAATGAAGGTCTTGCAATAGCTCAAGGCCTATAAAAGGCCTTGCACAAAGCAAGGCTGGCCTTTCCTTTGCTGCCGCTACCACATCACAGACGTGAAAAAGCAAGAAGTGGAGGGAGCCCTCATCCCACATCTCACGCAAGAGGTCAAACAGTCGCCCTCACACTGAGAGCAGTTGCGTCAGGCCAGTGCGGGCTCCAACAAATCTCTGGAGGGCCAGAGGCTCATTGGAGACTGGGGGCTTCCTGAGGGCCACATTGAGAGGCCTTGAGGGCCGCATGTGGCCCCAGGGCCGGGGTTTGGGCACCCCTGCTCTATGACACAGACACCCACCCTTGTAGTTATAATTGTAAACCTTCTTTAGAAGTCATTCTTTGCAGATGAGCAGGATATATAGGCATACCATCAGAGAGAGGTAGTATGAAGGTTTTAGGCTTGTCTTCTCCATGTTGTGCTAGCTTTCTATGCGCAGGGAATGGAGGGAAGCATAGAGGAGCACTCAGTCATGTGGGCCTGTGTGCTCCTCCCCCAACTACCTGAAGCAGTGCAGCCCAGTGCCATGTTGACAACATATGCAAACGGGGTTGTGGTACATGTGGGGACACCAGACAAGTCACAGCTGTGCGGCACCTCACACCTAGGAGTAGAACAAAACACAAGAGTTTCAGCCTACATAATTCATTCACCACGAGTGATCTGCCCCCAGTTGGATGGCGCTCCCTCCCTTGTCATGCTGCCATCAGCCCAGAGGTGTATTATATCAAAATGAAAATGCACTTTAACACAGACCGGCGTGGTACGTGAGCCTGCCGTTTCACACCAAACAGGAATATAGACTCACTGTTTCTCTTGCTCCCAGAAAGCATAATCACTCGTGCACAGCCGGAATAAGTCTGGATCTCATTCAAAAATAAAGTAAATAAATAGCTTTTTTTAAAAATGACATTGCCATAGGAACAAAAAAGAGGCAGCAGCCAAACAGGTTCCTTCTGTGTTCTCAATTCATTTTTGCTAATATTTGGGAAATTTCAAATGGCTAATAAGAAAATCAGTGATGGACAGACACAGTTGATCGTTCTCTGGGGGGACTTTTATTGCACCATTGCACACAAGCTTGCAATGTATGTTTGTTGCATTCACACATTATAGTTTTAGGTGTACACTTACAAGATTTTACATGTCCATGGAACAAGTAAGTTGTGATGTAGTCCTTAGGATTTTTGTATTGGCAACCTTCAGTCTCGAAAGACTATGGTATCGCGCTCTGAATGGTGGTTCTGGCACAGCGTCTAGTGTGGCTGAAAAGGCCAATCCGGGAGTGACAGTCCCTTCCACACCGGGAGCAAGTGCAGTCTGTCCCTGGTCTGTCTCCCTGGCTATGGGCCTTCCTTCTTTGCCTCTTTGCCTCAGACTGTTGGCCAAGTGTCTCTTCAAACTGGGAAAGGTCATGCTGCACAGCCTGCCTCCAAGCAGGCCGCTCAGAGGCCAGGGTTTCCCACCTGTTGAGGTCCACTCCTAAGGCCTTCAGATCCCTCTTGCAGATGTCCTTGTATCGCAGCTGTGGTCTGCCTGTAGGGCGCTTTCCTTGCACGAGTTCTCCATAGAGGAGATCCTTTGGGATCCGGCCATCATCCATTCTCACGACATGACCAAGCCAACGCAGGCGTCTCTGTTTCAGCAGTGAATACATGCTAGGGATTCCAGCACGTTCCAGGACTGTGTTGTTTGGAACTTTGTCCTGCCAGGTGATGCCGAGATCCAACATACCAAGATCCAGGTCTACAGAGCTTGCGTCCTGAGTACACTTCTGTACTGCAGCGAGTCATGGACTCTTCGCTCACAACAGGAGAGGAAACTGAGCGCTTTCCACATGCGCTGCCTCCGACGCATCCTCGGCATCCTTAGGATTATAGCCTAAAGAATACATACCATGTAGTACCCAGTAAGTTACACTGAATGTAGTGTTGTTTACTTCTACACAAACATATCTCAAGATTGCAGTCAGTTACCATGCCCAACACAACAATTACTATCAATATTAGGGGCAGCTGAATTGTGACTCACTATTAACATTTCTTTGTACCCCAATCCTGAACACTACTGATGTTTGTGGATCTTCTGAAAGATGCACAGGACTGGCCTGCTTGTTCTCTTTCCGCAAGACTTGTTGACTTGTTGCAAGGCAGAGTCAAATCCTTCAGATCACAAACACAAACACTGCAGGCTTCTTTCTGAAAAAGACACTGGGGTTCCAGTCCTAGAACCCCCATATCATGTTTAGCTGGGCCAAAGAGGCCAGTGAAGGCAAGCAAGTTGAAACTAATGTCGACATGATGTGCTTTTGAGCGAGAGCTGGGGGGCAAGTGGGGAGGAAGACAAAGACTTCTACAGGTTGCAAACAGCAATGGAGGCAAGTCTCCTGTCTCATAAGAGCAGACCCTATTGCAGAATTATAATGCATCACACAATCATTTCTTTTGTCAGACTCTGTCCGTTCCAAAAACAGAAACTGGTGTGGATCTCTGGTTCCTTGCTTTTTGTGCCAAAAGGGAGTTGCCATCCTGTACCCAAGACAGCACCCATTTTTCCCATGGGGGTCATTTCATACGTGACACAGGGCAGACCAGAGTCTGCCATCAGATGCATGCTCAGTTAGGAAGTGCAGCCTCTCCATTAAGTCGGATATCTGTTTACAAACACAGGTATCACTCACATTAACACTTTACACATTTAGGTGTGCCATTAGCACGTCTTAAGATGCATTTAGCAACAAGTATTAATTTGTGAAGAGCACACACACCCCCTCCCGGACTGGAGCTAAAATAACCCTGGCAGCTATGTTCTCTGTCTGGGCGTACTCCTAGAATTGATATACAAACTGTGCCAAGGAGAAACCTGGGCAATGCTGCCCTCCTGCGGCCTTTCTGCTTCACACACAATCTTCCAAATGCAAGCACACAGCCCTGTTCTTTGGGCAACTGAAGTGGAACTAACTCATTAGCCATACTGACAAAACCAAAGACAATGAGCACAATACTCTTCCCTTTTATCTGTGGTTATGGTGTAAGGTCCGATCCCAGCCTATCTTTCTACTCTACGGAAAGTGCCATGTATGTTGATGGTGTGATCAAAGACAATGGCAGAGAGCCCTATTATTTTATGGCAACCATTTCATAAGAACATATGAACAGCCCCATCAGGCCATAGGCCCATCTAGTCCAGCTTCCTGTATCGCACAGCGTCCCACCAAATGCCCCAGGGAGCACACCAGATAACAAGAGACCTGCAAGGCCTCCTGGGAATTGTAGTTAAGAACATAAGAACAGCCCCACTGGATCAGGCCATAGGCCCATCTAGTCCAGCTTCCTGTATCTCACAGCGTCCCACCAAATGCCCCAGGGAGCACACCAGATAACAAGAGACCTGCAAGGCCTCCTGGGAATTGTAGTTAAGAACATAAGAACAGCCCCACTGGATCAGGCCATAGGCCCATCTAGTCCAGCTTCCTGTATCTCACAGCGTCCCACCAAATGCCCCAGGGAGCACACCAGATAACAAGAGACCTGCAAGGCCTCCTGGGAATTGTAGTTAAGAACATAAGAACAGCCCCACTGGATCAGGCCATAGGCCCATCTAGTCCAGCTTCCTGTATCTCACAGCGGCCCACCAAATGCCCCAGGGAGCACACCAGATAACAAGAGACCTGCAAGGCCTCCTGGGAATTGTAGTTAAGAACATAAGAACAGCCCCACTGGATCAGGCCATAGGCCCATCTAGTCCAGCTTCCTGTATCTCACAGCGGCCCACCAAATGCCCCAGGGAGCACACCAGAAAACAAGAGACCTGCAAGGCCTCCTGGGAATTGTAGTTAAGAACATAAGAACAGCCCCACTGGATCAGGCCATAGGCCCATCTACTCCAGCTTCCTGTATCTCACAGCAGCCCACCAAATGCCCCAGGGAGCACACAAGACAACAAGAGACCTCATCCTGGTGCCCTGCCTTGCATCTGGCCTTCTGGCATAGCCCATTTCTAAAATCAGGAGGTTGCACATGCACATCATGGCTTGTAACCCACAATGGATTTTTCCTCCAGAAACTTGTCCAATCCCCTTTTAAAGGCATCCAGGCCAGATGCCGTCACCACATCCTGCGGCAAGGAGTTCCACAGACCAACCACAATGTTTTTTTCTTTTCGTGACACACTGACCCCTATGGTCTTCTCCATGGTCTTCGCCTCTTGTGATGTCACTTCCAGCTTCTGGGAGTCTCTTCTGGGTTCTGTGGCTCTGATTCCAGAGCAACTGCCCGCAGTAATGTCTTGCCTGTCCCTCTTCCTCCGTCAGCTCTGCAGAAGCGGCTCTGCTGGGCAGAGGGACAGACAAGTAGTTACTACAGACAGCTGCCCTAGAAACAGAGTCGCAGAACCCGGAAGAGTTTTCTAGCAATTGTCAACTGCTGTGTTCCAAACCCCTGCAGCACATGAATGTGCTGGGCAAACAGGTTGACATTTGCTGCTTTAGGGTGATGGGCCCTTTGGGGGACAGGACTTTTAACATACAGGGGAAAAAATACTGTATGTCACTCTGTTGATACAGGATCACTGGTCCATTTAGTTAAGACTCACTTATGCCAACCAGCAGCAGCTCTCCTAAATCTCCAGGCTTTCTGCCCTGAGGTGCCTACGCCAGGAATTGACCCTGGCACCTCATTCATGCCAAGCAAAAGAGACATGTCCTCACCACCTCCTCATCGCCATCTGGCATTTGCAAGGATCAACCCTTTCCCGTCTCCATCTTGCCAGGGTTTGGGGATTTTTTCATCGCATGGAAAACCGTTCAAACCGTCCCCTCTTATCTGAAGTCTGAAGTCTGAAGGCTTAGAATCCTAACCAGACCATATGACAAGATTGTTCTAAACAAGAGACTTGGCTCTCCAGTCCTTCAGTCCTCTCTCTTCTTTTCCCAGAAACTGGCTAGCTTGTGGTATTCTTGCAGCTGAGTCTTGCCCTAATGAGGAGAATAAAAAGGAACATAAACTGTGGCAAAAGAAATGTAAGAAGGTGATATGGGAGGCCAAGAGAGACTATGAGGAACGCATGGCCAGCAACATTAAGGGGAATAATAAAAGCTTCTTCAAATATGTTAGAAGCAGGAAACCCGCCAGAGAAGCGGTTGGCCCTCTGGATGGTGAGGGAGGGAAAGGGGAGATAAAAGGAGACTTAGAGATGGCAGAGAAATTGAATGAGTTCTTTGGATCTGTCTTCACGGCAGAAGACCTCGGGCAGATACCGCTGCCTGAACGGACCCTCCTGACCGAGGAGTTAAGTCAGATAGAGGTAAAAGAGAAGATGTTTCAGACCTCATTGATAAATTAAAGATCAATAAGTCACCGGGCCCTGATGGCATCCACCCAAGGGTTATTAAGGAATTGAAGAATGAAGTTGCAGATCTCTTGACTAAGGTATGCAACTTGTCCCTCAAAATGGCCACGGTGCCAGAAGATTGGAGGATAGCAAATGTCACGCCTATTTTTAAAAAGGGAAAGAGGGGGGACCCGGGAAACTATAGGCCGGTCAGCCTAACATCCATACCGGGTAAGATGGTGGAATGCCTCATCAAAGATAGGATCTCAAAACACATAGACGAACAGGCCTTGCTGAGGGAGAGTCAGCATGGCTTCTGTAAGGGTAAGTCTTGCCTCACGAACCTTATAGAATTCTTTGAAAAGGTCAACAGGCATGTGGATGCGGGAGAACCCGTGGACATTATATATCTGGACTTTCAGAAGGCGTTTGACACGGTCCCTCACCAAAGGCTACTGAAAAAACTCCACAGTCAGGGAATTAGAGGACAGGTCCTCTCGTGGATTGAGAACTGGTTGGAGGCCAGGAAGCAGAGAGTGGTGTCAATGGGCAATTTTCACAATGGAGAGAGGTGAAAAGCAGTGTGCCCCAAGGATCTGTCCTGGGACCGGTGCTTTTCAACCTCTTCATAAATGACCTGGAGACAGGGTTGAGCAGTGAAGTGGCTAAGTTTTCAGACGACACCAAACTTTTCCGTGTGGTAAAGACCAGAAGTGATTGTGAGGAGCTCCAGAAGGATCTCTCCAGACTGGCAGAATGGGCAGCAAAATGGCAGATGCGCTTCAATGTCAGTAAGTGTAAAGTCATGCACATTGGGGCAAAAAATCAAAACTTTAGATATAGGCTGATGGGTTCTGAGCTGTCTGTGACAGATCAGGAGAGAGATCTTGGGGTGGTGGTGGATAGGTCGATGAAAGTGTCGACCCAATGTGCGGCGGCAGTGAAGAAGGCCAATTCTATGCTTGGGATCATTAGGAAGGGTATTGAGAACAAAACGGCTAGTATTATAATGCCATTGTACAAATCGATGGTAAGGCCACACCTGGAGTACTGTGTCCAGTTCTGGTCGCCGCATCTCAAAAAAGACATAGTGGGAAATGGAAAAGGTGCAAAAGAGAGCGACTAAGATGATTACGGGGCTGGGGCACCTTCCTTATGAGGAAAGGCTACGGCGTTTGGGCCTCTTCAGCCTAGAAAAGAGACGCTTGAGGGGGGGACATGATTGAGACATACAAAATTATGCAGGGAATGGACAGAGTGGATAGGGAGATGCTCTTTACACTCTCACATAATACCAGAACCAGAGGACAGCCACTAAAATTGAGTGTTGGGCGGGTTAGGACAGACAAAAGAAAATATTTCTTTACTCAGCGTGTGGTCGGTGTGTGGAACTCCTTGCCACAGGATGTGGTGCTGGCGTCTAGCCTAGACGCCTTTAAAAGGGGATTGGACAAGTTTCTGGAGGAAAAATCCATTATGGGGTACAAGCCATGATGTGTATGCGCAACCTCCTGATTTTATAAATGGGTTAAGTCAGAATGCCAGATGTAGGGGAGGGCACCAGGATGAGGTCTCTTGTGATCTGGTGTGCTCCCTGAGGCATTTGGTGGGCCGCTGTGAGATACAGGAAGCTGGACTAGATGGGCCTATGGCCTGATCCAGTGGGGCTGTTCTTATGTTCTTATGTTCTTATGAGTATACACTGGTGACAGCAGGTATTCAGACTGGGTGGAGGGAACATCAGCATCCATCTGAGCCCCCTTTCCAGAGATGACGGCAAAGAAAACAATTCATGGAAACCCAAGGGTCAAAACCATGGCCAAAATCAGTGAGCTTGCCCCTCCCTCCAAAAAGCCAGCCAGCAATATGCCCACCAATTCCCAGACTGAAAGCTATTTCTGACATCACTCCCAGCTCTATGACTTCAGGCAGAGAGAATGTGGCTGGTACAGTCTGGGGCAGACAACCATGAGATGCTTCCTTATGGGATATCACAGACCCTAACTGTGTGATCTTCTGTGTGATGAACACATGCTTGTTGCAAGATCAACTCCAGACCGGCAGCCTTATTCATTTCATTCAATCCTGAGGCCTGCAAAGACTCATAGATGAGCCTATCTGCTGGACAACAGACAGGTAGATGACCAAAGAATATACTGGAATGGGCTTCCCAATCCTAACTCCTCATGCTACGATACAACGGCGCCAACACAATGCCCACTGTGTCTCACAGGGGAGTGTGGACTTCTGGAGGCCTCTTTGTGGTAAGGGAACATTTGTTCCCTTGCCTGGCATAAGACCATGCCAGGCTGCCAGGTCTAGTTGGACTTGCGCCAGCGATATGGCAACGCCACTGGATGCGCTGATGTCAGGACACCGCTCCATGGATAACAGGCTGTGTTGGTGCCTCCATGGATGCGGAGAATGTTACTGGGAGGGGCTGTGTCAGCATTGTTGTGCCCAGGCAGGCTAGGTGTTTGATTCTTGTTGTGCCAGCATGTTGTTGGTGTGGTGTTATCAGGATTGCTTTATGACGGATGTTGTGCTGACATCCCTGTGCCGTTGGCACAGTGTCCAAATAGGGTTGGATCGCATGTGAGAATTCCGCTCACTCTACCTGCTGCACTATTCACAGCATCAATGTTGCACTGAGCCATAGGGTAAGCAATGCAAGAGAGTCCTTGTGAGTGCACAAGGCATGCTCATGCCCCCCCTTCCCTGCCTGCTCTTGAGGGCTCTCGACTGCCCCATGACCCTTTGCCTGCAAGCAGGCGACTGGGCTGGGAGGCATCCAAAGAATTCTTGGGAACATTCCTGGCTGGAAGGCTGGGGCAAGATTCATTCTGGATCATCCCCTGGCCAGGTATATTTGGAAGGCCCCAATGGAGTCATTGACTCAGGTGAGCATATTGCTGTACCAGTGCCCACAATGAAGGTGGGTACTGAAGGACTCCACAAGTCAAGCAGGTGACTCCCAGGGTGCCTGGGCTTGTGGCCAATGCCTGATTGTCACCCTCCGATACCTGCCCTGCATTTTCCCCATCTTTGGGGGGGAGTTCATGTTTTGAGGGCAGCAAGTGTAAAATCCTGCCCCAGTTGCAGCAAATTGCCCCCTCCAGTACATGAGGGATGAATTTGGGGCTGCTGCGGTTCAGGCGCCTGCAAAACTTAGTGCTTTGCACTCCTCTCACTATGCCACTGGGCTGGACTCCTATCCACATTTACCTGGGAGTGAGCCCCACTGATGGGGCTTAATTCTGGATAGACGTGCCCAGGAGTGGGCTCTTAGGCTCTCCCCACACTCTCTCCCACCCTGCATTGCATTGGCCCTGCAATGGAAACTGGTTGCAGCTTCAGAATTCTTTGCACAGGGCATGGAGAGAGAGGGCACAAGCCTAGGCATGTCTACTCAGAAGTAAGCCCCATGTGTTCAATGGGATTTACTCCCAGGAAAGTGTGGGTAGGATTGCAGCCCAAGTCAGTGCCTCCTGCGCCACCTGCTGGCCTCCCAGGCTTGGGGCAGCCACGGCAGAGCTGAGGCAGTGCCACTGATGGGCTCTCAGTCCCCTGCAGGCAAGAGGAACCAGATTCTTTCCCTTTTTCAGTGTTCTCCAATGTTTACCCGGAAACTCCCTCTGGAGACAATGGGAACTGTCACTCTGGCATATTTGCCTTAACGCTCTAGAGTCCCCACCCGCATGCATGGAATCCTGGACCAATCGCAGCCTCGGTCGCAGAGATAAGAAAAGGATAGAGTGATGCATCACATAGCCTTCCTGGGGCACTTTCAACATTCCATGGCGCTCTCTCTCTCTCTCTCTCTCTCTCCTGGTGCGGAGCCATAGGGAGGAATGCGGGATGACAGGGCAGTGACATGTCTGCCTCGCCCCAAATAAACGGTACCCGCGAAGGCGGGAGAGCTTTCGCCCAACGTTACCCGGAAGTGCCCCCTGCGCGTCACTCTGTCCTTTCGCTCAAGGGCAACTAGAGCGAGTGGGGTTGCATCCGGGCCAGGCCTGGCCACGCCCCCACCCGCCGCCGGCCGTAAAGCGCGGCGTCGCAAAACGTCGCGCTCTTTTTCTCGCTCCGGCGGCCTGACAGGAAACCCGGCGTCGCTTTACGGCCGCTGGATGAGGATTGGCGACGGGGAGCGGAGCCGCCGCTACCGCTGAGGGGACTGCGGGGTGAGGAGGGCCGCGGGCCGGGCGGGGGGTGCCGGGCGGGGGCCGGGCCAGGCCAGCCTCACGGTGCTGTCTCTCCCGCAGGACATGGCCGAGGTACCGCCCGGGCCTAGCAGCCTCCTCGCCCCGCCGCCGCCGCCGGGAGACGCCGTCGCGCTGCTGCTGCCCTTGCCGGGCGCCGCCGCCGAGGAGGAGGAGGAGGAAGAAGGCCGGCGGCGAGGAAGGCCCCGTGAGGAGGAGGAGGGCGACCAGGGCGCGCGGGGGGGGCGCCGCCGGCCCTGCCCGCCCCCCCACCGGCGCCCCCACCAGCTGAACGGGCTCATCGCCGCGCCGGACCTGCTGCGCCTGCGGGGCTCCCTCAAGGGGAAGGCGCCGAGCGGCGGCCTCGAGCAGCAGCCGCCCGGCCCCCTGCAGCGCCTGCCCCGGCCCCAGGCGAGGACTGCGCAGCCCCCCTCCGCGGGGGACAGGAACGGGCTGGCCGGGGCCGAGGAGGAGGAGCAGGAGGAGGGCCGGGGGCCGGGGCCGGCAGGGCGCGAGGAGGAGGCCCTGCTGCTGCTCTCCCGCTCCCTGGCCTCCTGCGGCCTGCAGGGCCCCCCCACGGACTCTCCCCGGGCCCCGCCGGAGGCCCTCGCCACCCACTACGTGCGCTACCAGTCCGAGCTGCAGATGCCCGACATCATGAGACTGATCACCAAGGATCTGTCCGAGCCCTACTCCATCTACACCTATAGGTATTTCATCCACAACTGGCCCCAGCTCTGCTTCCTGGTAAGTCGGGGTGGAGGTTGACGCAGGAGTGGCTAGGCGTGCCGGAGGCTGCCCGGCAGTCGCCGTGGGGCTCAGCCCCGGAGGAAGCGCCGCCCTCGCCCGCCACCGGCCAGCACGGCGGTGTGCGTCTCTGCCAGGAGCGGCTCCCACTGTGCCCAGCGGTCCTTACTTCCTAGTGAGTGCGCGAGTGAGGTTGCTGCCTTTGGTGGAACAGCAGGCGTGGTGACCTCCGTTGCCTTGGCATAGGGACAGGTGTGTCTTCGACTTACCAAGAGTTCTGTGTAACCCAAACTGTATTTGTGTATGCGGTGTAAACTGGTGCAGTGAAACGTCACTTCTCTGTGTATTAGCAACTGGGTATGAAGGATGGTGGACTTTAATGCCAAGCAAAACAGAAAAGTACAGGTAGAAGTACAGGTGCAGCCTGTTTATACACTGATTTGACTCAACACTAATGGCCCCTGCAAATGAAAAGGAATGTGCTGATCCCTGGAGAAGGGGGAAAATGCACCCCTTTAAAATCAGTTTTAAAAACTGAACAGTCCTTTAACAGCCTTCCTAATGGGGGGGGGCAGCTGGCTGACAATCCATCAATCCTTCTCTCTCCAGGTGATCACTCCCTTCCCCCTGAGCATGTGAAAGAAAGGTGATCACTTTGCATTGGTGAAGGGAGGGGCTGAGTGAAGGGGAGGACTGTTTGATGGATTGTCTTCTTAATGACTCTTGCTGTACATCACAAAGGTCAGCAAGGCTGTTTTTAAATCACAGGAGCAAAGAAACTTTGTTTTTTAAATTGATTTGCTATAGTGCGTTTTTTGCTATCAGCATGAGTGCTTGGAACGGAACCCACATGAATAATTAGTCTCATCCTGTATTTTAAATGGCTTCATGTGATGAAACGTTTGTATTCATTTTTTTCCAGTTGTCCATCATCCTGCAGCTTTTGCAAGGGGAAGGGGGAGAGGAATGCAACACAGTATGGCTTTTTAAATGCTGTTGCATTAATTCAGCAATTTTCAACCTTTTTCATTTCACGGCACACTGACAAGGCATTAAAACTGTCAAGGTACGCCATCAGGTTTTTGATAATTGCCAAGGCACACCATGCCACCAGTGGGGAGCTCACATCCCTATTGACCCTACTAATAAATGACCTTCCCTCAGATTCCTGTGGCACACCTGTGGACCACACACGGCACACCAGTGTGCTGTGGCACAGTGGTTGAAAATGGCTGCATTAATTGGTACACTAGTGCATGGTCAAGACTTGATTTAAAGCCATGTTCCTGAAAAGCAATTATAAAGATCTGATAATTGCTTGACATCCCTAGTATAGTTTGACATCTTGACTTGTTCTTAAAAAGAGCTGATAAGAACATGTAAAGATGGTTATAAAATGGCCATTTCATAGTAATGAGTTTACACTTAGTATCCTTTGTTAGTTTTTGAATACAAAAATTATACTGTTTTTTAAAAACATCTATATGTTCTTCCTGTTAGAATTGAACAATTGCTTTTATCTTACGTGCCTTATACATATTTGGAGACTGTTTGCTTTAATCTTGATAATGCTATACTTGTTTTCGTGGCTCCCTCTTCCTTTCTGTCAACTTAATGCTGCCCAGTGACAGTAGCTGTTGAATAGTTAGGGTGTCATGGAGTAACAAGGCTCATAAAAACCTTTAGGACTGCTGAAACAGAAGAAGCTAGACTGTTAGATATTTTCTGTAGCATATACTACCAATTTTTTAAGACAATAAGTTCCTGTTTAAGTTGGCAAAATAGTTAATGGTTTTATATGTCACTTTGATCACAGCACCCAACTTGATGTATACACAGTTTCTGCACTAAAACCCAGTGAATGTGATCCATCTCTTAGGTGAAGGACTTAAGGTTTGTTGGGAGGGGGCTTCAGTTTTGAAGGATTAATTACAAAGAAGGTAGTAACAGGAAAGAAATCAGGGGAAATCTACCAACCTGATTTAAGTTACCCTGCTGTACTGTCTAGGTTAGAAGTTGCTTGTTCTATTGTGAAAAGAGGTTGGGTGTCCCCCTTAATACAAGGACATCTGCAAGAGGGATCTGAAGGCCTTAGGGATGGACCTCAACAAGTGGGAAACCCTGGCCTCTGAGCGGCCCGCTTGGAGGCAGGCTGTGCAGCATGGCCTTCCCCAGTTTGAAGAGACACTTTGCCAACAGTCTGAGGCTAAGAGGCAAAGAAGGAAGGCCCATAGCCAGGGAGACAGACCAGGGACAGACTGCACTTGCTCCCGGTGTGGAAGGGATTGTCACTCCCGGATTGGCCTTTTCAGCCACACTAGACGCTGTGCCAGAACCACCTTTCAGAGCGCGATACCATAGTCTTTCGAGACTGAAGGTTGCCAATACTGTCCCCCTTAAATAGCAAACAATAGGCTGGATTGCAGTCTGCTTGAATAGTTGGATTTCAGTCTTAGAAGTTGATTGCATGTCTTAATTTCATGTATAGAGGCAGTAGCAGATTTCAGAACCAAACACATAAAGTAAATAACTGAAAACTAGTGCTCGACTGAGTCCAAAGGAAAATCAGTTTTCTTGATGTATTTCATAAAGATAATAAGCTGAAATATAAGGAGATGCAAGACTTACTTTGAAGTATTTGGATTACGTCTTGGTTCTTAGAAGTGCTTGTGTGGGGATTCTTGTTTTGTTGTAAGTATTGTTGTTCTGGAGCTTGTTTCATGAGTATAGCTGGTCTCCCAATTATTTTTACCCTGCTTTTCTCCTCCTATGAGTGAAAAGGACTTTACAATAACTTTAAAATAAGATAGTAAGATCCTAAGCCTAGAGCAACAGCAAATGTCAAACTTGGGGTAATGCAGCATGGTGGCAGAGAACAAATTCTCTGTATAGGAACCAAACCTGTATAGGAAAAGTAAAGTCCCTAAATGCCAAAGAAAATAATTGGTCTTCAGCTGCACAGGAAAGAGAGGGCCAATCTGATCTGGAATTCTACAAACAGGACTTGTGTGTGTGAATTTTACACCAGTTGATCTGAGAAGTATGTTGTGCGTGTAAATTGGTGATGAGACAAAGTATTTTTAAGAGCTTGCAGCATGAGAGTAGAGAATCAGCTGTTGATGGACAAGTGAGGGTGGGTCAAGAATGATGATTTGGGGGGAAAAGACTCTAGGCTTGGCTTTTCGTCCCAGCATCATCAACACAAATGCTCCTCATTCTTATTTGGTGTTCTAAGAATCGCATGACTGCAGCCGATTTCGACCACCTAAATTTATTGTGTATTGTGTAGACTTCCAAAGCTAATTTCCCCAGCAGCAAAATTGAGCACCATGTTTTGGTCTAATGCTGACTTCATGCTGCATTTGGTAAAAGGGCTGAGGATGTTCAGAGGCATCTGCTTTTAAGAAAAGCGATTAAGCATTTCCACTTGCGTCAGCCAATATCTTTGTTGTGTGCAGCTTCTGGCACTTGTGAGGTTTGTTTCTAAATACTCATTTAGAGGATTGAACTTCCAAATAGCTGCTCCAGGGTATGCAACGCAACTGCAGTTGTGAAGGTATTCTAGTAGGCAATCAAACAGCGTGTTTTATGGGTTTCAGTGTTTATTGGTGCTAGTGGTTCTGAGGAAGTTTCCATTAGCAAACATAAAATGTTTTTACTAAATTTTTGCTTGTATCTGAAAAAACAAAACCCACAACTTAGACTTTCCCCCATAACACAATAAACTCCTGTATGTTGCATGCTTTATGTTTTAAGCAGTAAAATGAAGATTGGGATAAGTGTCTGTTAGTAATGTTTTGGAGAGGTGTTTAGTTTTTCTTTGGAACTGAAACTCTCCCCTGCTTAAACATTTGTTTTGGAAACAGTATGCTTAATGTATGTAGGTTGAATCCCTGTTAGTGCTGAAGATGAATTCTCTGCTAGTAAATAAAGTATAAGTCTTGAAACGACCCTCATGGGGTGCAGGTTTGCTTCACTAGGCTGAAAATTAAACTACTCAAAGGGGATAGTTCCCTTTTGAACAATTTGGTTGCGCTATATGCGTCTGCGTATAGGGATTGTCACTCCCGAATCGGCCTTTTCAGCCACACTAGACGCTGTTCCAGAATCACCTTTCAGAGCGCGATACCAGAGTCTTTCGAGACTGAAGGTTGCCAACTACTATATGCGTTTGCAGAGTATTGATCCAGTTTAGACATCACATTGGCCCAGGCTATGAGCCCTGCAGTGTCAGAGCAGGAAATTCCATCTGTTCAAGCATTCCATTTCTCACAGTGACTAATCCGCTATCTCTGGGACACCCATGAACAGAACACATAGGCAGGTAGCCCCATGCAGCTGTTCCTTCCCAGAAACAGGTATTGAGACACACTGCCTCTGAACCTGGACGTAGTGCATACCTTTCATGACTGGTAGCCAGTGATAGATTTGCTGTCTACAAATTACTCTAATTCTCTTTTCAAGCTGCCTAGGCTAGTGGTCATTACTGCTGCATGTAGTGAATTCCACAAGTTATGTTTTGGGTGGAAAGAATTCTTTCTTATGACTGTTCTGAATCGCCTGCCCATTAATTTCAATGGATGAAACACTAGGACACTTGGGTTCTAGTGTTTTGGGAAAGGGAGTAAAACTCTGTCCTCACCATCTTACAAACCCTTATCTTGCATTGTTGCCTTTTTCTAGACTCCCAAGCCCCAAATGTTGTGGCATCTCCTTATAGTGTTGGAGAACCAAATATTGTTCATTTAGCTATCTTATGGGAGATTTAAAAAAACATGGGAAAAGGCTCTTCTCCATACAGTATGGCAGGATTCTGGATGCTGATTGTGCTCAAGGAGAAGGACCCATGGGTGCCAGGGCTGAGAATCTTCCACTTTGTTCACATTTGCTTTTCTCTGTAAATACTACTTAGCACCATTGCAAGGTAGCTGGGATGTGGTTTGCAACCCTGTAACCAAGTGGTCGCTTTTCTATTTACCTTATTATAAAGAGTATTTGTATATCACTTTTTCAACAGGAATAGTTCACAAAGCGATTTACATAGTAAAATAAATTAGTAAATGATTTGCAAAACTAGTAGAACTTTTGCAAAACCAGCCATCTGACCTGCATGATGTGGGCATTTACTTCATTTCTGGATAAACATGTTTGTTTTAGTGCGTTTTCTGTGTTTTTAAGTTGGCTGGCTGTGATGTTTATAAAGACCTTGGGAGCTATGTAGGACCTTGGCAAAAAGCTTTCGTTCATGACCTCAATGGTGATGTTTGCTTGAAAAATCCTTCAATATATGGTGCAATGAGGCCTAGAAGCCACTATCAGTGGTTCCCAAAGTGTGAGCTGTGGCTCCCCAGGGAGCCATGGAAACCAGACAGAAAGCTGCAGAATCCTTGTGAAAAACCTGCTGCCTATACAACACATCAGACTGTAGCCCTAATGGGGAACTGCAGCCAATGGCCCAGTAGGTCAAGGTATCCATGAGTTGAAAACATTTTGGAAATACTGCACTGTGCAAAAACCTCTAGTCTGTCAACTTAGGATGGCTAAGGCTGACTTTCTCCATTTAAACTCTAAGGGTGCAGCAGCTGTGCCAGCACAAGGCACAACATGAGGCTGTGTGCCAGCATAAGTATTTTTAAAGATCAAGCTGTCAGTTGTGTATATCATGCTTTGCAAGCACTGTTCACTGGCAAGACGAGTAAGTCTATTGCATACTGTGTCATGTGACCTTGAACTTGAGGCATTAATACCCGTGTAAGCCCCATTGATCTAAGTGGCGCAATTAGGCACCTGCTTAAACCTTTCCTTGGGATTTACTTAACTCTGACTAGATTGTGCCTCTGGTTTGTTAAGCTGCCTGATTTTGAAGTGATTTTGTATTTTCGCCACTAGTATCTCTTTAAGTAATAGTTCTGTCTATATCATGTGCCTTTGATGCACAAAAAAATGGTGGTCTCAGAGATTCAGCTGTGCGCTAACATCTCTTAACTGACTGGTGCATATAAAATACATGCAAAGTCTGAGGCAAGCTCTTAGTGCAGGTGGGGGATTTTTTCCTTTTCCAGAACTCGAAAACAATTGCCCAGATTCGTCTAGAAACTGGAAACCAAGTAAACTTGAAGAGCCCCTCCTTTTTCTTCAGGTTTTTTAAAAATCTGCCTTTCAGCCCACCAGCTCATGTCTCCGTCAAGTCTGAATTAAGAAAATGATGTGACAGGCTGAATTTTTTAACAAATAAACACAAGTATTGGTGCAAAAATGAGATCTCAGATAGGTCTCCTCTGTTCAAGTAATTCTGGAAGATCTGAGGGCATTTTAAAATTATTTCTCTTACATCAACCCTTCTACCTTGACAAATGTCTGTCCTGTGTGGTGTTTTGTGGTTTTGTGCATTTTTTCCTCCAGTCTTATTTTTGTAACTTTCTGATTCCAAGATTAAGTTGGGAGCATGTCATAAATAGACAGCAGTGAACCTGCTGCATTAGAAAATGTACACTTAACACAAGTAGAGATGTCTTACTAGCATTGGGTTGATTGGCAAGTGCAGTGCTTTTGAAACCCTTAGAAGAAAATGGTGTTCTGGCAAGTAATCTATACATATAAAGTATGTGTGTGTAAGAAAAGGAGAGGGAGAAAATGGGATTTGGGGCAAATTCTTGGGTTTTGAGCTCCTAAATAAAAAGTGATACAGCTTTTCTTTCAAGGGGAAGAAATGGAGTTGAAGTTTGCCAGGCTACATTTCAAAATCTGGACTTAGTTGTGCAGTTAAACCAGTTATTCCAGAATAACCTCCAGAGTCTTCCCTTTGACTTCAACGGCAAGCATTATATCATTAAAGCAGCTCATTAGTCCAAATTAAATAGTGCTTAGCTTATGTCTAGTATTCTACTTTCTGCTTGGGATTTCATAACCTTTTTCCTCATGCCAGTAAAAGCACATGATAGTGGTTTCGTTGCTGATCTTGGATGGTTTTCCTTGGCATAACTTTACGAAGTTCTGTGTAGGACGGATAGAACTTGGGCTAGACGAGACCGAGTCCAATTAGTGTAATGTTACTGCTTTGAGAAAGTGAACCTGAAAGTTGCCATGCTGTAAAATGTCTAATGTACACTTTCTGTTACTAGGTGATACATTTTTAGAAATCATCTGTCGTTAGACATAAAGTTGTTGTTAGAATCAAAAAGTAATTCTGCCTGTGATTATGGGTTTTTGTAGCACTGCTCACTGCCACCTTAAACTGCAAAAAATGTTTTGGGTTTGTTTGTTTTCAAAGGCAATGGTAGGAGATGAGTGCGTAGGTGCCATCGTCTGCAAGTTGGATATGCACAAAAAGATGTTCCGAAGAGGTTATATAGCCATGTTAGCAGTGGATTCCAAATACAGAAGAAAAAACATAGGTAAGAATCACCTTTTTGTCCTTTCTGTTGCTCTCCTGAATAGATTCTTCAGGGGGAAACTTACTCAGACACCCTGCTGGACCACAGATTCTCTTGAACTGTGATTTTAATACAGGGTAGTGTGCAGCATTCTAGCACCTCCTTGCAGTCCATGGGCCCCTGTTAGATTGTTGGGAATATCCTTTTTCACTACCTAAAAATAAATACATTACAAGTCTGTCTAATTGTAGAAATGAATTTGGAATAATTAGGGTGTGTGCAAAACATTGAGAATGAAGTAACTTAACTGCATTACTGTACTCCGCAGGTCCATTCAGATGTAAGCTCCATTGAGTTCAATGGGGCTTACTTCCAAGTCAGTGAATAGAATTCCAGCCTAAATTCATTGCTCTTCACTTTATTATTCCCAAATCAGTTCCCATGACATGATCTAAGGGCATTGGATACAGCAACCTAGTAGAAGCTAAGCAGGGCTTGTATCTGGTCAGTGGCAGATGGGAATTTCCCATGTATGCCATGTCCCTTGTATGTATGCCCCACGTATGCCATCTCGCGTTCCATGATGAAAGAAAGGCATGTCATAAATCACATTATTCCCCTGTAGAATAATTTCTTTGTGAAATACTTAGTGGTGCATGGCGAATCTCATGTTTATTCAAATAGATATGTAGATCATGTTAAGAACATGCACTTGATAATGCAGCTCAGTAGAAGCCTTTCTGCTCCGAATGCCCTCCCTGTATATGTATCCGTTCTGAGAGAGTAGAAATAAAAATGCCAAAGTGAAAGCTGAAACCAGAATGTTATGAAGTCACCAGCTGCCCATTCCCAGATGATAACTATGCCTTCTCGCCTGCTGGGTTGAACCATTGTGAAATCAGTGAAAGGTGCTAAAGATCAGATTTCTAAGAAAATCTCAGGTGTTGGTGCAATATGACAGTGGTTGCTGCACCATGAAATCCCCAGTTCAGTGGTTGTTCCCAAAGTCCTACCTTTAGAAACTTTGTTAGTCTTTGCGGGGGGGGGGGGCGCCGCAACACAATCTCCATGAACGCAGTACTGCAGGGCAGGGATTTTTCATTTACCTGGGGATTGCTGTTGCTCTTTGGAGAATCTAGGAAGCCTACAACCCCCTCTGCAGCCCTCCCCAAGGCTTGAAAATGTTGAAAAAAGAAAAATCCACTTCATGTTTTGGGACAAAAACCAGAAGTGGGTTATCTCCCAAGTAAGTGGAAAAAACCTTTTCCTGACCTGCAGTCATGTGATCATAGCAATTGCATTGCTGCCTATTTCTGGTTCCCCTGGGGGGTTGCGACCCACCAGTTTGGAAGCTTCTGCCCTAGTCTTTTTATCTGCCTATGCTATAAATAGGTGATATCTCTCAGGAATTCGGATTATTATTATCGTTAACAGTATTTATATACCGCTTTTCAACAAAAGTTCACAAAGTGGTTTACAGAGAAAATCAAATAATGACTCCCTGTCCCAAATCTAAAAAGATGCAAAGGAACACCAGCAGACAGTCACTAGAAAAGACACTGCTGGGGTGAGACGGGCCAGTTACTCTCCCCCTGCTAAATACAGGAGGAGTACCTGCTTGAAAAAGTGCGTCTTACCCAGTTAGCAGGGGTCCAACCTGAGAATTGAGAACTAGTTGTGAATCCTTGCATTTGCCTCTTATACATGTCAAGTCAGGAGATAACTTTCATGTTTTCCACCATAATTGTTAATGTGTGCTTCAGTGTTGTGAATGAAAAATAGTGAATCTCCCACTCTGAGGCTGGAAACATTTTTAGAGTAGGTTGGCTCTCCTTGCCTCCCTGGTACACTTTTTCTCTGAGCTTGGTTCCAGAAACTGATAATTTCTAGCATAACCTGACATTTTCCTTTAGGTTTAGGGGGGGCAACAAATTTTGGTTGTCCTTGTTAATCATCCAAATTTTGTTCTTGTCACCAACAAGCATTTTGTATTTGTGATTGTATTCAGAGGTGCTCTGAAGCTGAACACAACAGAACCAAGCCTCATGCTAACTTGCCTGGAGGGTCATTCACCATGGCAGTCATGGCAAGTGGATTGTGGGTGGTTGTTTCAGGCCATAAGTGCAGTGCATTGTCTGTGGTAATGATCACAAGAGTCCTTTGGGGCATAGACTTCAGGATTTCTCTATCCCACCACCAGCTCTTTGGTGGCAACTTAGCATTCTGTTTGTTCAGAGAGGTGAGGTATTCATTTCTGAGCTTTTCCCGTGTTCTTGCAGTATCCTATTAAAGGCTGGTATGCTTTGTTTACGTGCAAGGCATGCTTCTGAAATACATTAGCTGCTATGCTGTGTGAAGCAAGTACAGGAAATCAGAACACAGACACTTGTCTGCCCCGAAGGAAGAAATATAGAATGAATGGTTTTAGAGGAGAGTGTCGTGAAAGTATCTTATTTTGGGCAGCACTGGTTTTTTCTTAATGAAGGCAATGTGCCCTGTTAAGTGTTTTAAAAAAATTCTGGAGTGTTAATTGTATATGTCAAGATGTAAAACATTTTGGGTCTTTTTGTTTACCCCACATTTTTTCCAGTCCACTTAGTTTGTTCTGTTGCAGACCAGATGGACTTGTTCTCTGGTTTGAATTTGGTCACAGATATGCTTTGTCCATACCTGAAGTAGAAGTAGAGGGCTGTAATGGAAATGTGCAAGATCCTTCAAGGAGATAGGGTGTGGTGTCAGCAGTGGCCCCTTGCCCAGTCAGGCCTGGGAAGCATGGAGTTAAAACCTAAGCTTTCAGCAGTGGGTGTGTTGCACAGCTGCAGCCACTAGAGGCAACAAGGTCTGGAAGGATGAAAGCAGCACCTGGAGGAAGGAAAAGGTATGGGTGTAGAAGGAAGGAGCTTGGAGGAAAGAGGATGGACGGACGGAGACTATGGAAGACTGCTGGAACAGAGACTGCTGGAGACTAGTGTGTGGTTGCCATATCCAAGAACTGCTGAGAACCAAGGTGTTGATTGGCCAAAGAAGCTACTGGTGGTAGAGGGAAGGAAGGGGGACCTTTGCAGGTTGAACAGGGCAAGCCACCCTGGTGGTGGGGCAGTACCTACCAGTGCTTTCTGCAGAATTAGGGCTATTTCAAGTGAAGAGGGAACTAATTAGCTTAAAATGGGCATAAGTTATCTAAACCAGGTTTGGAAATGGAATTTGACTAAACAAGGGCCCAGTGGACCTTCTCCTTTCTGGGATTTCCTTTGCCTTGGTTGCTGTTGTTATTTTATAAAACTATTGAATTTCCTTAAACTACTAATAGATACATTTGCTATATAAGGTCATTATACTGTAGGAGCTGTTTTGTGTTGGAATGTTGTAGTTAAATGTCTGTTTTTTAACTTTGTATTCTAGGTACAAACTTGGTTAAGAAAGCTATTTATGCCATGGTAGAAGGAGATTGCGATGAGGTGAGTCATTTGTTCCTTTCAAGGAATTGTCTTCTTGCTTTGCTTTTCTTGAAGGTCTTCCTTTTAAAAGCTTTTTGCAATGTAACTCTTTAGTAAGTGGAAAATAGAGAATGCAGTCAGAAAGACATAGTATCCTAAGTGCTTAGTATGACTCCAAGAAAGTCAGCAATTGTCTCCTTTAGACAGCAGTGGTAGCCATGAAGACTGTTAACTCATGTGTGCATCTCCAGCCATTAAAGAATTGGTCATATCAAATAATGGTAGTTGGTAACTCTGCCTTGCACAGCAGACTACAACCTTAACATTATTTGGCTTATTTTAAATTGAGACACTTCAGTTTTATTCTTTAAAATGGGTAAACGAGCTTCCATGAATAAAACTTACCTTGGCTTATCTTCATTTATTATATCTTGGTATTATATTTTTGGTATTGTGCATCACTGTTGCCCTGCAGCCTCTTTTTTAAATCTGATTGACTCCTAACCGCTGCTTGGTGAACAGCCTCTACTGTCCTGTCTTGGCAAAACAGAGTCCCTTAGAGCAGTGGTTCTCAAACTGTGGGTCGAGACCCACTTGGTGGGTCATGATCTGATTTCTGGTGGGTCGCGAGAAGCTGGCAGCAGCCATCTTGGAAGATGGCAAAAGACCTAGGTGGCACCATTTTGGAAGTGGGCAAAGTCTGGGCGTTGCCATTTTAAGCTTCCCAGCATTGAGACGTAACTAAGAGCGGCTTGCACATGTGCAAAGAAAGTAGAGTGCCGTTTTTTCCCAGAAAGTGTGCTGCTGCCTTCCAGCTGGACCTCCCTCTGCACTTGGAGGCTTCCCTCAGTGGGGCCAATCAGGGAGTGCAGGCTTGGATTGCAGGAAAGAAGGACTGGGAGAAACGTGGACAAGCCAGCCATGCTTCTCCACACCAGCCTTTGTCAGCTTGGCTGCCTTGATGGGATGGGCTGCCTTGGGGTTGCAAGACAAGAACTTCCTGCTTGATGACATCACTTCCGGCTCTGACATCACAGCGATGTCACTTCCTGTTTGATGATGTCATTTCTGGCTATGACATCACTTCCAGGTTGCTGACTTCACTTCTGGTGTGTCCCAGACAGATTGTCATTCTCAGAAGTGGGTCCTGGGCTAAAAAGGGTGAGAATCGCTTCCTTAGAGAATCTGGCTGTTCTTTCTCTTGCACAAGCAGGCACAACTTTAGTTACCATAAACATTAAACACTTGCATTTTCTTTTATGCTCATAAAAGCCTAGTGGAATCTTGTAATGAAAACATTAGGTTGAGGAATACAGACGGATGTCTGCTTTTATCAACGCTGAAAATTTTTCTCTATTCAGTGGGTCTCTAGCATTCTGCCCCTCATAATATGTCTTCCATGCTATAATGAATTCCTGGTGATCTTGATGGCTTTGAGAGTGGGTCTGCTTCTTTAGCTTGGCCACTTTTGTACTCTTTGCCCAAACTGTAACGCGTTAATACCACTTCAATTAAAAGGTTTGAAGTTAGACTTTGTAAGGATTCATTGTTGTATTGTAGTTGGAGCACCTGAGCATTTTAATATTTAGTATTAAACTCTAGGTTCTTCCAGTGTGTAATGATATGTATTGGTGATAGTCCTTAATTGGGTATAGTAGTGCATCTTGTCTGAATAATTCAGTTGTAGTATAAGAGAGAAGTTCTAAGAAGCAAGTGCAGTGAATAAGTAACAGAATTAAATCACAACTGTACTGATCAGTATTCTTTTCTATCCTTTTAAACATTATGATATGAGGCCAGCTCTGTTTCTTATGCAATATCATAGTATCATGACTGATTTGTGTTGTGTACATATCTGCAGGTTAGTGATTATCTTGAGTGTCTCTTTGGGACTTTAAAAACACTTTTGCAACTTCCCAGAAGGTTCTGCCACCTTGAATGGGAATTCTATTGTTACAGTGAAACCACAAAATTCCATTAGAAGTAGTGGCAACTGGAAGCTCTGAATCATCTTCGGAAGTCCTAGTATTACCTAGTAACTGCTGTGTCCATTGGTGAAAACCTGGAGGTAATAATTACAGATATTTTCAGTCCATTGACATGGTAGTTTATAGGTCTTAATAGCCAATAACAGGATTCCTGAATGCACTTTGGAGCTTCCAGTTATAACAAATTTTGGGTTCTCACTGTAACACATAAAACTTTTTATCCGGTAGGTTTGTACTGTAAAATGTCTGCCAGCTTTCTTAAATCTGATACTTATTTTCTTTGCCCATGGCTAATTCAATGAACTGGGACATAACAAGATAATAGATTAAAAGTGATTTTGAAACTGTCTCTATTCAGACACCGAAACTGTGGTTTTATACTTACCTGTGTTGCAAATCCAGCACATGGGTTGAGTTTCTAAAAATGCAAACAATGGATAGAGCTGCTTGTCCATTTTCCCTCTGCTCAGTACCTAGCTCTAGGTATACAGAGCAACAGCTGAAATTTTGCTTCATCAACTTGAATATTATACAAAATTGTAACTATTATAAACTGTGGTTTTCAAAATCTCCCTCAAACCGTAGTCTTCGGTTCTGGTTTATTAGCTTATCAAAAATAATGACTTGTCAATTTGGTCATCACAGCAAACTCTGGCTCAGTTTTCTTAATTGTGTTTTGAAGCGATTTCTGAATTTTGAGACTCCTGAATTTTGAACCTACCAGACTAACAAATCAAAAATGATGTTGAAATCCTGACTTTAGGCATCTTTTTGTGTGTGAACTTATTAATACATGGACTTTCCCCAATAGGGGAAGTTCCCCAAAAGGGGAACTTCCAGGTGCTCATGATGCCAGTAAATTTGAATATCAGCATTTAACTACTCCTTAAGGAGTCACTGAGTGCTTTGTTCTGCTGTCAAAGAGTTTCTAATTGGAAAGATATATGGTGACTTTTGTCTATTTGCGGGATGTCCCAGATGAAAGACCCTAGGGCAAATGTGCAGTGGGGTGTTTTCCTACTTGCTTCTTATAACCTGTGGGCATCACCTGGATTCACCTGTTGGATTGGTTACTTGGGGTCATCTGAGCCCTTTAATTTTCCAGCTCTGGGGAATTTACAGATCAATGAGCTGACTAAAGTTTTGTTTACTAGTCATTTACTGTCCCTTTTTCCCCAACTGGCAATAGCCAGATCTGACTTTACACTGAAATGTCACAGAGGCAGCTTCAGGATGCTCACTCATTACCAAAGCTATCCTAGGAGGTCAAAACAGCCAAAATAAGAAGGGGGAGTGGGGGAATTTCATTACAGTAAGTCAAGTCTTTTATGGCAGTGTTTCTCAAACTGTGGGTTGGGACCCACTAGGAGGGTTGTTAGCCAATTTCAGGTGGCTTCCAATTCATTTTGAAATTTTATTTTTAATATATTAGACTTGATGCTCCCAATGGCATGACTGTGTTTGGGGAAATATTACAGATCTGTATTTATAACAGGCTACTATGTATATGCTTTTAACAATGATAGTAAATGGAACTTACTCCTGGGTAAGTCTGGGTAGTAGGATTGCAGCCTAAGATTGTTAAAAAAAAATTTCCTGCTTGATGATGTCACTTCCAGTCATGACATCACTTCTGGAGGGTCCTGATAGATTCTTACTCTATAATACGGGTCCTGTTAATAAAAGTTTGAAAACCATTGTTTCAGAGCATTTTGATAAAACCCACACTCAGTTCCACATCTTATGACATTTATGAGCAAGCTGAAAAAAATAGCTTAATTTTCATTTGTTTTCATCAGTCAAGCTTTTTATAGCCCCGCCCTTAAGTAGGTTTATTTCATATTATTGTGGTGATACGCTCATTCAGTTGATCAGGTAGCAAGATTTCATTGTGAAATTGGTGCACTGCTTAGATGGAAGCCCTGACGGGTACTATTGTAACTAAAGTGAAAGCTAGCTACAGATGCAAGGCTGTCAATTTGAGATGCAACATGCTTTTGAAGATTTCCATCTCCTGCTCCAGATATCACTGTTCTCCCTCTTCCTGTGGGTTCCCTTGGGTCCCAGAAGTTCCAGGGCCTGACCTAAGGGAAACATGGCAGCCCTAAAGATTGAAGGGACCCAAACACTCGCACGTGGAGTCTGGCAATTGCTAGTTCAGGGTTTCTCTTGAGCTAAGCATATCCAGCAGAGTGTTACTTTGGCTGACTCAGAGTTGCAGTGCTTTAAACAAAGCTCAGCTTCTCACTTGTGTAGATCAAGCACACTATGGCAGTGGTTTTCAAAACTTTTTAGAGGCCCTAGAGGCTGCTGTCTGATTTATAAATGCTAAGGTGTGTGGCTATAATGGTGATTGGGCAGCAGAACCCCCCCCCCCAAGTAGCACATAGCCTAATCTGCCCTGTCAATTTCATGAACCATCAAAAATAGGGTCACAACCCTCTCTTGATTCCCAGACCTACAGTTTAATAACTACTGCACTATAGAACACGCAATGACTGTGTTACAGTTGTTGTGTGGTCCCATAGTGTGCTTGCTCTTCTGCACAAGTGAGAAGCTTGGCTGAAGAGTTGCAGTGTATTAAACAGAGTAACGCTCTGTTAGCTGTGCTTAACTTGAGAGAAATCCTGAAGTGGCAATTGCCAGACTCCATGTGTGAGTTTCTGGGTCCCTTCAGTCTCTCAGTGTTGCAGCTGTCAGTGAAGAACTGAAAGGTGTTCTCTTTAGATACAATAGTTATACTTATGGATGCACAACCTATGAATATCCTAGAGCTGTGAGAACCCAGATTTCTTGGATTTAAATGCTCAGAATGGTGACTGAGCAATGGCACAAGTGAAAGCTGCCAGTAAAAGTGAATATTTCTGGAAGCTAATGTTGGGGAAATGTTGTGGTGTTTGGTTTACACCTAGCTCCATTCTAGGTGCATAGGGTGGGTGCAACAGCTTATTAATTTGAAATATACTTTGAACTGCATTCTTTCTGAGGAAGTATAGTCCCATCCAGGAGAAGTTGCAGCTCCCATCCCAAATTGGCTGTCCTACTGACCAACAGCTTCTTGGTCTTGCCTGGATTACATTTCAATGTGTTAACCTGCATTCAGTCATTCACTGCAGCGCTACATTAGTTCAGAACATCTTCTGCCTTCCTAGTACCAGGTAGTACTGTTAATCATGAAGTGCTTGAACCCCTCTCTGTCCATCTCTGGCCGCTAAAAACCAAGTTGTGTACATGACTTTCAGCTCTTTTGAATGCTGGCAGTCTCCCAATCCAAGCTGGAATATGTGGGGCGCACAAATAGGGGAGAATACCATTGAGTATTCAGCATAGGCATGTTCAGCTGACAAATCTCAAGCCAAATCAGTGTCCCAGTAGGTTCACTAAATTATAAGCAAGATGATTGTTTGATATGATTATGATAAAATCAATATTGGATAAGGTTTGCTCACAGTTTCACCTGTACTGGTGTGTGTGTGTGGGGGAGTGTCCTAAAAGTGTACTGTCAGTGTTTTATTGATAACTGGTAGATGTTCTGAAAAGGCAAACAATAGTTGGCCACTTGTTGCTTTTAGGAAGCACACTGAACTTGCACTTTGAAGGAATTGGGCTATGAAATGATAAATTGCTTCTTGTACCTTGAAATTTTGTGCCATTTTCCTCAGCATAATTTCACAAGTTTCTGCCCAGGAGTTTAGCTTTATTCTCTACAGTCCCTAAAGAATGCAGCAACCATTAGAAAAAAAATGTATCTTCTTTTGTAGGTTGTCCTGGAGACAGAGATCACAAACAAATCTGCATTGAAACTTTACGAGAACCTTGGCTTTGTGCGAGACAAGAGGCTGTTCAGATACTATTTAAATGGAGTGGATGCACTGCGTCTTAAACTGTGGCTGCGTTAATAGGAGGTCATCATTGCACCAAGGATTCCCCTTCCCAACCAATTTGGCGGCGTCCTTTTGCATGCAATGCAATTTGTGTGGAATTGCTTTGCAGATGGACGTAATAACTTCCATGCAGCTCTTCTCTGTGAGTGTCTCATCGAGTGTCGCACCTAAATCGTTGCACTGTGTGGCATGGCGCATCTTGTTCTGAATTTACAGCAGGTTGTTTCAAACTTCAGATCCTCTTGGTAACCAAGAAGATGTGCCAGTAGGTAGCCAAGATCCCTTTTTTCATTTTGCAATTCTACTGACTCCTGTTACATAAACGGTTAACGTTTTGTCCAAGAACCTGTGTGTGGAATGCAACTTTTTTTGGTTCCAGAGAGCAAGAGAGCCAATGTAGATTGTAAAATTCTATAAGTATACTAACATTTCATACAAAACTCACCATAGTTTTTTTTTTCCTGGGGAAATGACAAGGCTTCAACTTTAGGTTTTATTTTTCAATACTGAACTTTCCATTCTTAAATATTGGTACCTCAGTGATTAGTGAATGAAAAAATGTATTGTAGGGTGGGATGTGTGTTACATCGAGTAATGGTAACAATTAAATTGCGTCTGCCAGTGCCTGTATAGATACGTATATTTGTCTCCACAGCTAATTTTTGAGTGCATGCTTTTCCTTTCTTGATTTTTTTTTGTTTTTGTCTTTGCAAGAACGGCTTTTATTTAAATTCTGGATTTGATAATAAATTATTTCAGACTTTAATAATTTGGATTCTCCCAGGTGAGGGCTTGGAAAGCCCTTCTCTTATAGCAAGAAGTGTAAGCTATATTGAAAACTTGAGTAGCTGCTAAAAGGGAGTATGATGCACTTTTTTCTTTAAAGAGAGTGAGGGATCTTTTAAAAAAAAAACTAGCAAATTAATGTAAATTGGGTTGATTTTTTTAATTTAATCAAAACTATCACTAGATTAGCTAAAGAACCATTATTCTAAAGCAGTTGGAACAACTTCATTTTGGTCTGAATTCATATTGGTTTCCTTCCATGTTCTTAAAGTGTCAGTCTTGGTTCTTGGTATTGAAAATTTAAGATGCACTGCATCAATTTTAAGCTGCTTTCATTTTCTCTAAAAATTTTTTTTCAAAAAGCCAAAATTATTGCAGTTTTAATTTCCTTCTGAATAATTTGGCAGAGGTGTGTCAAAAGATTGGCTTAAACTTCCCCTTTTAAAAAATGGGCTACACAGACTTATCTAAAAACATCCTTTTCCAGCAGTTACACAGTGTGTTCTTCTGTCTGTCAGTGCAATATGTAAAACAGATCTCTTCTTTTTGGCAGTTCGGCAATGACAACATTGGTATATATTAGCAAAAAAATAAAGACCCTAGATGACTCATAGAAAAAATAAATTGCTTCCTTATACTGAGAGGAAAACCTTCAGAATTCAACTTTGCCTTAATACGTTGTATGTTAAGGATTCAACTTGTCATGTTGTAAAATGGTTTGAGTTGCTGTACATCTGTGAGGACCTGACCTCCAGTCACACTTCAGAAGAAAAAAAGACCCATTCTGGACAGTGTAGGTTTAAAGGAAGGCCATCCTTATTTTGCACAGACTGAGCATCTCCCCCACTATGTATAAGTTGTGAATTGTATTTGGGAAAAAATAAATGATTTTAATTTAAAACTGGCACTCCTCTCTGGACACATTGCTTCTCACATATTTAAATGCCTGAATTGGAGCTCTTTATAATGAGAAGTCCGTTCTTTGTTGGCCAAACCTACATGCCATGTTCAGCAACACAGAACATCCCATAGAGAGACTCTACTGGACACTGCCAACCATGCCAGTGTAGCCCTGGATAAACCTGTCCACAACTGATGGAGCCAAAGGCTTGGGCAGTGCAACTCAAATCATGTCCTCATGTCATTGCAGGATACTCCACAACAGTAAAGCAGGGAGCCCAGGAGAATCGGGCTTCCGCAGAACTGTGCCCTCCAATTTCATTTTGAAATGAAATGTGAATATTCACACAGGTCAGATGTATAAATATCAGGTTTGAAGACTGAACTCATAGTTGGAAATGTCTTGCTAATACTTGAAGCCTTCGTAGTAAAAACTGAATCACATATCAAGCCAGAAGTGATAGAGGTGTTTGTTTCTGGTAAGAAAGATAGGATTACAGTGTAAGTCTTACAGAACACAATGGGCTTACTTAAGAGTAAAATAATGCCATTTTCAAACACCTCTAGTGATGGAACATTACAGGGAGAGTAGTTTTTCAGACTGAGGAAAAGCATCTACTACTAGTGCCACTTTAGACTTCACGTGAGGGGTGGTATATTTTAATCTTCCCTTTCATTTCCCTGCTGGTCTTTAAATCGACCCATGTATATGGACAACTAGCTTGTTATGAAAGAGTATGCAGACATGAACTGCTTTATTTGTAGACTACAGGTAAGTGGTTCAGACCTGGAAGAATTGTGTCAGGTGTGCTTTTTATGTGTATTTGGATCTTTGGTATATTTTTGTGCTTTCCCAGCTGCTGGAGCTCCTGCAAGACCTCAGTCCTGCTAAGTGAAATGGGTGTAGTTTCCCTATGTTAGAAAAATGCTATCTGAACCTGTTGTAGCCATTGTATGGCAAAGTATTTGGCAGCAAATACTGGGGCTTGAAATTATCTGTGTGCTGTGGGTTTCTAGCTGCTAGTCACTGCTCCTGCACCAAGATGTGTGGTTCCACTGCTTGAATGTCCTTATTTGAATCCTTTACTTTCTGATGTCTACCACTACAACAAAAAGTTTGTGTTTGCCCTTGGGTGCAAAACTATTCTTGAACCACAACACTGAAAACGGTTATAGTGATTTCATGTCAAGCTAAAAATGTGACTTGGATATATGTACTACCTGATATAGGGTTAAACAGCTGCTAACAATTTAACAAATATGCCTATCAAATTTGATATAGTGGTGTAAGCCTTTGTAGCACTGCTGCAGGTGCTCTCAGGCATAAAAGTGTACTGTAGTTTTTGTAGGAAAATATTCATATCCTCCACCATCATTTGTGAGCTTTTACCTGAAATGTCTCTTTATTTTGGAACTAGAGACTTGTATTGCATGAAAACGGAAGCCATTAGAAATGCACTGGCCATTAGGATGACTTGACAGTAAGTGTGTTATCCTTCCCATGTCCTGTTGTCTGTATTCACAGGTCATTGCATTTCAATTGTACTCTCAAGCAGATAGCTGAGGGGATGGCACTGGTATTAAGGTTGTTTGAAAACCACTGTACAATCCTATATAATAACAGAGAACGTGACAGCAAAGCCGCTAGAGGGGAGGAAGAAAGAACATAAGAGCCCTGCTGGATCAGGCCAAAGGCCCATCTAGTCCAACTTCCTATATCTCACAGTGGCCCACCAAATGCCCCAGGGAGCACCCAATAAATCCCTGTGAAGCAGGCAACAGGCCTATTGTTGCATCAAGGAGCTAGATACACCTCTTGTGCCCAAATGTTCTGTAGTCTTGGCCCTCCCATGGAGAAGTCCCTTCCCACCTGCTGCACAACCAATGAGGGCAGAGAGCAGAGACGAGCCCTTCCTGATTATCAAAGTGAACGTGCAAGTAAGTGCAATAAGGAGTGAAAACTATTAAAGTCTTGGCCATGCCATTTATACAACATATGGGTCACATATGCGGCAGGCATCAGTCCTGCAAGCACCACTGACTAAACTACAAAACATTCCTGCTATTCTCACAGATCTTCTGTGAATTTGCTAGTGTTCCTTGAATCATTTTGATTTCAGCAGTTTTCTAATATTGGTGAGAAGGGCTGAGACTCCTCCACCTCCCTGCTGTGCTATTTGTCTCCAGGTAGAGGAAGATATTTTTTTTTGGCAGGAGAGCATTCAGACATGTATTCCCCAGCCCACTCATACAGTTCAAGGAAAGCTTTGCCACTACAATCCGCTAAATGTGGGGCAGGAGCATTCAGCTGCAGTCCCTGGAGGTTAATGAGGAGGAGATGGAAGGTGGTTGGTTCCCTGTAGATATGGGGAGATACTTGGCCAGAGATTTTGAGTCCTATGCCTGCAGTTTTCTGCTCCAAACAATTGCCTGGTGGTGCAGCAAGTGAGGAACAGGTACATGATCTCCATGCCCTCTGGTGCCTGAGAGAAGTTCTAAAGTTCAGTCTGAGCTCATGCAGAACCTAAGTGAGAGAAAAATCTGAGTAAAAAGCATGGATGCCTGCAGTCAGACTCTACTGTTGCCTCTTTATCCTCATCTGGGAAAGCAGCAGTAACACTACTTTCACTTCTCCATAAGAAAAAAAAAGATAAAGAATGGAGCAACCTGGCACCAGAAATTAACAGGCATGTGTGGTTTGCAACTTATTTAGTGGAACTGTTGGTTTCCTTCTGCCTTCAGGGCAGGGTCTTTGGACTCTCCCATCAATGCCAACCCTAGGGAGGCCTGCTGAAGAAGTGGCAGGGACTGGAATTGAGCCCCCAGGCCATCAACTGAATCTGAACAATTTGGGAGGCACTTGAGAGGGTAGTGTTAAAAGGACTAGAGGAGAATGATTGCACCAGGGTAATTCTCCACAGTTCCAACTGGGTAAGTTATCACTGTCATCTTGGCCTGCTCAACCATTTAACCTGAGGTCTCTCATCGGATTGGGGGAGGCTTGCTTTCTTGCTTCCTTCACCAGGTATTGGGTTTCTAAGAGGGAAAGGACATGTTTCTTCAGGGTTCAATGCTTACATGTTGATTTGCTGAAATGAACCTGATCTCTTTCTCTCATTTCCAAAACAAATGCTAATTATTTTCCCAGCCCTTCACAGAAACAAGTCATCTCTTTCACTTTTAGATAAACATTGCACCAAGGCACAGAAAGTTATTTTCTTTTCAGCAAGCCTGAATGTTGAGAATCATCCCCCTAATTCCTCACCTTGGCATGTCTGATCCTTTGAGGGAGAGACACAGAAGATTGTGAAGACAGCCTATGGTGAAAGATGAAGACAAGGGAGAAATTCATTCTCTGTATACATTTATATGCAAATATTTTGGATTTTCATCAGGAAAATAGATCAAGCAAAGGCTTACTGTCATTGTCATGCCCCTAGGGCTCCAAACTACAGCCTTGTTTCCCAAATTGGAGGGGGGGGTTTCCTAGCTTAACCCCGTCAGCCACAAAAATCCAACCCCAAAGGCAGAGCCTCAGAAAGGAGGGTGCAGGGGCTACATTGAACCTGGGCTTGGGGTCAAAACTGGGGCCCAGGAACCAAATTCACATTTGAAAGGAAGGAAGGGGCCCAAAAACTTTGTACCACCCCCCCCCCATAAAATTTCTCTCAATGGTTTTGCCTGAAGGTAAAATACCTGCTCTGAAGTGTTAGATCATTCAGGAAGACACCACACCCCTAGAAGCACATGAGCCTGTGTCTCTTCCCTGCAGTGGCCAGGAATTTGATGGGGAACCAGCTGCAAGCAAGTTAGACAGAAGTTAAGCCCCATCCTTAGTGTTGGAGCCCACATTTATATGCATCAGGTTACAAGTTCAAACCCTGGCATCTCCCCATAAAGGCTCAGGTAGCAAGCAATGAGAAAAATCCACTGCCCAAAGGCTGCTACCAGTTGGAGCTGAAGGTTCTGAGCTAGATGGTCTGACCCAGCAGGAGACAATGTGTTTCTTCCCTGATTTGGGTTTTTTTTTTGGTAAATATCGGTGGCACTTGCATCTGCTTGTTTTTGCCATCAACTGAGCCACGATAGCAATTGAATCAAAGCTGCTTGGTGGTGATGCCTCCTCGCTCCATCCTCCATACCAGCCTGATTTTCTTGTGGTGTCTTTGGATCAGAAGTCTTTATCAAAGAACTCATCAAAAAGGGGGATCCTCTCGGCCTTGGTTCTCACTAAAGCAGGCCTGCGAAACGGCTTCCCCGAATCGCCATCCCAGGTCTCTGAGTCGGTGCTTGAAGCATCCCAAAAGGATTCTCTTCTGGCCTGCTGCTTCAGCAGCCATCTCTCTACTTTGCTGCTTTGGCCCGGATGGGACTTTGAGAGGCCACACCCTTTAAAAAGGTCTTCATCCCATGAATCACCTAGGAAAAAGAAGAGGAAGTACACTCCAGTGATTAGCATAACCAGTCACACTAAGCTTGTTAACACCTTGAGAGTTTTGGGCTGCCTTGTCTACGTTGAATGGGTTTATTACTGTTTTGGAAGTTCCCTTAGTTTGTTCACTGAACATATGGATGGGGATGTGGGACTGACCCTACCAGCCTTGCCCTGATCTCTTTGCACCTAGAAGCAGTGCCCTGGACACCTGTGGCTTCAGTGGAATATCTGAAAGGGGAGCAAAGGCACACGCACTACTCTATGCACAAAGGCTGCTCCATGCAACTGGGCCTGCAATCATGCAAGAGCACCTGACTGTGGAGGACTCTGTCTGTTGGTGCTCCATTCAGACCTTCTGCCAAGTTTGCAAAGAATGAGGGCATCCCACAAGCAGGGGCAGAGGTGTGCCACTCCTGCCTCTCTATGTTAAATATGTGGAGAGAACTTCTAAAGCCGGCTTATAGTTTTGCTTAAAGTGTCCCCTGTTGGGAGGTTATACAGTAACTTATTATCATTGGAGAGATGCTTCTGAGATTCTCCCCACCTGAATTGCTCCCTGGATCTTGACACTCCAAATTACCTGGTCTTGTTTCTGTAGTGGAACCAAAACACTAGGAAGAGTGCTGTGGCAAGCTCACCTGTCCATCTCAGAAAAGCAAACTGTTTACCTCCCAGTCTTTGCCTAACAACAGTGGCATAACTAGATGGGGGTGCAAAGCACTAAGTTTTGCAGGGAGCCTGCGTGCAAACAGCCCCCCCCTTCCCTTTGGAGCCATTTGCTCCCCTGCCCAGAATGGCTCTGAGACAAAAGGGCCGTTTGCATGCCATGGTGAAGCTCCCTGCAGAACTTACTGTTTAGCACCCCATCTAGCTATGCCACTTCCTAGCACTCATTTACTCCAAGTCCAGTGCTGAGCCAAATTGGACCAGTTGCATCTTTGTTTAGACCACTAGAAGAATAGGCAGGAGGGTGTGAATTCCAGGCAGATGGGCAGGAAGCATTTCTTTCTCTCAGGTTAAAACCCAATCTGGAGAGCACCTTTACAGCTGCGTTGAGCCATCAACACTGAGGGAGACACAGCAGCAAGAGAACCAATGAAATTCTCAGTAAGAGAGAGTGAAGATGAGGATGCTGAGAACCAGGAGATTCGGCAGGGCCAGAGAAATTGAGACTCTTCAGTGCAAGGGTGAAACTGGTGCAGTGCAATTTGGGGTGACAGCTGCAGGCCATAACATTTGGCCAAACCAGAACCACTCCCATAAGAACAGAAGAGCCCGCTGGATCAGGCCAAGGGCCCATCTAGTCCAGCTTCCTGTATCTCACAGCGGCCCACCAAATGCCCCAGGGAGCACACCAGATAACAAGAGACCTGCAAGGCCTCCTGGGAGTTGTAGTTTAAGAACATAAGAACAGCCCCACTGGATCAGGCCACAGGCCCATCTAGTCCAGCTTTCTGTATCTCACAGCGGCCCACCAAATGCCCCAGGGAGCACACCAGATAACAAGAGACCTGCAAGGCTTCCTGGGAATTGTAGTTAAGAACTTAAGAACAGCCCCACTGGACCGGGCCATAGGCCCATCTAGTCCAGCTTCCTGTATCTCACAGCGGCCCACCAAATGCCCCAGGGAGCACACAAGACAACAGACACAACCTGCATCCCGGTGCCCTCCCCTGCATCTGGCAATCAGAGGCAGCCTGCCTCTAAAACCAAGAGCTTGCACATACCTACTATGACTTGTAACCTGTAATGCCTTGTGAGAGGCAGCGCTTACCGTAGTCACCATTGAATGTCTGGTCGTGCTCAATGGCAAGCAGGTCCTCGTCGTCAGAGCTGTTGTCTCTCTGCAGACGCCCGAGCATTTGCTGCGCAGTCAGGTCTCTCCTGGGGTTGTTGAGCCTTGGTTCCTGCTGCAGGCATCTCTTCAGTTCTGCCTGAGTAAACAACTCCGCATCAGGAGTCTATGTACACAACAGGTGTCCAACGGGCTTCACAATCACTCCCTTTCTCCACAGGGGATTGTGGTTCTGAGGCAGGGGATTGCCTAACTTCCTGTCCCTTCTTGGCATGCCTAAATCCTCTGGGGGCATCTCTCCTCGAACCCATTTTGACCTTACCTCTTGCCTCATCTCCAGCATCTTCATCTTGTATAAATGCTGCCGGCTTTCCAAAGGGTGTATCATGTCTTGCCCTCTCTTCTCCAGCCCCTTCCACCGTAGCCATGGAAAAAAAAGAAAATTGATTCAAAACAGTGATGAGGTTTCTATCTGAAAAAAAGGGTACAGGTATTTCCAGCTGGCAAAGGAACTGACTTTCTGGTTGCCTTCTTAGGCTGTGTGAAGATCTCACATTCCTAGCCCGTGGATGTCGATGTGAATCTTTGCAGGAATGGCAGACCAACAATATAAAAATGATCTTGGTGGTTCAAATGGATCATTTGCTGCTATGGAACAAACAAAGTGGTCCCTGAAGCCCATGGCTTTCCCTTTAATGTATGTATGTGGGGGGGGGGGAGGTATGTGTGCATTTATGTTTAATAGATAATATTGCCTTTAGGTGTATTCAGTGGCATAGGAGTGCAGAGCTGGGAAAGACCAAAATACTTCTGTCCCGTGTGTTGCACGATGAGACATAAAAGCCTCGTTGCATCCTTGGACTAGAACAGGGGTCTCCAAACCCTGGCCCAGGGGCTAGATGTGGCCCGCAGTGAGTCTCTATCTGGCCCACGGCCAGCCTCTGATCCCCTGAGCGCCTCTGGCTCAGTTGACCAAACACAACCGAAGTTGTGCTTGTGGGGTCGGGGAATGGGGGTCCATTTAAGTATATGCTTTATTTCTTGGGCTGTGTTGGTGCTTGGAGTAATCCTGGAGATTTGAGTCAATTTATTCATGCATCTAAGTTCCATCTCTAATGTATTTATTTATATTTAATTTTTTTTTTCTGGCCCTCAACACTGTGTCAGATATTTGATGTGGCCCTTCGGCCGAAAAGTTTAGAGACCCCTGGACTAGACTACAGATCCATCAGGTCCAGCATCTGATCTGGCTTCCTGGATGCCTCTAGTGGGAGCTCGCAAGCAAAGCATGAAGAGGTGGTTCTCACCTCTGCATTCTTTTCCTCTAGCATACTACATAAGAAGAGCCCCGCTGGATCAAGCCAAAGGCCCATCTAGTCCAGCTTCCACCAAGTGCTTCAGGGAACATACTAGACAACAGACACAGCCTGCTTCCTGGTGCCCTCCCCTGCATCTGGCAATCAGAGGCAGCCTACCTTGCACCTTTACCTTGCACATACCTACCATGACTTGTAACCTGTGATGAACTTTTCCTTGAGAAATTTGTCCAATTTCTCTTAAAGGTATCTAGGCAAGATGCCATCACTACTTCCTGTGGCAAGGAGTTCCACAGACTAATTACAAGCTGGTTAAAGAAATATTTTCTTCTATCTATCCTAACTCTCCCAACACTCAACTTTCATGGATGTCCCCTGGTTCTGGTGTTGTGTGAGAGGGTAAAGAGCAGTGGTGGGATTCAGCAGGTTCTCACCTATTCTATAGAACCCCTACCTAATCCAGCTGTTGGTTCTAAGAACCGTTTGCTGGCCAGGGAGCTGGCCTTGAAATGTCAGGGCTAACCCTCCTGGGGGCAGCAGCCGTGCGAGGCCAACCCGTCCTGGGGGAAAGGGGGTCACTCCCAGCGGGCGCGGAGGCTGCTGGGGCTGAAGGGGCGAGCCGGACTGCTGCTCACCAGCCCTTGCGAGCTCGCAGATGCAGCCTGCTGACAAGGGCAAGAGAAGCAGCCCAGCTGCCCGCCCCTCCCCTCCCCTCCCCGGCTGAGCTGGCTGACTGGCGAGTAGACTGCTCCTCCGCCTGGAGGCTCCTTGGGCTCAGCTCTCCCGGTGGGTCAGGGGCGCAGGTGGGACAAAGAGGAGGGCGCCAGAGCAGCTCCTGCCCAAAGAGTTCAATTGGTCTTACTCCCAGGAAAGTGTGGATAGGATTGCAGCCTTTGACCAGAATCCTATGCATATCTACTCAGAAGTAAATATCATTATAGCCAATGGGGCTTATTCCTAGGAAAGTGGAAGTAGGATTGAAGCCTTAGGGCACAATCCTATGCATTTCTACTCAGAAGTAAGTCCTATTGTGCTCAGTGAGGCTTTCTTCTAGCACCTGTGCAGTCACAATGCAGCCCTGAAGTAAGGGAACCAATGTTCCCTGCCCCCCACCACAGGATGCAGTGCATGCGCTATTGGTACAGCTGCACTGGCACTGGAAAATTGGATAGGATTGGGTCCTAAGTCCTCTTAACTGTAACTTTCCAGCACCAAGTCCTGGAGGTCTCTTTGTGACAAGGATATTGTGTCACAATATCCTCCTTGGAAACTAGTGGCCAGAGGCCTGTAAGTATGACTATAGAGGACAAAATTGCAGCCTTGCAATTTGGATTTAGACATTGGGTTAAAGTTACAGTAACTTGGTTAAAGTTACAGTGCAATCCTATGACTGTCTACTCAGAAGTAAGTCCCTTTATGTTCAATGGGACTTACTCCCAGGAAAGTGTGTACTGTACAGTATAGGAGTGCAGCCATAGTCTTTCAACTTCCTTTGTGGCAGACAATTGAAGCTGAGTTGCTCATTGCTCATTAGGACATAGAACCTGTTGTTAATTTATTTGAATCCCACCACTGGTAAAGAGCATCTCCCTATTCACTTTGTCCATTCCCTGCATAATTTTGTATGTCTCAGGCACCTCTTTTCTAGGCTGAATTACTACAGGAAATGTTCCTCTAGAGTTCCTACTCAGATCAATGCCCATCCGGGGGCCTGTTTGGCCTTGCCAAGCCCTGAACCTTATGTACCAGTGGCAACAAGTTGGGGCAAGCAGGTGTCCTGTTCAGGGCTTGGTGCATAGTATTTTTTTTAAGCTTTTCCCCAGTCTCTCTGAACCACCTACCCTTGCTTTCCTTTGCCGGCTCCAGGACTTGTCAGAAGGGATGTCTGTTGCAAGCACCAGAGGCTCCAACTTCTGTGAAGCCAAAAGTCAGACTGTTTAACACCACTTTTATTGTATTGCTCAAATAGACAACTTGTTCTGGTTTGAAGTCGGCCACCTTGATTCTCCTGACTGGACTCACCCCTCTGTTTTTATCCATCTACAAATGAATGGGTGATTAGGATTTGCTACTTGTCAATGGGCGGAGCTTTTTCCAGCCTTTCAAGTGCCACCCCCCCCCATCAAAATTGTGGGGTGGCAGGGCAGAAAGAAGTTTGCTGCTTGAATTTGGAAATAGGAGGTAATAAAAGAGCTGGCAATTTTTAGTTGGATTTGGCTATAATTGCAGCACCCTTGAGGTGCTCCTCAGGAATCAGGATTAGCAGTTCTTTGGGTCCACTCTGTTCTCCTTGTACATTAGGATACAAAAACAAACATTATGAAGACATCAGCGGTCTTCAGTTCTCTCTTATCCAGCACAAACTAAGGTTTCCCAGTATAATGTTTTAGATTTGCATATTTATTCAAAAAATATTTCTATTCTGCTTTTTTGTAGTAAGTCATTTTTAACACAATATCATTAACAAAATCATTTAAGTCAATAAATACAAGCAACTTCAATCAATAATACACAATAATACAACACTAGCAACAGCCAGTGTTAAAAGGAGCCCAAGGCCAGAGTACATATACGATGAGAACCTAGGTAGTCTCAACAGGGAGCAGGGTGTCACCACCACCAAGAAGGCCCTGCTCCTCAAAGGTGTCCATCATACGTCTGATAAACCCAGGGAGCAAGAAGATACATTCAGAAGAAGGCAATCCTTCAGGTAACCACATTCCAAGCAAAAAAGGTCTTAATGTTTGTACTATATGTGTTGGAGTTGGTGCAACTCCATCTGCTGTCCAGAGGGGGCAGGATGCTATCCAGAAGGGGTCAAGCTATGACCTAGTGACTGACCTTTCTACCTGTTCTCTCTGTGATCCTTGTGGGGTGTGGCCCTAACCCTTTATCCTTCTTTTCTCCTCTGAGCAGTCATCGGGTGAGGGAGGTTCCCTGGGGTAATACCCAAAGGGGGGGGGTCTGCTGCTTAAGCTACTCTGCTTCCCCCCAAAGAGGAAACTATTTTCAATTTCCTCCAACAAGTTATGGGCCCAGGGACTGTGCACTGAGAAACCCAGGGACTGTATACTAAGAAATCCAGAGACCATGCACTAAGAAACCCAGAGGACTGTGTACTAAGAAGCCCAGATACCTTGGAAGAATTTTTTTTTTTGCTTTTTGGAATCTCTCCCCACTCACTTGTGTAAGGCTGAACTTGCTTGCTAAGTAAAAGATGGCAGAAGGATCAGATGTGGAAGCCTTAGCCATACAACCAATGGCCAGGCTGAACCCCAAAACTTTCCACAACTGCTATTGTAGAATAAAGGCGGAAATACAAATGTATGGAGCCTTGCCTGCTCTAAACAAAGAGCGCCCAACTAATGAAGAGGCTGCAATTGAAAAATGGGATCAGGCAGATGGGAAGTCTAAGTGCCTCATTCTCAGATCCCTAACTGAGCTTCAGTTGCCTTATGTGTGAGAGGCTAATACAGCAAAAGAAATGATTACAATCCTAACTGAAACCCATTCAAAAACAGGAATGAAAGACCAGTTCAGTTTGATTAATGATTTGTGTTGCCTCAGATTGGAAAGGAAAGAGGACTGTGATAAGTACTGTAGCAAGATGATCCAGCTTTTCCATGATCTTGCACTCACTGGCATGATACTTTTGGAGGCATATCTCCTTGGATGACTCAGTGAATCGTTTTTTGGGAGTTTTAAGTCAGCAATAAGTGGAAGAGAGAAAAAGGTGTATAAAGACATATTAGCAGATCTGAGGACAGAATGCACACCCTATTGGCAAGGAGACCTTGCTGAGAGTGGATCAAATTACAGGGCAGAGAGTAAACTAAACAAAGAACCCCTGAAATGCTACCAATGTAGTAAACAAGGCCATTTAGCTCACTATTGTTATTCAAAACAGCCAGGTACAAAGGAGCACCTAGGCTCAGCCCAAGGCAGAGGAAAGAGTCAGAGAGAGAATCAGAAGGGGGGGTGGCAAACCCACTCACAGATTTACAAGTAACAGCTCAAGCCAAAGACAGAAACATGGTTGTTGCATGAAGGAGCAAAAATTAGAGAAACAAGGTCTGTGGAACTCCTTGCCACAGGATGTGGTGATGGCGTCTGGCCTGGACGCATTTAAAAGGGGATTGGACAAGTTTCTGGAGGAAAAAATCCATTAAAGGTTACAGGCCATGATGTGTATGTGCAACCTCCTGATTGTAGAAATGGGCTATGTCAGAATGCCAGATGCAAGGGAGGGCACCAGGATGAGGTCTCTTGTTATCTGGTGTGCTCCCTGGGGCATTTGGTGGGCCGCTGTGAGATACAGGAAGCTGGACTAGATGGGCCTATGGCCTGATCCAATGGGGCTGTTCTTATGGATTGTTGATTCAGGATGCTCCTCCCACACATGTTCAAGCCAGAGTTTTTTCCAAGAATTGGACACCAGCATAGGAGGTCAGATTACTATAGCTGATGGAAAGAAGATTGAAATTCATGGAAAAGTAAAAGTAAAACTGAATTGTGTGGCAAATGATCTGATAAATGAAGTCACAGCACATGAAGTTATATATTCTCCCGATATAAGTGGCAACATGCTTAGTGTATCAACATTAACCAAACATGGATACACAGTTAACTTCATGCAGGACAGCTGTACCATAACAAGAAAGAGTGATGGTTCTTTAATGGCTCAAGGCTTTGAGCAAGATGGAGTTTATTTTCTAGATTTGCACCAAGAAGAACAGCTGATGTATGCCAAACAAACTTGTACGAATGATTGTCTGAACTTGTGGCACCGCAGGCTGGGACACAAGGACACAACTGCAGTCCTAGACTTGCAAAACAAGGACCTTGCAAAGGGAATAAAGGTAAAACACTGTGAAAACCATCCAGACAAGTGTGTATGCTGCATCAAAGCCAAGGCAGTCAGTCCATCCTTCTCAAAGAGGACTGAACAGCGCAGCACCAAAGTCTTGGAAATTGTACACAGTGATTTAATTGGCGCAATGCCCAGTCCCTCACTAGGGAACTATAGATATGTGCTAAAATTTGTAGATGATTTCTCGAGATATACAGTGCTTTATCTACTAAGAGAGAAGAGTGAAGTTCCTGAGATGCTCAGAAAATACCTAGCTATGGTGAAGAACTGATTTGGAAGGAATCCTGGCGCATTATAGATGGACAATAGTGGCGAGTACACCTCGCAGCACACAAAGTCACTTTTGGAAAGCCAGGGAATCCAACACAAACTTACTGTCCCATACACTCCACAACAAAATAGTGTTGCAGAACGCAAAAATAGAAGCCTCTTGGAAATGGCTAGATGCATGCTAACTGATGCAGAGCTACCCACAAATTTTTGGAGTGAAGCAATAGTCACAGCCAACTACTTGCAAAACAGACTACCCACTAAGGGTGTTTTAGACAGCAAAACCCCTTTCCAGCTATGGCATGGCAGAGCACCAGACATGAAGCATCTTTGTGTGTTTGGATGCAAAGTCTATATTTATGTTCCAAAGGAGAAAAGGTCCAAGCTAGACCTGAAGAAAGTCTCCAAATAGGATATGCTCCAGGCACAAAAGGTTACAAAATTATGGACATGCACACTGGAAAGGTGACCACTAGGCATGGTCTATATTTTGCTGAGAATGAGAGAGCTGACAAAGGTAAAAAGTTCATTGATGGTCTATCAGAAAGATGGGGAACTCATATATGTACCAGTTTACCAGAACAGCATACCAGGACCCTCATCGCCAGAGTCTGAGACCAGTGCAGCAGCAGAAGGGGAGACTGATGGGAAAGAGTAATTGTCGGAGCCAGAAGTTGCTACAGCAGCAGACCAGGTTCCAGCAGAAACCAGACGTTCATCCCGAGAGAACAAAGTCATACCACCTTCACGATTTGGACTGACTTTCCTCGCAAAGTTGTCACCAGAATGCAAACCAGAATACTGGGAAGTAGTGGAAGTAATGCCTGCAGATGAATCAAGGAAGTGGAAAAGGGCTGCACAAGTAGAGCTAGATGCACTACACAAAAACAAAACATGGAAATTAACCAAGTTACCACTAAGTAAAAAATGCAAATGGGTCTTTAAGGCCAGAACAAGTGCAAAAGGGCAAATAGAGTGCTACAAAGCAAGACTAGTAGCCAAAGGTTACTCCCAGAAATATGGAGAAGATTTTGATGGAGTTTTCGCACCCGTAGTGAAACACACTACTAAAAGACTGCTCCTGAGCATAGCTGCTTCAAGGGAAATGTGTGTACGCCGTTTGGATGTTAAAACTGCATTTCTCCGTGGAGAAATTAAAGAGGAGCTTTATATGAAACAACCACCAGGTTTCACAGTCAGCAAGAAAGCTCACCTTGTATGCAAGCTTCAGAAGGGGCTGTATGGCTTAAGGCAATCAGCCAAAGTCTGGAATGAAAAACTGGACCAGATGTTAACACAACTTCACACAAGGTGCAGCAGACTAGTGTCTGTACACAAAACAAAAGGACGGAAAATGGACATATCTCTTGGTTTATGTAGATGACTTGCTATGTTTTTATGAGAGGGAACAAGACTACAGAGACATAGTAAATCACCTGAACAAAGAGGTGGAAATTAAGGGGCTAGGAGATGTCACTTATTACTTGGGTACACAAGTGGACAGAGAGGAAGATGGAAGTTTTCTTCTCAGCCGGAAAACAAAGATTTTGGACTTGTTGGAGTCACTAGGACTCAAAGATGCACACCCAACAGCTACACCAATGGAGACCAACTTTCTTAAATAAAAAGATAAAAGTGAACCTCTCCCAAACAATACACAATACAGAGAAGCAGTAGGCTGGTTGCTTTACCTGTCCAACACAAGCAGGCCAGACATTGCTACTGCTGTAGGGATTCTGAGTAGGAAAACTCTCCCACAAAATGGGACTGGCTTAGAGTTAAAAGGGCTGCAAGATACCCAAAAGGCACCCTAGACTTCAGACTGAAGTTGCCAGCCAGTGAAAAACCTCAATTAGTAGTCTACACTGACTCAGATTGGGGAGAAGACAGAGCTGAACGAAAGTCAACCAGTGGACATTTGGTTCTGTATGGGGGTGGAGCAATAAGCTGGGCAAGCAGGAAACAAACCTCTGTTGCTGTTCCTTCCACAGAGGCCGAGTACATATCTGCATCAGAAACATGCAGAGAAGTAATGTGGCTTTGTCAGTTGTTAAGTGATTTGGGTATAGATGAACAAAAGCCAATCCAAGTGTTTGAAGACAACCAGAGTTGTAACAGATTGGCACAATCCAAAAGCCAAAATGCATGCACAAAGCCTATGGGACATCATAGATATCAGAAATCACTTTGTGCGTGATATGATCAAGAAAGGACTTGTCAGGATGGACTACTGTCCAACCCAAGAAATGATAGCAGACATCCTGACTAAGTCACTAGCAAGAGATAAATTCCAGAGTCTGTGAGAAAGTATGAATCTGCTAGACTCGTGCATCCGAAGTTGAGAAGGGGTGTTGGAGTTGGTGCAAGTCCGTCTGCTGTCCAGAGGGGGCAGGATGCTGTCCAGAAGGGGTCAAGCTATGACCCAGTGACTGACCTTTCTACCTGTTCTCTCTGTGATCCTTGTGGGCTGTGGCCCTAACCCTTTATCCTTCCCTTCTCCTCTGAGCACTTCCTCTTGTCCTCTGACCACCGACCTGTTAAGATGACGCGCACCAGGGCTCTGATGCCCAGGCCATCTTGAGCACAAGGCATGCAGGGCGAGGCAGCTCCAGGGCCTTGCTATCTCTAAGTCATAGCTGAACCTCTGATCCTAATCAGATGCTGTAAATATACACTCAATGGAACTGTAAGTAAATAACTTCTTTTTTGCAACTTTAACAAGCCGTTGCCTCTTTGTTTTTTTCATTGATTAGTAGTCAGCCAGGTTAGGGAGGTTCCCTGGGGTGATACTCAAAAAGGGGGGGTCTGCTGCTTAAGCTACTCTGCTTCCCCCCAAAGAGGAAACTATTTTTAATTTCCTCCAACAATACGTATCTTTAATATATTCAGTTGTTTGGGAGAATAACAGCTGGTACATTTGCTTGCTTGAAATGAGCTCTCCTCTCCCTTTCTCTTTTGCATTAACAACATTTACAAGTGACATGTTCCAGGCAACAACAAAAAAAGACGTTCTTAGCACAGCATGAGAAATAAATACGTATATTGACAAGACTTTGACCTGCTGTGTTTGCTCTCCTTTTATCAGTTTTAAACAGCTGCTAATTTCAGCACCGTCACTAGGTGGCAGCAGGTAACACTGCAAAGCCAGCTGGCCCTCAAACCTACTTTGGCAGTAGCTCCTAGTGCATCAATATGGCAAGGCTGACTTCACTTAGTGCTCCCTCCCCACACACACAGTACAATGTTTAGATGTACGATTTTTAAAGCGTATTCTTAAAGAAACGTGAATGTGAGATAAACAAGGGGTGTTTAATAATGGTGGACGATATTTTACTCAGAAGTAAGCTCATTGTATTGAGTAGACTCAGGGTGCAACCCTATGCACACTTTCCTGAGAGTAAGCTCCACTGAAGACAGTGGGACTTACTTCTGAGCAGACAAGCGTAGAATTGTGCTCTTAGGCTGTAATGCTGTCATACTCACTGGAAACAAACACCTCTAACAATTGCTTGGATATGCAGCTATCATATAAGTATCCTTGTCAAAAAGACAGGATCAGCTCCCCTGAGTTATCTGGGGGAGGTCTTCTCTGAGTAATGGAATATTTGTTCACTTACCTGGGAGTAAGCCTCTGCAGCATGGAGGGGTCTACATTAGCAAATTTAGCAAATTTAAATTAATGCATTACCTGCATTAGCAAATTTGCTGGTGCACCTCTGTGCAGACCCAGGATCTGGGCTGGGAAGAAGCTTTTGGTTTTGGTGGCCACCACCACACCTGTTCCTTTCCTGGACTCACTTGCCCTTCCTTCATCCCTGTTGCCACCTCATCCCACCCTTTCCCACTCATCCCCCTCCCCCACCATCCTACCTGCCGTGGCAGGTGGCCAGCAATCATTTGGCAGGCGCAGGAAGACTCCAGCCTTCCACTGGCGCTCCTACAAGTGTGCTAATCTATGTGCTGCTCTTTATGACTCCCATAAAGCAGTGGCCACCAGTGAGCACACATTCCACTAGCAGCTGGCCCAGATAGGATTCGGCCAAAAGAAGTCAGAAACAACCATCCTAGATCAATTGTTACAGGGAGCTCTGAATGGACAACTTTCAGCAGGGATGCTTGCCTCATGTTTCTTTACATACATGTTCCAGCTACTGGGAGGAGGACAGCATGAAGACAGGGCTTTTGCCTTTATGTCTTGCTGGTGGTCTATCTGGAGGATGTTGGTCTGATCCAGCAGAGCTCTTTTCATTAGCCATGATAGCTCAATGTACAGAGGCAGTCTACCTCTTTGCACTAGACAATGAGGACATACAAAGGGGGGGCAGAGTGGTTGGGCAGAGTGGGCAACAAAATGCTGGGCTTGATCTCAAAAAGGATATAGTGGAAATGGAAAAGGTGCAGAAAACAAAATGATTACTGGGCTGGGGCACCTCCCTGCTCAGGAAAGGCTACAGCTTTAGGGGCTCTTTTCTTTTAAAAAAGGTGCCCGAGGCGGGCATGATTGAGATGTACAAAATTATGCATGAGATGGACAGAATGAATAGCAGGATGTTCTTTTCCCTCCTACACAACACCAGAATCAGGGGACATCCATTAAAATTGATTGTCGGAAGAGTTAGAACAGACAAAAGAAAATATTTCTTCCCCAGCGTGTCATTAATCTGTGGAACTCCTTGCACAGGATGTGGTGATTTTGTCTGGCCTAGATGCCTTTAAAAGAGGATTGGACAGTTTTCTGCAAGACAATTCCACTACAGCTTACAAACCATGATGGGTAGGTGCAACCTCCTGGTTTAGAAGTAGGCTACCTCAGAATGCTGGATGCAAAGGAGTGGCAGCTTGATGCAGGTCTCTTGTTGTCTTGTGTGCTCCCTGAGGAATCTGGTGGGCCATTGTGAGATACAAGAAGCTGGACTAGAGGGGCCTTTGGCCTGATCCAGCAGGGCTCTTATGTTTTTATGACTTCAGATGTGATCCAGGCACTTATTGCGTTCTTCTTTCAGGCTCGCACAGTCCAGACCTCCTGCTACTGACGTCCCCATTCGCAGCCAGGAGAGTTCTGCCTGCCTGGAAGTCGAAGCTGATTCAGAGTGTGCTTGTTCAACAATCCCATCACCCTGACTTCCAAAGCCTGAGGAACTAGGCCAGGCAAATGGAAATGACAGCAGCCAGTAAATGCACCCGATGGCTTCTTGCGTGAAACCTGAAAAGCGGCTGATGTGCATGGCAGTGTTGACAGGGGAGCGTCGTGAAGGGAGACAGCCCTTCAAAGGGATCTTGTCAGTACAGAGAAGAATAGCACAGAACCCTCTGGGGAACAAGTTCCCACCAGGCTCTCTACCTGCCAACACAGCTCAAAAGTCTGAGCCACTGCTGAGATGTCAGCCTGTACATTTCAACCTCAACAGCACAGTTGCAGTTCTGATATTACTACACTTCCCACAGCAACCAATTGGATGCCTCTGGAAAACCCACAAGCAGCAGCAACTGTTACCCTGCAGATGCCCGATCTCATCTGATCTCGGAAGCTAAGCAGGGTCAGGCCTGGTTAGTACTTGGATGGGAGACCGCCAGGGAATACCAGGTGCTGTAGGCTTATACCATAGTCTTTCGAGACTGAAGGTTGCCAACCAGGGGATGGGGCAGTCATCCTCTCCCCGTTCTCCCCAGCAACTGGTGTTTGGTGGTAGACTACCTCTGTACAAGGGGGCTCCGTATAATCATCATGACTAATTGCCACGCATAGACCTACACTCCTCCATGAATTTGTCTCATCCCCCTTTTGAGCTACCTAAGCTAGAGGTGTGCTTGATCACTACATCCTGTGGCAGGGAATCCCATAGATCAGTGGTCCTCAAACTTTTTAGCATCAGGACCTACTTTTTAAAATGAAACTGTTGGGATCCACCTAGCTTTACAAGAGTTAAAAAAAGGTGACCTAGAAAAATATTTATATATATTTATTTGCAAAAAACTGAATCCATTTCTCACAATGAGGCAGCTCAAATTAATAGCCTTAAAGCTTGAGGTACTTGGTTATGTGACCCAGCACCTGCCCCCACTATCTGTCGAACCTGGAAAAAAACACACCAGAAAATAAGATGCTCAAACATTTATATCCCTATTTTTACACAAGCTTGCAACCTTCAGGAGCTCGGTTTCTTGCAAACTGCAGGAGCTCAACGGTTTTCAGGGCAAATAGCAACGATCTTGCAAACTGCAGGGGCTCACCTCTTTGCAGGGCAGTTAGCAGCTATCTGGTTTTTGAACAGCTTCAGGGCTTGAAGCAATTAGTCAGCTGATCTTTCCATCATCTGTGTTTTCATTGGAGGTTCTGCAGGACCCACCAGAAATTGAACCCACCTGGACCCACCAAGGGGGTTACGACCCACAGTTTGAGAAATTCTGCCATAGAATTGATGCCACATTCTATGTGGAAGTCCCTTCCCAAAATGCCTGAGTTCACCTTACCTGAAATCTTCGAGGAGGGTGCTCCTTGATGATGCTTGTTTCGCCAGCTTCCAGCCTGTCCAACGGAACAGGCCTGGGCACTTGGAAGGCAAGCAGGAGAAAGGGGAGATGTCAGTGTAGATCAGGGGTGCCCAAACCCTGGCCCTGGGGCCACTTGCGGCCCTCGAGGCCTTTCAATGCGGCCCTCAGGGAGCCCCCAGTCTCCAATGAGCTTCTGGCCCTCTGAAGATTTGTTGGAGCCCGCTCTGGCCCGAGGCAACTGATCTCAGTGTGAGGGTGACTGTTTGACCTCTCACGTGAGCTATGGGATGAAGGCTACCTACACTGCTTGCTGTTTCACCTCTGTGATGCAGTAGCAGCAGCAAAGGAAAGGCCAGCCTTGCTTTGTGCAAGGCCTTTTATAGGCCTTGAGTTATTGCAAGACCGTCATTCATTCATATAAGTTCCATTGCAAAAATATTCATTTATGTAAATTTATTCAAATTTGAAATGTAAATTAATTCTTTTTTCTCCTGGCCCCCGACACAGTGTCAGAGAGCTGATGTGGCCCTCCTGCCAAAAACTTTGGACACCCCTGCTGTATATCATTAGTCTCTGTGATGCAAAACTTTGATGTGGTTTTGTGAAATGAGGCACAAGATATGAGTTTAACAGATGCACATTCCCTTCTTCAGATATTCATGCTCTCACCCAACTCTTGCTCACTTTCTCAGAGGAGTGCAAGAGAAGCTTCCAGGGAGAGTAGCTGGTGTGTTTATGAATTTACCATGTCAGCATCAATTACTGTACAGAAACGGTTATGTAAAAGAGAGAAAGTGTATTGCAGGAAAGGGCATTTTTCATAATTCTGTGTACAACAAAATCCCATTTTTTGTAGACTTTGTTTCCAAACCAGGATGTTGCTGCAAATGCTCTGGCGGTCATATAATGCTCAGTCTCTCTCAAAATGCCCAGAGCTCATCTGTATTCATGGCAGAGTCTTCCAACTTGTGAAATGTGACTCCTCTCGAAGGGGGTAAATTTCCTTTCATGTCTGGAAGACGGCAATCTACTGCGAGATTGTCTAGGGGGAAATATCCAGGCCCTTGGAGCCAAATTATTTTAAAAAGGGTTCCCTTTCCTTGTTATCTATGACGTGTATTCCTAGAAACAAGCTTAACATGCAAATGCAACAGACCTAAGAAGAGGCCCAGAGGCTCAAACCTGCTCTGCCTCAAAGCCCACCTTTTCTGCCTGCCCTTTAGCTTATCCTCTTAATACTCATTCCGAAACAGTGAAGCTGTAAGCACGTGAAATGGACTTTGCCCACATTCTTCCTTCCCTGTACTTATCACTCCTCCCTTGTGCATTTCACACCAGAAGGAACTGTCTACGCCAGCAATTTTCAACTAATGTGCCGTGGCACATTGGTGTGCCACAAAAGGTCCCCAGATGAGTTTGGAGGACAGCAGTTGAAAATTGCTGAAAAACGCTTCCGGGTTCTGCGGCTCTGTTTCTAGGGCAACTGTCTGTGGTAACAAATTGTCTTTCCCTCTTCCTCCATCAGCTCCACTGTGGTGCACTCACAGGGCACTAAGGGGTGCCTCTTCTTCCTGGCTCTCCTGGGCGCTGCCATCTTGGCAAGGCTGAGAGTGAACTATTCTTGTGAGGTCTTGGAGGAGTGCTAGTGCTGGTGTGATCACAGTCAGTTTGGGAACCGCTGCCTTATATGTATATGCCAGGGACATAACCCAGAATATTCGACTTGCAAAGCATGCACTCCACCACTCAGCTGTGGTGAATGTGGAGGATGATGAGGTTCTTGCACCTTTCATCATTGTCCAGAACCCAAATAACTTTAACAGGTGCAGCTTGCACGCGGGTGTGGGAAAAAGTGTATCCAATAGAATGATATTTAATTGTCTCAGGGACAATCCTAATCTGCACAAGAACATCCAGGCTGAGTGGCCTGTGCTGTAAGAACATAAGAACAGCCCCACTGGATCAGGCCATAGGCCCATCTAGTCCAGCTTCCTGTATCTCACAGTGACCCACCAAATGCCCCAAGGGGCATACCAGATAACAAGAGACCTGCATCCTGGTGCCCTCCCTTGCATTGGCATTCTGACATAGCCCATTTCTAAAATCAGGAGGTTGCACATACACATCATGGGTAGTAACCCGCAATGGATTTTTCCTCCAAATGGTTGGCAACCTTCAGTCTCGAAAGACTATGGTATAAACCTACAGCACCCGGTATTCCTAGGCGGTCTCCCATCCAAGTACTAACCAGGCCTGACCCCGCTTAGCTTCCAAGATCAGAAACTTGTCCAATCCCATTTTAAAGGCATCCAGGCCAGATACCGTCATCACATCCTGCGGCAAGGAGTTACACATCCTGAGTAAAGAAATATTTTCTTTTGTCTGTTCTAACCCTCCCAACATTCAATTTTAGTGGATGTCCCCTGGTTCTGGAGTTATGAGAGAGTGTAAAGAGCATCTCTCTATCCACTTTATCCTTCCCATGCATAATTTTGTATGTCTCAATCATGTCCCCCCTCAGGCATCTCTTTTCTTGGCTGAAGAGGTCCAAATGCCATAGCCTTTCCTCATAAGGAAGGTGCTCCAGCCCAGTAATCATCTTAGTCGCTCTCTTTTTCACCTTTTCCATTTCCACCAAGTCCTTTTTGAGGTGTGGCGACCAGAACTGGACACAATACTCCAGGTGTGGCCTCACCATCAATGTGTACAACGGCATTATAATATTAGCCGTTCTGTTCTCAATACCTTTTCTAATGATCCCAAGCATAGAATTGGCCTTCTTTACTGCCACTCCACATTCGGTTGACACTTTCATCGACCTGTCCACCACCACCTCTCCTGATCTATCTCAGACAGCTCAGAACCCATTAGCCTGTAAAGTTTTGATTCTTTGCCCCAATGTGCATGACTTTACACTTACTTACATTGAAACGCATCTGCCTTCTGCTGCCCATCTGCCAGTCTGGAGAGATCCTTCTAGAGCTCCTCACAATCACTTCTGGTCTTCACCACTTGGAAAGGTTGGTGTCGTCTGCAAACTTAGCCACCTCACTGCTCAACCCCTGTCTCCAGGTCATTTATGAAGAGGTTGAAAAGCCACTGGTCCCAGGACAGATCCTTGGGGCACACCCGCTTTTCACCTCTCTCCATTGTGAAAATTGCCCATTAACATAAGAACATAAGAACATAAGAACAGCCCCACAGGATCAGGCCATAGGCCATCTAGTCCAGCTTCCTGTATCTCACAGCGGCCCACCAAATGCCCCAGGGAGCACACCAGATAACAGAGACCTCATCCTGGTGCTCTCCCCTACATCTGGCATTCTGACTTAACCATTCCTAAAATCAGGAGGTTGCGCATACAACATCATGGCTTGTACCCCATAATGGATTTTTCCTCCAGAAACTGGTCCAATCCCCTTTTAAAGGCGTCTAGGCTAGACGCCAGCACCACATCCTGTGGCAAGGAGTTCCACAGACCGACCACCATGCGCTGAGTAAAGAAATATTTTCTTTTGTCTGTCCTAACCCGCCCAACAATCAATTTTAGTGGATGTCCCCTGGTTCTGGTATTATGTGAGAGTGTAAAGAGCATCTCCCTATCCACTCTGTCCATCCCACTGCATAATTTTGTATGTCTCAATCATGTCCCCCCTCAAGCGTCTCCTTTCTAGGCTGAAGAGGCCCAAACGCCGTAGCCTTTCCTCATAAGGAAGGTGCCCCAGCCCTGTAATCATCTTAGTCGCTCTCTTTGCACCTTTTCCATTTCCACTATGTCTTTTTTGAGATGCGGGCGACCAGAACTGGACACAATACTCCAGGGTGTGGCCTTACCATCGATTTGTACAACGGCATTATAATACTAACCGTTTTGTTCTCAATACCCTTCCTAATGATCCCAAGCATAGAATTGGCCTTCTTCACTGCTGCCGCACATTGGGTCGACACTTTCATCGACCTGTCCACCACCACCCCAAGATCTCTCTCCTGATCTGTCACAGACAGCTCAGAACCCATCAGCCTATATCTAAAGTTTTGATTTTTTGCCCCCATGTGCATGACTTTACACTTACTGACATTGAAGCGCATCTGCCATTTTGCTGCCCATTCTGCCAGTCTGGAGAGATCCTTCTGGAACACAATCACTTCTGGTCTTCACCACTCGGAAAAGTTTGGTGTCACCCATTGACACCCACTCTCTGTTTCCTGGTCTTCAACCAGGTCTCAATCCAGGAGAGGACCTTCCCTCTGATTCCCTGACTGTGGAGTTTTCTCAGTAGCCTTTGGTGAGGGACTGTGTCGAACACCTTCTGAAAGTCCAGAACAGTGGGGAGGGAGAGCAGCTGTATCTAGAGCAGGTTAGATGCAGCCTGAAGATCACCTTGAGGTAAGGAGATATTTGTCCCATTATCCTATATTGAGCCCCAGCATGCCCTATGGGGCTACTTGGATCTATGTCAGCTATTTAGCTGGTGCAAATCCAAGCAACCCGTGTAAGGATGCAAGGCCCAGGAGTGGTGTTTAGGATTTGGCATAACAACCAGTTTGGATTGCACTGTTAGAAAAAAATATTTCAAATCTACATTTCTGGCCCAAGACAGCTAACACAAAACATTCAAACACAACCATGAAATCATCACAATTAATAAGATTAAGAGAAGCAACATACTGTAACATCATCTGCTTGAAGAAAAAAGGATAAAATGTTCAGTCACACTTGACACAAAAGGTACGGAAAAACATTTTGAAAGGAAAGGACAAAACAGGCCATTTCTCCAAGATGTCAGCCAAGTCCTCCCAGCTACTGCCTGGGGAAGGCCACCTACTTCCCACCAGCACTCCAAAGCCCTAAAATGTAGCCTCTACAGAGCTCTGCCAGCAGAGGCTGTAGGCCAGGGGTGCCCAAACCCTGGCCCGGGGGCCACTTGAGGCCCTCAGGGACTCCCAGTCTGGCCCGCGGGGAGCCTCCAGTGAGCCTCTGGTCCTCTGGAAACTTGCTGGAGCCTGTGCTGGCCTGATGCAGCTGTTTTCAGGTGACTGTTCAACCTCTCACATGCGCTGTGGAGCGAGGGCTGCTTGCTGTTTGACTTCTGTGATGCAGCAGTGGCAGCAAAGGAAAGGCCAGTCTTGCTTTGTGCAAGGCCTTTTATAGGCCTTGAGCTTGACCTTCGTTCATTCACATAAGTGCCATCTCTAATTTATTCATTTATGTAAATTTATTCAAATTTTATTCCTGGTCCCCGACACAGTGTCAGAGAGATAATGTGGCCCTCCTGCCAAAAAGTTTGGACACCCCTGTTGTAGGCAATGACAAGGAGGGGGTTCTTTCCTTCTTCCATCTCTTGCCCAGTGCACAGCAGAGCAGGGATGTGCGGTGCGTGGGAAGGCAGGTGAGGCAGAGCTTCCCCACCGGAATCCTACGAAAAGTGCTACCGCCGTGGGAGATGGTCAAGCACACTGTGCATAGGTTGAGCAGCTCCCACAGCGGTGGCACTTTTTGAAGGACTCCAGCAGAGAGGCTCTGCCTCACCTGCCTCCCCAGCCCGATCATTACAAAATTAAAACAATTAATTAAAAATTAGAACAAAACCCGATCATTACAGAATTAAAACAAGGTGCAGCTTGCCATTCCCCAATGGTTACCTGCGGGATATCTTCCAAGCCAGGTTTCTCGTAGGGGTGGAAGGTGCCTTTCCAACACTGGGGTTCTCTCCGTCACAGAGGCAAAGGAGCTTGCACTCCAGCCTTGCAGAGGACTCTGAAATCCATGTGTAGCCCCACTGTCGGGGGTCTGCTGCGGTTCCTCCAGTGGGGCCACTTTGGTCACCCTACCGTGGGCTTTCGAGGAATTCAAGCCCATCCTTCCAGTTATAATGATGGGTCACTTTCAAATGGTAGGCAGGCCCAATCCTGTAGTGCTAAAGCAGCACACATTTCAGTGCCCAGGTTCAAAAAGTTCCCTCAAATTGGAGCAATGGTGGAGAAGACAAATCCTCACCCAGACAGCGCCCCAAGCAGTAGGAGACCACCCAGGGCAGCTTGAAAGCCAAGAGCCAAATCAAGGCACCCTCAAGCCCAGAGACGTTCAGTGCCGGCTTGGGCATTCTCAGCAGTCCATCTCTTCGACAGCCTTTGCTTTGCAGTCCACCCTCGCCAAGGTCCTCCAGAAGCACTTTTCACACACGACACACACACATGCCTGCTGAGAGCTGGAGGGGCACCCATTGCCATGGTACGCCTCAAGTCACCGTTCCCACCTCCACACACGGTCAGTCCAGTTAAACATTGACCTGCTTTGGACACTTCTGGAATGCATGCCTGAGACTCAGGTTGAACCCTACCCTGGCACAGAGCATTCTAGGCGCTCCACATCAGGCAACAAATAGGGCTCCGGGGATCATAAGAACAGCCCCACAGGATCAGACCATAGGCCCATCTAGTCCAGCCTCCTGAATCTCACAGTGGCCCACCAAATGCCCCAGGGAGCACACCAGGTAACAAGAGACTTGCAAGGCCTCCTGGGAATTGTAGTTAAGAACAGCCCCACTGGATCAGGCCATAGGCCCATCTAGTCCAGCCTCCTGTATCTCACAGCGGCCCACTAAATGCCCCAGGGAGCACACCAGATAACAAGGGACCTGCAAGGCCTCCTGGGAATTGTAGTTAAGAACAGCCCCACTGAATCAGGCCATAGGCCCATCTAGTCCAGCCTCCTGTATCTCACAGCGGCCCACCAAATGCCCCAGGGAGCACACCAGATAACAAGGGACCTGCAAGGCCTCCTGGAATTGTAGTTAAGAACAGCCCCACTGGATCAGGCCATAGGCCCATCTAGTCCAGCCTCCTGTATCTCACAGCGGCCCACCAAATGCCCCAGGGAGCACACCAAATAACAAGAGACCTCATCCTGGTGCCCTCCTTGCATCTGGCATTCTGACATAGGCCATTTCTAAAATCAGGAGGTTGCGCATACACATCATGGCTTGTACCCCGTAATGGATTTTTCCTCCAGAAACTTCTCCAATCCCCTTTTAAAGGCGTCCAGGCTAGACGCCATCACCACATCCTGTGGCAAGGAGTTCCACAGACAAACCACACGCTGAGTAAAGAAATATTTTCTTTTGTCTGTTCTAACTCTCCCAACACTCAATTTTAGTGGATATCCCCTGGTTCTGGTGTTATGTGACCCATCGTGATTGACCTTTAATGCCTTCCTACTGTGCAGGTTTGAAAGTCAGACTGGTTTCAAAACAGACTGGTGGCAGCATCTTCCATGGAAGAGGACCAGAGCAGCGAGCCTGTCCCCAGTAGCATAGCCAGAGGGGGCTGTAAGTACTGCAGGTGCCGCAAGGCACCGTGTAAGTGGCCCCTCCCATTCGCCATCAGAGCCATTCCGGGCATGAAGTTCATGACTTCCCCGCACAGGTGACTCACAAACACAAAAGCTCCCTTCGTGCTTCATGTTTATCCTGCAAAACACACTGACACCTGCTGCTTGCCCAGCCCAGTGGAAATTGCTTGCAGAAAGGAAATGGGAGGGTGAGCTCCAGAGCAGGGGGTGGGTGGGAAAGGCTCAAGGGAAGAAAGGCTGGCAGGCCGTCCTGATTTTTTTAAGAGTCGTAACTGTAAGAATGCATCCTCAAGATCTTGCAGATTTATAGTAACCAGTAGCTTAGCTAGAGGGGGTGCAAAGCACTAGGTTTTGCAGGCACCTGAACATGCAGCGCACCGTGCAAGGGGCTCCTCCCCCTCCCCTTCGGAGCAAGCTCTCATCACCGGGAACGGCTCCGAAGGGGAAGTGGAGGGGGGCCCCTTGCACGGCGCGTTCAGGCACCTGCAAAACCTAGTGCTTTGCACCCCCTCTAGCTATGCTGCTGGTTAATATTAAGTGCTGCTCCTGACCCACATGTGTCACAGGCCTTGCTTCAGCCTAGAACAGGAACAGCAGCCAGAGTTAGGCAGGCATCTGCCTTCTGGAACTGCTAGCATCCTGCTCTTCAGCTGCTCAGCCGAGAAGGTGCAGGTTATTCCACCCCTTGCGCCCCAGTTGACAGGACCGCAGTTTCTTCAACCCTAGTGCAAGGGGCACCGAGGCTGCTAAATCAGCTTGTGGAGTTGCAAGCTCAGCATCTGTCTGCGCATGCAATTCGGTCTTGGTAATTAATTGATTTCTTGGACAGTGTACAGTATAAGCAATCCTTTAGCACAGCCATTTTCAACCGCTGTACCAGGGCACACTGGTGTGCCGCAGAAGGGCCACGGGTGTGTTGTGGGAGTTTGGAGCACAAACTCCCTTGAAAATTGCTGCAAAACGTCTTCTGGGTTCTGCGGCGTTGTCCAGATGGCGTGTGGGAGTGGTGGCTTACAGGGTGCCTGCAATCCTTGGTGTACCACCCCCCCATAGCTATGCTACTGTTCTGGGTGTGCTCAATTTCACAAGGTCTTGCTTGCCAGCCCACAATATTTCAGTCCCACATTTGCCACAGACATCAATTTAAACAGTAATAACCTCTTGCGTGCGCAGGGCTGTGAATGCCGGCGCCTATTTTGCCGCTTCCTTCCTGAGCTTTTGGAAATCTGTTATTTTCTGGGACAGTTCTCAAGCTGGCTTTATTCGGGACCCATTTGTTTTTCCGTCAGCAAGAGGCTTGATTGCCCCTTACGTGCCGCAGCGTGTAATCTCACAGCTGTCTCATTTATCAAATTGTTTTGCTTTTCTTTTTTCTTTGTGCCAAGAGTGCAAAGACAGTTTTTGTCTGACAAAAATTAAGTTAGCAGACTGCTTTGCTTCTGCATGAGAGAGGTAGGTCTACCAAAGAGAATCGCTGTGGCCTTTTCGTCACTGAGGCTGCGCCATGCTGGATTGGCAGGACGGGGCTCACAGGACTGAAGACCTGCGGACCTCCAGAGCCATGTGCAAAGTGCTCCCCCATGGTACGGTCCTACTCAGCTGCAGTACAGGCCTACCCGGGTATCCACAAATCTGGCATCTGTGGGTTTGGTTATTCGCGGTTCTTCAGATACTGGGGATGCACTTTAAAAACAAGGGGAAAGTAAAGAAAAAGTCAAAAATAGTTTTGCCTATTGCTGTGCCAGTGAAACCGCAATGCATTCTGGGGCAACCCTGGGCAAATGGTGGGGCCTCCCTGTGCCCAGGAAGAGGTTGCAGGGAGATCAGAAGACTGCCCAGAGCACTTAAAGCACAGCGGTTTTGCTGCACAGCAGTAGACAAAGCTGTTTTTTGATTTCTTCTTTACTGTCTTGGTGTTTTCAAAGTGCATCCACATGCCCGATCTCGTCTGATCTCAGAAGCTAAGCAGGGTCAGGCCTGGTTAGAACTTGGATGGGAGACCGCCTGGGAATACCAGGGGCTGTAGGCTTATACCATGATCTCGGAAGCTAAGCAGGGTCAGGCCTGGTTAGTACTTGGATGGGAGACCGCCTGGGAATACTGGGTGCTGTAGGCTTATACCATAGTCTTTCGAGACTGAAGGTTGCCAACCAACCAACCTGGTATCTATGGGGGGGGGGGGAGGATGGAAGTGGATAACAGTAGATACGGCATTTTCTACCCAATCAGCACCTTGACAAGAGTCTTCTAGTGGCCCCCCAGATATGCTGGGGGGGGGACTGCTCCCAGCCAACACTGCCACTCGCTCTGCAAGGAGCCTTGTGTTTTGCTGCCACCTGCCCTCTGTCTCTGGGCAGTGAATGGGGAGCTCTCACAGCACTTCACAGCAGTGCAGTGGCATGTGGTGGCATGCAGACACTGACCAGCAGACACTGATGCAACCTCAGCAACTGCCAATGAAGGGTGACCCCAGGGCTGCCCCCTTCCAGCACGGTGCTGAGAGGGTGGCAAAGATCCTGCCATTGATCCTGCTCCTCTGGTTGAAGTTTTGCACATATCCCCCCAGGCATGTCAGATTATAGCATCCTGGGGAAGCACTCAAGCAATCTCCATTGGTGTGACTGCAGCAGGTAGGCGGTGTGTGGAAAGAACAAAATAGATTGCCTTACTTCGGAGAGAGCCCTACATGAAGCTGCCCTCCCCTGCATCTGGCAGTCAGAGGCAGCCTGCCTCTAAAACCAAGAGCTTGCACGTACCTACTACTTGCACATACCTACTATGACTTGTAGCCCGTAATGAGCTTCTCCTCCAGAAATTTGTCCAATCCCCTCTTAAAGGCATCCAGGCAAGATGCCATCACTACTTCTTGTGGCAAAGAGTTCCACAAACTAATTACACGCTGGGTAAAGAAATATTTTCTTCTGTCTGTCCTAACTCTCCCAACACTCAACTTTCATGTTTGTCCCCTGGTTCTGGTGTTATGTGAGATTGTAAAGAGCTTCTCTCTATCCACTCTGTCCATCCCCTGCATGATTTTGTATGTCTCAATCATGTCCCCCCTCAGGCACCTCTTTTCTAGGCTGAAGAGGCCCAAACGCCGTAGCCTTTCCTCATGGGGAAGGTGCCATAGCCCAGTAATCATTTTGGATGTTCTCTTTTGCACCTTTTCCATCTCCACTATGTCCTTTTTGAGATGTGGCGACCAGAACTGGACACAATACCCCAGGTGTGGCCTTACCATCGATTTGTACAACGGCATTATAATATTAGCTGTCTTATGCTTAATGCCTTTCCTAATGATCCCAAGCATAGAATTGGCCTTCTTCACTGCCACCACACATTGGGTCGACACTTTCATCGAGCTTTCCACAAGGACCCCAAGATCTCTCTCCTGATCTATCTCAGACTGCTCAGAACCCATTAGCCTATCTGTAAAGTTTTGATTCTTTGCCCCAATGTGCATGACTTTACACTTACTTACATTGAAATGCATCTGCCATTCTGCTGCCCAGTCTGCCAGTTTGGAGAGATCCTTCTGGAGCTCTTCACAGTCTCTTCTAGTCTTCTCCACTCGGAAAAGCTTGGTGTCATCTGCAAACATGTCTGCCTTGCTACTTAGCCCTGCCTCCAGGTCATTTATGAACAGGTTGAAAAGTACAGGTCCCAGGACAGATCCTTGGGGCACTCCACTTTCCACCTCTCTCCATTGTGAAAATTGCCCATTGACACCCACTCTCTGCTTCCTGGTCTTCAACCAGTTCCTAATCCAGGAGAGGACCTGCCCTCTAATTCCCTGACTGTGGAGTTTTCTCAGCAGCCTTTGGTGAGGGACCGTGTCAAATGCCTTCTGAGAGTCCAGATATATAATATCCACAGGTTCTCCCGCATCACATGACTGTTGACCTTTTCAAAGAATTCTAAAAGGTTCGTGAGGTTCTTTTTGTTTTTGAAACACAAAAGTAGGGTTAAGACTGGGATGAGTGACTTAGCATACACAACATGGGGTTTGTTGCCCAGTTATGGTTTGTTTGTTGCCCAGTTATAGTAGGATGTAAATGAATGGGATATCAAAAAACAAAAAACCAGACATTCATGTCTAGGGATGCCAAAGACCAGGACACTTTTGACCACAACTACAATTGTCTAGGATGCAAATACCTCTGTACTCATTCTAACACTTCATTCTGCTGCTTGTGAAGACCAGACCTCAGAGAAACATCCAGTCTGCTGCCTCCTGAATGAAAGATTAGCATAAGCCTCCATTTTATAGGCCGCACAGATGGCTTCTGCCTCTATTCCATTCAGCTTTAGGCTCTAAGATTGTAAAGAAGACAGTAAAGACAGCCTCCTTCCTTATAATCCTGCCCGTGCTCTTAGATCATCTGGGGGGGGGGGCCCTTTTGACTGTGCCGCCACCAAGAGAGGTGAGAGGGGCAGCGGCCAGGAAAGGGCCTTCTCGGTGGTGGCCCCCGAACTCTGGAATACCCTTCCCTTAGAATTGAGAACTGCTCCCTCTTTGTTAATATTTCGGCGTAGACTGAAGACCTTTTTATTTCAAAAAGCTTTTAATTGCTGACAGGCTGGCTGGCTTTCTTTCTCTTTTTTCTTTTTTATGTTAGAATCCACGGGGCTTGTTTTAGATTTTTTAATTATGTGCATCTGTTTTAATTACTGTTTTTAATTGCTATTTTTGTATTTTTAATTGTTGTAAGCCGCCTTGTGTGCCCATGGGGCAAAAAGGCGGGATATAAATTAATAATAATAATAAAGGCCCAATTCTGGGTGACTGTAGGGTTGCTCTTGAGATGCTGTTATGGAAATGCAGGAGACGCTATTTGCGAATCTGAAGGTGACAGAGTTCCCTTTTCTGTATGTTCAAATAAAGTCACTCCTGAATCTTTGGGTAGGGCAGGACTGATCAATCAGCAGAATGCAGAAAGGAAATTTCTGGGTCACATTTTGTAGGGATCAACAAAACAAATGTTTTTCTTTTCGGTTCTGTAAAGTTTTAAATGCCCACCCTGGCTACAGTTCAACGCAAAAACATGCACATTTACCTGCCTACCCAGAGGTAAGTCCCACAGAATCCAATGGGGCTTACTTTCAAAGCAAACACAGGGATGCAGCCTCAAACCATGACAATCTATAATGCAGAAGTGTGCTTAACTCCTGGATTGGATTGGGGTTTCCATTTAAAAACCTATTTCCCCCGAAATATCTTTATAGACTACAAAAAAGGTTCTGTTTTGTTTTTTAAAAAAGGAATTTATTGTGGTTATTTACCCCTATTCCTGGATAAGTGTACAAATGTAAACTGTTATGCACCGATGCGTTTAGCGTCTAACGTACAATCTGTCCCCGGTTTAAAATAATAGCTGTCATTTTTAGCATACAGGAAGGTGAGAAAAATTTATTAAATCATATTCACAGAATATACATTCCCGTGCAAATAAGAGGTCACCAGCTCTAGGCTAGCGGTATAGACACAGCCCCGTTAGCTCTGCTTCTGCTCCGGAAGTGCATGCTGGAGTCTGCGGCGTCCTCTGCGTGGTCTTCACTTTTCTTTTCCTTTAAGCTGTTGATGAATCTCAGGGTGATTTCGTCCCATTCCTCGGGAAGAAGCATGAGCAAAAAGCCAAGGCAGATGATGATGTTTGCCCCCAGCCTCACGACACTGAAGATCACCTCATGTTTGAGCAGATCAACAGCTACGCAGAGAGGGAGGAAAAAGAGAGAGAGAGAGAGAGAGAGAGAGAGAGAGACGGGTTATATTCAGGGTAAGACCTGACGGTCTCACCTGCAGCCTGCCTGAAAACTCCCCTTATCCATTGGCTGAGCTGCCATCATCCTTGAATAGTGTTCCCAGGCATTCTGAGGGCTTAGGCAGGACCTGGTTAGAGATGTAAACGTTACTGAGCCATTGGGGAACAGTGGTCATGCTGCGATCCGTTTTGACATGCACGTTGGGGGAAGAATACCAGGCAAATCTCTAACAAAAACCCTTGACTTCCGACGGGCAGACTTCCCCCAAATGAGGAGGCTGGTTAGAAGGAGGTTGAAAGGGAGGGTAAAAAGAGTCCAATCTCTCCAGAGTGCATGGAGGCTGCTTAAAACAACAGTAATAGAGGCCCAGCAGAGGTGTATACCGCAAAAAGAAGGGTTCCACTAAATCCAGGAGGGTGCCCGCATGGCTAACCAGCCAAGTTAGAGAGGCTGTGAAGGGCAAGGAAGCTTCCTTCCGTAAATGGAAGCCACTGTGAGATACAGGAAGCTGGACTAGATGGGCCTATGGCCTGATCCAGTGGGGCTGTTCTTATGTTCTTATGCTGCCAGCAGTGAAATATTAGCCAAAAGCTCCCTATCTGTGAGGTAAGGAAAGGGCAGTGTGGCTGGGGTAGGGGAGCTCTCATACAGGGCCCACGGACAGGAGGGCTTGTATTTTGTATATAGGTGAAGGAGTTTTGAAGCAGGGCTGACCCCAGGAGTGGAAGGACCCAACGCAGGGCATTTGTGTGCTCCCCAAGCCCTTTGGACCCCCCACTCATCAAGCAGCCATGGCAACTGCAGCCATGGTGAGACTAGTGCTGGAGGTGCTGCATGTAAAGTGCGGCACACAAAAATAGTTGGCGGTGACACGATGACCTCTCTGCCAACTGGGCAGGGGGAGGTGGGAGGGTCAATACAGTGCTCCACTTGCCATGCCTTGGCATGGACAATTCCATTGGGGCGGCAGTGCCATGGGCCCTCTTTGATTTGGTCGAATTGGCCAAATCTCCCTAAGGCTGGCCCTGCTTTGTAGACTGGGGGCCACAGAGCCAAGGGGGACAGCAAGAATAGGCACATTTCTGAAGCTGATTTGAACAAAGCTGGGCTGTCGTCACTAGCAGAAGTTCTGTGTGCCCCAAATAAGCTGGCATTGGCAGGACCAGATTTATCCGAAAACATGTTTCAACTCCTGCCAAAGCTATCCTTGCCTTTCAGCCCCTTCCCAAAGAGACCTGGTGGTTTCACTTCCATTTAACTCCTGCATTCATTCACACTCCAGGGCTTCATTCAGACTGCTACAGGATTTGAAAATTCCAGGAGATCTTTCAAAGTGACAGAGAGGGGACGTGAGTTAGCCTGGAGTCACGGCTGCAAATATTAATACCTTCACTGAATTTTTTTTTTTAAACCTTAGAAGTGCATCATTTATACCTGCGTTGCCAGGAACACTGAGCACAGTCCCGATCGAGATTAAGATGGGGTAGGTCAGCACCACTCCTACATTCACCAGAATGTTGAAAGCTACAAAAAAGAAAGAGCAGAGCATGAGCAACGAGGGCCATGTGCCTATGCTCTCAGAGTCAGAACCTACAAGGAGACATCTTGGGTCGCTTCAACTGAAGCTTCAAGAAATTCACAAAGGCTAGGAGCCAGACAGGAGGAGAATGAAGCCAGCGCCAGCCTACCATCGACTTCCCTGGGGCAAATGCCCCAGGCACTGGCCACTAGGACCTGCGGAAGCCTCTGTGAGGCTCCCAGTGGGGGTGGAAACTGTGCTTCCGGTTTGCCAGAAGCACAGCTTATAATGCCAGGGAACCTCACAGAGGTTTCTGCAGTGTGGGTTGCGGTCATGCGAGGCTCCGTGAGCCTCTGGTGAGTGGGGGGGGCGGATATCTGCATGGGGGGAGCGATAGCCCATGGGGGGGCACCATCATGGAGCTTTGCCCTGAGCATGGGGTTGCAGAGGTCCGTGGCTGGCTTGAAGCCTGCCGGGAGGGTCAAGATGAACTGAAATTACACAAAGGAAGGATAGAGATAGATGCTGTATCTCTGTCTCTAGATGGATAGAGAGATGCTCTTTTCCCTCTCACATAACGCCAGAACCAGGGGACATCCACTAAAATGAGTGTTGGGAGAGTTAGAATAGACAAGAGAAAATATTTCTTTACTCAGTGTGTAGTTAATCTGTCGAACTCTTTGCCACAGGATGTGGTGATGGCATCAGGCCTAGATGCATTTAAAAGGGGATTGGACAAATTTCCGGAGGAAAAATCCATCAAGGGTTATAAGCCATGATGTGTGTGTGCAACCTCCTGATTTCAGAAATGGGCTATGTCAGATGCAAGGGAGGGCACCAGGATGCAGGTCTCTTGTTATCTGGTGTGCTCCCTGGGGCATTTGGTGGGCCGCTGTGAGATACAGGAAGCTGGACTAGATGGGCCTGTGGCCTGATCCAGTGGGGCTGTTCTTATGTTCTTAACTACAATTCCCAGGAAGCCTTGCAGGTCTCTTGTTATCTGGTGTGCTCCCTGGGACATTTGGTGGGCCGCTGTGAGATACAGGAAGCTGGACTAGATGGGCCTATGGCCTGATCCAGTGAGGCTGTTCTTATGTTCTTAACTACAATTCCCAGGAAGCCTTGCAGGTCTCTTGTTATCTGGTGTGCTCCCTGGGGCATTTGATGGGCCGCTGTGAGATACAGGAAGCTGGACTAGATGGGCCTATGGCCTGCTCCAGTGGGGCTCTTCTTATGTTCTTATTCCTTCTTTGTGCGGTTTATTTACGTAAATGAATGAAGAGAAGGGGTCTTGCAGTAGCTCACTGCTGCCCACATTCCCCTTGCTCTTCCTCCCACTGGAAGGAGGTGGCCACAGACTCAGGGTGAAGGGCAACCTCAAAACCCCACTCCTCCCATCAGCCACCCTGATGCAAATCACATTATGGCCTGGCCAGTCCTGTCAGCGATCTAGACCTGCTAAGCTCCAGTAATGCTGCTGGGTTATGTGCCTTTAGGCGCGCTGTCCTTCTGGAGAGATGCTACAACTCACTTTGCCTACAGCAGGTCTGGCATCCAAAGGGTCACAGAACCAGTGCTGGAAAAGGCTCCTCTGCCTGAGATCTTGGAGAGCTGCTGCCAGTCCGGGTAGGGAGCACTGGGCTAGGGGGACCAGCGATCTAACTCAGAAGAATGCCTGCCTTCCCTTTCCTCTACGTTTCCCTTGTATCTGTCTAGAACAATGATTTGTAGTTCATGAACAGCTGCCCTAAAAATAGAACCACAGAACTCAGATGAGTCTTTTGGAAGCCAGAAGGGACATCACAAGAGGTGAAGACAATAGAGAAGACCTTACAGGTCAGTGGACTGTGAGAATAAAACGTTGAAAATTGATGCTGTAGATTGTAAACCCCACAGGGTCAGGACCTGTCCTCTCATTTGGTATACAGTGCCGTGTACACTGACGGACAGTACCATATAAATAATTGACCGAACAAAGAATCACTTGTTGGCAACCTTCAGTCTCGAAAGACTCTGGTATCGCACTCTGAATGGTGGTTCTGGCACAGCGTCTAGTGTGGCTGAAAAGGCCAATTCGGGAGTGACAATCCCTTCCACACCAGGAGCAAGTGCAGTCTGTCCCTGGTCTGTCTCCCTGGCTATGGGCCTTCCTTCTTTGCCTCTTTGCCTCAGACTGTTGGCCAAGTGTCTCTTCAAACTGGGAGAGGCCATGCTGCACAGCCTGCCTCCAAGCGGGCTGCTCAGAGGCCAAGGTTTCCCACTTGTTGAGGTCCATCCCCAAGGCCTTCAGATCCCTCTTGCAGATGTCCTTGTATCGCAGCTGTGGTCTACCTGTAGGGCGCTTTCCTTGCACGAGTTCTCCATAGAGGAGATCCTTTGGGATCTGAACATTGCCCATTCTCACAACATGACCAAGCAAACGTGGGCATCTCAGCAGTGCATACATGCTAGGGATTCCAGCTCATTCCAGGATTGTGTTGTTTGGAACTTTGTCCTGCCAGGTGATACTGACGTTGCGTCGGAGGCAGTGCATGTGGAAAGCATTCAATTTCCTCTCCTGTTGCGAGCAAAGAGTCCATGACTCGCTGCAGTACAGAAGTGTACTCAGGACGTAAGCTCTGTAGACCTGGATCTTGGTATGTTCCGTCAGCTTCTTGTTGGACCAGACTCTCTTTGCGAGTCTGGAAAACGTGGTAGCTGCTTTACCGATGCACTTGTTTAGCTCGGTATCGAGAGAAAGAGTGTCGGAGATCGCTGAGCCAAGGTACACAAAGTCATGGACAACCTCCAGTTCATGCACAGAGATTGTAATGCAGGAAGGTGAGTCCACATCCTGAACCATGACCTGTGTTTTCTTCAGGCTGATCGTCAGTCCAAAATCTTGGCAGGCCTTGCTAAAACAGCTCATGAGCTGCTGGAGATCTTTGGCAGAGTGGGTAGTGACAGCTGCATCGTCGGCAAAGAGGAAGTCACACAGACATTTCAGCTGGACTTTGGACTTTGCTCTCAGTCTGGAGACGTTGAAGAGCTTTCCATCTGATCTGGTCCGGAGATAGATGCCTTTTGTTGCCGTTCCAAAGGGCTGCTTCAGCAGGACAGCGAAGAAAATCCCAAACAAGGTCAGCACGAGAACACAGCCCTGCTTCACTCCGCTTCAGATGTCAAAGGGGTCTGATATGGAGCCATCAAAGACTACAGTGCCCTTCATGTCCTCGTGGAAAGACCTGATGATGCTGAGGAGCCTGGGTGGACATCCGATCTTGGGGAGAATCTTGAAGAGGCCGTCCCTGCTGACCAGGTCGAAAGCCTTTGTGAGATCTATGAAGGCTATAAAGAGTGGCTGTCGTTGTTCTTTGCATTTCTCCTGCAGCTGTCTAAGGGAGAATACCATATCAGTGGTGGACCTGTTGGCTGCGATTCTGGGTAGATAGACCTATGGCCTGATCCAGTGGGGCTGTTCTTATGTTCTTAAGTACCTGGAGCCTCTTTAGTGCAACTCGGGCAAACAGCTTTCCTACAACGCTAAGGAGAGAGATGCCGCGGTAGTTATTGTAGTCACCTCTGTCGCCTTTGTTCTTGTACAGCATGATGATGTTTGCATCCCTCATGTCCTGTGGTACTCCACCTTCTCTCCAGCAGAGGCAGAGGATTTCATGCAGCTCAGTGGCGATGATCTCTTTGATCATCAAAGAATAGCAATAACAATAGACATGGTTTTAATGGGAACATAATTGCATGTGATATTTGGAAATTGTAATTTAAAAAAAGACAATGTGGAATTATTATATCACTGTTTTTCCTCTTGAATTTCTCTCCATGAGAACTGCACAAAAATTGATCTATCAAGGAAAGTTGCTTTTCACACAATGGTCAGCAGAGTTTCTTTTAGGCTGGAGCCAGAAACCCCACTCCCAAAATATAAACTCGGAGAGTCCTTTGCATATTGAAACCCTTCCCGGACACATACCTAGCCAAAGGCCTGCGATTCCACACAGGTAGCCCCAGGGCACTGCTGAAAGGGGGGACCAGCATTCCACCTTTGTAAAATGCAGGATGACGGGGATAAAGGAGAGGAAGATCAAGTTGAAGAAGCCAAGCGTTGAAATGACATGGGCAGCCTCCCCAAAGTTGGCACTTCCAAGGAACATCTTAAACAAGACCTGCAGTTGTGGGAGAGGAAAAGGAAAGGAAAACAGTTGAGGACTGTTGACAAAGAACAGACATTGAAGTGCATTTCATGACATTCCCACAGCCCCAAACCACATCCTGGCAGCTGACTCCTGGAGCGTACAAGGGTGTAAGTCTGGTTTGCCACTGGCACAAGGAAGCAGCTTGCTAATCCAGGGAGCTAGTCCTATGGCCAACATCTGGATGGCAGTAAGAACATAAGAACATAAGAACAGCCCCACTGGATCAGGCCATAGGCCCATCTAGTCCAGCTTCCTGTATCTCACAGCGGCCCACCAAATGCCCCAGGGAGCACACCAGATAACAAGAGACCTCATCCTGGTGCCCTCCCTTGCATCTGGCCTTCTGACATAGCCCATTTCTAAAATCAGGAGGTTGCGCATACACATCATGGCTTGTACCCCGTAATGGATTTTTCCTCCAGAAACTTCTCCAATCCCCTTTTAAAGGCATCCAGGCCAGATGCCGTCACCACATCCTGTGGCAAGGAGTTCCACAGACCAACCACACGCTGAATAAAGAAATATTTTCTCTTGTCTGTTCCTGCCTTATGGTCCACTGTGTCTGAATTATATAGGACAATCTTCGTAGACTTACATGCAGAGAATTCTGATTTGGGGCTGCGTGTTCCAGAAATCTTTCCAGACTTGATGATTTTATCATTATTATTTATAAGAACACAAGAAGAGCCCTGCTGGATCAGGTCAAAAGCCCATCTAGTCCAGCTTCCTGCACCTCACAGTGGCCCACCAGATGCCTCAGGGAGCACTCAAGACAACATAAGACCTGCACCCTGGTGCCCTCCCTGACATCTGGCATTCTGAGGTAATTCAGCATTTATATAGCTCTTTCCGATTGTGCAAAGCACTCGTATTAACTTGATGATGTCCATACAACAGTCCTGTAAATAAGTATTATTATCCCCATATTACAGATGGAAAAGACTGAGGCTGAGACAGACTGGCTTGCCTGAGACCACCTAAACAAGAATCAAAGTGGTCGCTTCCGTTTCCATTACCAAGTGGCCTCAGAGAATGTCAACACACCCTAATGCCCTGATCCAAATTTTCCCTTTAGCTTTCGGCAGCTGCAGAGGAAGAAAGTTAAGTCTTGTTTGGGACAAGTAAAGTTCCCACACCACATGATAAATGTATGAAGACCGCTCAATTTTCCATAAAGCGGGAGAGAAAATGTTTACAGAAGCCCCTGAATCTCCCTCCAAGTCATCCAAAAGTTATTGGCAAAATTTTTTTTGACCTGGGCAATATAACATTATTTCAGTTCAATACATCAGTTGTGCACCTCTGGCAGCTTCCTACCTCAAGGATTGACTACTGTGGCAGGCTCTTTGTGGAGCTGTCCTTGAAGATTATTCCAAAGCTTTAGCAGATACAGATTCTGGCTGGAGTTGGGAGAGAAGCCCATAAATGGCCAGTCTCAAAGCAGTCACTGGTCACCTGTTCACTTCCAAGTGCAAGTTTAAAAGCTGGTAAGTACGGCAATCTAAGCAGCTCAGTTTCCATACTTTAAAGAGCACCTCTTTCTGATTCCTAACCTTTAAGATAAAGAGTTCCCATCTGTTCTAGGAGTCCCTTGGGAACCTTGTTGGGACACCAAAGAGACTGGAACCCCTAGCCACCTTGAAGGACTGCCCTTGCACCCAGAGAAATATGCTTCTATATGAGAATGTTCTCTCTCACTGGGGCAGACATCAGCTTACAGTCGTACATCGCAAGCCTCGCTCAAGACACATCAATAACATCCCCCAGCAGAAAATGGGGAAACTCGTAGATGTTAATCTCACTGCTGTGGAATAATAGAGTTTTCATTAAGACTTGATAAAGGGAAAATAAGCCGAATCCTTGGTGCTCACAAAGTAATTATCTCTGTTGTAACTTTCTCCCAATGCACCTGGCTCCGAATGTAAATCAGGCAACCAGAGAGAGGAGGGTCGGCATTTCTAAATCAATCTTGTTTGGCGCTTGTGCGCGTGTGTTTTAATGTGGGAAGACGGCAAGGTGCCGCAATGACCTACCTTATACAGTGCAGAGGTTGATGCGGATCCAACAGCGTACGCAACGCCGGTAATTGAATCGCCATGGAAACCATCTGCATATGCCATCATGACAATTCCGGTGATGGCCATTATTGCGGCGACTATCTGCGTAATCCGAAAGCAAAGAAATTTAAAGCAACTTGATTATCTGGAAAGAGATGAGACGAGGTGACTGTGTGTGTATCAAGATGCTTTTCCTTTTAGGTTTAATCTTCCCAAGTACCCCGTTAAACAGGTGATTAAGATAGCGGATGGGAGCATCACGCTGTGATGGAAGTGAAGACTTCCTATTTGCTTCTGGATCCAGGATAAGCAGCCTTGAATCCACAAAGCCCTACATGGTCTTGTCACCCCTTCGCTCTCGAATGGAATATCCCAGTACATTCTTGCTGTTGCTCCTCCAGCTTTTCTACCCTCAGCCACCTGGAGCTTTCTTACTCCATCAAGTCGCTCCAAACTTCCCCCATTGGTGTCTCTTATGCATTGAACAACCTCCATGGTGCCACCCTCCTTACTTCCTTCAAACTCCATCTCAAACCTGCCTTTTCCCATGAGTTTTCACACAACTCTTCAGCCCCCATACTCTACTGCAGCAATGTCCAACCAGTGTGCCATGGCACATTGGTGTGCAGAGAATCGTCAGAAGGTGTGCTGCGGAAGTTTGGGGGAGGGTCATTTATTAGTATGGCCACTGGGGGATGTGATCCCCCCCTCCGGCAGTGCAGTGTGCCTTGACCAAAAACTGATAACGTGAGCTCAATGGCATAGCTAGAGGGGGTGCAAAGCACTAAGTTTGCAGATGCCTGAATGTGCCATGCAAGCGGCCCCACTCCCTCCCCTTCAGAGCCATTCTGGGCGGGGGGAGCCAATGGAGGCCAATGCCTGGCTCCAAAGGGGCAGGGGGGTGCAAAGCATTAAGTTTTGCAGGTGACTGGACGAGCTTGCACAACTTGTCCAGTTACCTGCAAAACTTAGTGCTTTGTAGCCCCCCTAGCTATGCCACTGTGTGAGCTGACAATTTCAGCACCTTGTTAGTGTGCCATGAGATAAAAAAAAAAAAAGGTTGAAAATCACTGCTCTGCTGAGTCACTAAGGCCACAATTCTAACCTCCAGTTAAAGTCACTGGCACAAGTCACTTGCGCTGACCCATAAGGCATGTTTGCGCCAACTCAAGAGTAGAGGCCAGCACAAGAAGTTGTGCTTACCTCCCCGTGCTGGATCCAGGCCCAGTGTGGTAAGTCGGGGGGGGGCATGGGGAGGACGGGGAGGAGGCGTTTTGGGGTGGGGGAGGGCGGGTGGTGGGTGTTCCCAGGGGCAGAAGGGTGAAAAGTGGGAGGCGGGGCCAGGATCCAGCAGTTATGCCGGATCCTGACCCCGTTCCTGGGTGGCATGGAGTGGTCCCTGGCCACTCCATTCTGCTCAGATCTGCACCACCTCTTCAGGTGGCACACATCAGAATAGACCCACTGGGGCCAGTGCAGCGTGACACAGGATACGTTTCCCCCTTGCCTCAGGTTGCGCCACTTCTGGCCCCAAACTTGCACCAGATTCAGCACAAGCCCGCTGGCCTGCCTGCTCAGCACAATTTCAACTGGGAAGAAGATATTCACTTGCTTACACTGTTCACTACAAAGCTAACAAGAAGTCTGTGAACATGACATACATGCTTTTGAGCATCATGATGTTCTCCAAAATCCTGAATAGTGAGTGGGAAGTCAGTAGAGTAGCCAGAGGGGTGCAAAGCACTAAGTTTTGCAGACGCCTGAACGGCCCGTGCAAGCGGCCCCTCCCACTCTGCTTCGGAGCGAGGCATTCATCTCAGTTTTGCTCTTGCCGCCAGGAATGGCTCTGAAGAGGAGGGGCCCCTTGCATGGCATATTCAGGCAACTGCAAAACTTAGTGCTTTGCACCCCCTTTAGCTACGCTACTATGTGAAGTGAAAAGAAGAATTCAAGAAGACTGCTGGGGTCTTACCCTGACACCCATGAACCTGTCTTTCAACACAATCCAGGAGAGCAGGAAGACAAAGGCCTTGTTACAACAGAAGAGGGCTGAGACATCTGTGGCTGTCAGCTTCTTCAAAGCCAGCAGGTAAAGGTAATTAGTCAAAGTCCAGAGAATAGAAAAGGGAGCTGTCCTTTTAAGGAAGAGTTTCAGTGTCAGGCCGTCTTCACCAAAGATCCGGCTGCATTCCCTGCAGAAAGGAAAGATTTTGAAAAATCAGGGTGAGGACCGACATAAAAGTCTCAGGACAGGGTGTGACAGAATTTTGGGAGCGGCCAGCAGATCAGCTGCAGTCGCCAGCAGGCCACCCCAATGAAATGTCATATCTCCCACCTGGCAGAGAACAGACCTACCTGAATTTTTTGATGGGTGATTGTTTTTCCTGTGCAGTGACAAGATGTCCAGAGTAATAAACTGGGAAAAACATAATGTTCCAGTTGGTTGAAAACCAAGTCATGAAAAAGGGATAATCAAAGTTCTTGAATGTGATTTTGACAATCTGTGTCGTTCCAACCCAAGAGGAGGAGACGGACAAAATAATCAGAAATCCCCAGACAACCTTGAGAAATGTCGAGATGCAAGACTCGCACCGGGTCTGAGCATGGCTCTCTTGGCTGGTGTTGTCGGTGTTGGCTTGTGTCCCGTCTTCTCCTGCAAATAGAGACAAAGGAGTTCTGTTACAAGAGCAACAACCACGTTTGAGATCCTGGATATCACCCAGGGCATATGCAAGGGAGCAAGAAATGGCACACTGTCAGGGTACTGTGGCTAGTATCAGAGCCATCATCCTGTGAAGATTGCAACTGCCGTCAAGCTAGTGGGAAGAGCCTGTTATTTGTTCTGGGATTTGCTCTTGGGAAGCACTGGTTCCAATCTGGACTTCTTCTTTGCCCCACCACTGAGGGCAGACGGAACCTAAGCAGGTATCAAAGCAGGGTGTGGGGGAGTCTGGTCATCTGTCTTAGGGTGGAAGGCAGCACCTGCTGAAGCCATAAAGCACTTCATTCAAAAATATTTGTCATCTGCCTTGAATAACTAAGGGTGCAATCCTAACCCCTTATGTTAGTGCTTTCCAGCACGGACATAAGCGCAATGCTCTGAACAAACATTCCCTTACTTTGAGGAGGCCTCTGTGAGTGACACCCAACTGCAGGATGCAGCACATGTCCCATTGGCACCGCTATGCCAGTGCTGGAAAGCACTGACATAAGGGGTGAGGATTGCACCCTACATTGTAGAAAAGTGGAATGCAAATGGCTTAAATAAACACACAAGAATACTTATTCTGCAAGTGTAGTTACTCACCAGACATGGGGCGTAGCTGGAATTGTACAGAGCAGCCATTTTCAACCACTGTGCCATAGCACACCGGTGTGTCACGAATGGTCCCCAGGTGTGCCGCAGGAATTTGGGAGAGGGTCATTTATCAATAGGACCATTGGGGGATGTGAGCCCCCATTGACAGCACAGTGTGCCTTGTCAATTGTCAAAAAGCTGATGGTGTGCCTTGACCATTTTAGTACCTTGCCCGTGTGCCGCGAGATGAAAAAGGTTGAAAATCACTGGTATAGAGCATATGCAATGATCTCTGGGACTGCAGTGGGGCACAGGATGAAAGAGCACTGGATCAAGGAACGATGGGACTTTGGTTCACACACGTTCCTTCCCTGCAGTGCCATCTGAAGTCACTGTTTTCCCTCCCCACTGCCACTCCAAGGCAATTCCCCCCCCAGCTCAGAAGCATAGCTAGAGGGGGGTGTCAGTGTAAGTACGGCAGGCTTCGCAATTTACCATGTAAGTGGCCCTGCCCCCCACTATTGGAGCCATTCAAGGCAGCGACAGTAATGTGCCATCACTGCCCTGAATGGCCCCAGTGGGGAGGGGCCGCTTACCTGGTGCACTGCAAAGCCTGCTGTACTTACTGCCCCATCCCCCTCTGGCTATGCTTCTGCTCCAGCTGCCTTGCTTTCCTGAGTGATCTTGACCAATTATCTGTATCTACTTTCTCCTTCCCTATTAAAATACTGCTGCCAATTACGGTGTGGTTTTAAGATCATTACTTTACAAAATATGTTATTTTGCTGCTATGGTTTTATTAGCCACATTAACGGCCCCACTTAGGAAAGAACGGCAGGATATAAAGATCTGAATCAATGCATAAATCAGGAGCTCACACAAATATCACACCACTGTGTAGCCAACCTGCTTTGGCTATGCAACCTCCCAAAGCAAATTCAGAGTGGGGACAGAAGAATTGCCCTCCTGACTCGGAAGGGGTGCCAGGGAAGGAGCCAATGCTGTGGTGGTTTGATTTTCTCTAGAGTGCATTTTCTTGTTGTGCGAAACCACCCCGCAGATCCTTCACCAGAAATGCTGTGCAATGTATACATTTTAAAATAAATGCCAATAAATCAATCTCTGAGAGGAGATAGATGCATTTTAGGCATGCATCTGGATGATGGCACCAGGCAGTGTACAAACTAACATTTTACACGCACAGCAGCTGCTAAGCTCTGTTCAGGAATTGGTAATAACATATTGCAGGGCAATTCTTTTTTCATCCTATATCTTCTAACCAAAACAACGCATGTTGTCTGGGCTTTTAAATCAAGGTAGGCCAGGCTAGTTGCAGCCAGCACTAACTGCATTAATTTAGTTAAATTAATTTATTTAATTTTTTAAAAATTAAATTAATTAAATTAATGCATCACCATAAACTGTAGGGCAGACAGCCAGAGGAGCTCTATCAGACACTGATCCTTGTCTTAAAAATAGGGAGTGTTACAAGCAATTCCTGTTTTCATATCTGAAATGCTGGAAGTGTACATACTGATAAATTTTGGTCTAATAATGGATCAACATGGCCACCTACTTTTGATTTGCACTGTTCCGGTGTTTTATAATGAAAACCAGTTGACATTAAAAAAAAAAAAAAAAAGGCATGCCAGAATTGAACTGCTTAGTTATTAGGAATTCCACTCACCCCCTTTCAAAATAACAAATTCAGTGCTTCCCCATAATCTCAAATGTGACCGTTTCAATGCAGTTGGTTCAGACATTCAGGGGCAAACTATATGTTACTCTGGAGTTGGCTGCAACAAACGTCCAACAGTCCTTTCCACATCACCACCACCACTGGAGAGCAAGAAACTGTCCTTTGGGGGGACGACGACAATTTTTGTAGTAATAAAAAAATACCACCAGCAGTAAGAATTTCCAGATGCAAAATAGCTCCAGTTTTGTGGCAAAGTTTGAGGTGCAAAGTTTCTGGGGATACACAACCCTCTGAAACCATGTAGGTTAGAAACATAATTATGCTTTAAAAATCACAACAAATCAGATTCTCTGGATGCAAAATATTATCATTTGTGCAGGAAGCCAATTGGAATGCAGCCAAATCCATGCCCAGGTACAACACTATGTAAGGGTCTACATCAGGAAAGAGTGAGAAGATTGGACACTTGCCAATTGCTTCATAGCTAAAGGCATTTTTAAGTGTCTTCTGTTAAAAGCCACTTAAGGACTGACAGCCTACTCCTAACCAACATTCCTGTGTCAATCCAACCATGCCAATGGGGTGAGCATTGCATTCTGGGGGGGGGGAGGGTAGTCACAGAGACCTCCTCAAGGTTAGGGAATGTTTGTTTCCTTACCTCGGGGCTGCACTTTGGCTGCATCTGGGCCAGAAAGTGGGTTAGGATTGGACTATGAGCCTTCCCAACACTATAGCAGTCTCCCCGTGACTGTACCCCACTTACAAAGGGACTGCAAACTTGGTTTCCCAAGAGGCATTTTCCTATCAAGGGGCCATGAAGCAAATATTCACCCAGCACGTGCTGGTTTATCTCATTCTTAGGGCTGTGTAAAGGAACTCCACGTGTTTAGCTATTGTACATAAGGAAAACTTGTGTCTCCAACAAAGTCATGAGTCATGAGAATGCCAGTCAAGGTTTAAATTCCTACTCTGACATGATGCTCAAAAGAACATAAGAAGAGCCCCACTGGATCAGGCCAAAGGCCCATCTAGTCCAGCTTCTTGTTTCTCACAGAGGCCCACCAAATGCCCCAGGGAGTACACCAGACAACAAGAAGACCTGCAAGGCCTCCTGGGAATTGTAGTTTAAGAACATAAGAACAGCCCCACTGGATCAGGCCATAGGCCCATTAGTCCAGCTTCCTGTATCTCACAGTGGCCCACCAAATGCCCCAGGGAGCACACCAGATAACAAGAGACCTGCAAGGCCTCCTGGGAATTGTAGTTTAAGAACATAAGAACGGCCCCACTGGATGAGGCCAAAGGCCCATCTAGTCCAGCTTCCTGTATCTCACAGAGGCCCACCAGATGCCTTACGGAGCACACAACACAGAGGCAGTAACAAAGGAGTGGCCCCAGGATGCAAGGGTGCCCACCCTTGCATCTGGCATTCTGGGGTAGCCTACTTCTAAAATCAAGAGGTTGACACATACCCTTCATGGTTTGAAACCTGTGATGGACTCTTCCTCCAGAAATCTGTCCAATCCTCTTTGAAAGGCATCTAGGCCAGATGCTGTCACCACATCCTGTGGCAAAGAGTTCCACAGACAAATTACACAATGGGTAATCTACACAGAAGTAAGCCCCGTTGTGTTCAATGGGCCTTACTACCAGGAAAGTATGTATAGGATTTCAGCCTTTCTAATGAAGTTACTCCTGGAGTTCTTTGATCACAAACCCATTTAAATCTCTGCTGTAATTGTGCTGTCAGATGAACATGTTGCGGCTGCTCTCCTCCCACCCATGTTTCTAAGAAGATTCCAAGTGGGGTACCTTGACTTCTACACAAGACAAAAGAAAAATCCTATTTCTGCCGTTTTGACACTAGTTCAGCTGCTGCAGTACAAGATAGCAGGGACAACATATCAAGGGAAGAAAAAAAATTCTGCCTTTCATTGCAGCTCTCTGATGATCCAAGCCAGATCTTTAATGAAAACCAAAGAGGAATATTTCCTTCTCAGAGATTTCTTCTTGTCTTCCTCTTTGCTTCGTGAAGGAACGAGGTAAAGAGGAACAGCAGAACTGCGCTGTTCTTTGAGGTCCTCACGATTCAGTCTGCCTTGAACTTGTCCCTCTCTCAGGATTATCTGCAGGAAATGTACAAAGTACCCTGGAAATGTCCTCTACAATTATTGGTCTTCTGTGTGCCATTTGTCCACTACCAACCCAACACTGCTATGCACACTGGTGTAGGTAGAGGGGGTGCAAAGCACTGAGTTTTGCAGGAAGCTTCACCGCAGAGTGCAAGAGGCCCCTCCGCCTCAGAGCCATTCCAAGGTGATGGGAGCAAAACGGAGGTGAACGCAGGAAGGTGAATGTCTCTATTTTGTACCCACCACCTAAATGGTTGGCAACCTTCAGTCTCGAAAGACTATGGTATAAGCCTACAGCACCCGGTATTCCCAAGCGTTCTCCCATCCAAGTACTAACCAGGCCTGACCCTGCTTAGCTTCTGAGATCAGATGAGATCATGCATGTGCAGGGTAATGGCTCCAAAGGGGAGGGAGAGGGACGCCTTGCACGCTGCGGTGAGGCTCCCTGCAAAACTCAGTGCTTTGCACCCCCTCTAGCTATGCCACTGGCTATTAGGCAGCTGCACACCTCTGCCCCTCTAATCTTCCTGCCCGCCAAGCACCCCATTTTGCAATAGACAAAAGAGTGGGCCCTATGATGCCCACAGCAGAAAAAAGGCATATTATTCAGGCTTGGGTGGGATGGGAGGGACTTTTGCACCCAAGACACAAAAGGAATGGTGATGCTGAAGCTAGCGCATGCCTACCTGATCTGTGCTGCCTCTCTCCTCTGCCGTGCCGACAAAATCCAGAGGGGCTCCGACTCTGCAGCTCTAGAATGGGAGCAGCAGAATCTTCCGCAGCAGACAAAGCAGAAAGCTGCCTGCAGAGGCCACTCTGCGTGCTGGGGCAGTTGGCTCCCGGCTTGCATCGGACGACAGAGGATCGGGAGGCACCTGAGAAAAAAGAGTTTGCATCAGTCGGGTGGAAAGCTCCCTTGACCAGAGACTGTAACAGAGAGTGAGTGTCAATGGGCAATTTTCACAATGGAGAGAAGTGAAAAGCGGTGTGCCCCATGGATTTGTCTTGGGACCGGTGCTTTCCAACCTCTTCATAAACGACCTGGAGACAGGGTTGAGCAGTGAGGCGGCTAAGTTTGCAGACAACACCAAACTTTTCCGAGTGGTGAAGACCAGAAGTGATTGTGAGGAGCTCCAGAAGGATCTCTCCAGACTGGCAGAAGGGGCAGCAGAATGGCAGATGCGTTTCAATGTCAGTAACTGCAAAGTCATGCTCATTGGGGAAAAAAATCAAAACTTCACATATAGGCTGATGGGTTCTGAGCTGTCTGTGACAGATCAAGAGAGAGATCTTGGGGTGGTGGTGGACAGGTCGATGAAAGTGTCGACCCAATGTGTGGCGGCAGTGAAGAAGGCCAATTCTATGCTTGGGATCATTAGGAAGGGTATTGAGAACAAAACGGCTAGTATTATAATGCCGTTGTACAAATCGATGGTAAGGCCACGCCTGGAGTATTGTGTCCAGTTCTGGTCGCCGCATCTCAAAAAGGACAAAGTGGAAATGGAAAAAACCCAATCCTATCCAATTTTCCAGTGCCAGTGCAGCCACGCCAATGGGGCATGCACTGCATCCTGTTGTGGGGAGGCAGTCACAGAGGCCTCCTCAAGGTATGGGAACATTTGTTCCCTTACCTCGGGGTTGCATTACGGCTACACCGGTGCTGGAAAGTTGGATAGGATTGGGCCCTCACATGGTGCTTTGCAACACCTGCAGAACTTACCATAGCTATGCCACTGCTTCCTGGGTGTTGGGGGTGCATTACCCAAACAAACCAGAGTTGGCCTTTTTATTAAAAGGTCTGTGGGACAAGTTCTCTTGCCATCAGCCTATGCAAAAGGAGCACCAGATTGAACTGGGTAATAGTCCCAAGACATGCCCCCCCCACATCACATACACTCATATTAGACAACAGGGCTCAAAGCACAGACCAGCAAAAGCTCAGCACCCTGACTCCAAGTGTTGTTTTAATGAGGCTGGAGGAAGAGATTTCTTTATATGCTGATGTCCCTTACAATGAACTCGACTGCCCTCCAATAGCTAATGATGCCAGTGGAAAGCTATTTTTCCACTGTTTTTGCCTCTTTTGCACTATGCATAGCCTTTAAATCAGGGTCAAACTAGAAATGACATTAATGCATCGTTATTTTTCTGGGTTTTTAAAATTTATTGTACGTAGTTGACGATGGTCCACATTAGGACTGCAGCAAGGGGGAAGAAGTTTGGGCTTTATGTTCCCCCTCATGCCAGGATTCCGGTCTGACAGCCCAACCCTCTGCACATCTCACACTTATGAGGTGAGTGGGCATAAGACTGCAGCCTGATTGCAACCAACGCATCTGCTATTGTCCCCAGAGGGAAGCTGCTGTTCACAGCCACTGCAATTTCCTTCCCAGGGCAAATAACAGCTTCACAGCCCAGTTCAAACTGGGGTCATGACATGGGGCAAAGGGTTCACCCCATCTTCTCTCCTGCCATGGGTTGAATCTGAATTGGGGGCTCCCATTTTTTTTAGTTTTAAAAATGGAACAATGATTCTGCACTTCTAGTTGGGCCCTGTGTTGCACAATATTTTAGCCTGTGTGTGCAGAAATGCCCTAAGTAAGCTCAGAGGTGGTGTGTGTGTCTGTTTTAAGGAGCAACACTAGACTTGATCTGCAAAAGATTTTTTTTTTCTTTTTGCAACTGAAAGAAGCTTTTCCACTGAAAATTACAAAATTGAGTGTTACATGCTGCACTGGAATTTAATTCAGTATGAACTTGAGGAAAAGAAAGGAACGTAAGAAAAATGCTGCTGGATCCAGCCAAAAGGGGCCCACATCTTGTTAACGTCCCATCAGCTGCTTCTTGGAAGGTCACAAAAGTGAAGGAAAGGCACAATTTTGCCAGTGCTCCCCTGAAGCTAGTATGGAGAGGCAGGCTGCCATTCAACCTGGAGGTTGAGCACAGCCATCATAACTAGTAGCGATTGACAGACCTGACCTCCAGGATTCCCCTTTAAAGCCATCCACACTAGTGGCCATCACCACTTCTATCTGTGGAAAAATCCATGCTAGCCCTACCTCCAATGCTGTCAATTGTCCTTTGGCTGTGTTCCTGTTCCTGCACATGTCTGCCCCCCCCCCAAATAGGGTCACTCTTCTGAGACAGTAAACTTTCTGTCCTGCAAACCCTCCCTTGGAGAGTCTAGGACACCATTTCACCTTCACGGAGGACTCAAAACTCACAGATATCAGATAACCACACAGGTTTTCCAACCAAATGTTCAAAATCCAGATGGAAGATGCTGAATTCACAGGTTAAGAAGTGAGAAAGGTACTTGGCTTATTCTCATTCCAAGCTGAAACAGAGACGCCTGCGTTGGCTCGGTCATGTCGTGAGAATGGATGATGGCCGGATCCCAAAGGATCCCCTCTATGGAGAACTCGTGCAAGGAAAGCGCCCTACAGGTAGACCACAGCTGCAATACAAGGACATCTGCAAGAGGGATCTGAAGGCCTTAGGAGTGGACCTCAACAGGTGGGAAACCCTGGCCTCTGAGCGGCCCGCTTGGAGGCAGGCTGTGCAGCATGGCCTTTCCCAGTTTGAAGAGACACTTGGCCAATAGTCTGAGGCAAAGAAGGAAGGCCCATAGCCAGGGAAACAGACCAGGGACAGACTGCACTTGCTCCCAGTGTGGAAGGGATTGTCACTCCCGAATCGGCCTTTTCAGCCACACTAGATGCTGTGCCAGAACCACCATTCAGAGCACGATACTAGAGTCTTTCGAGACTGAAGGTTGCCAGCAACAACTTGGCTTATTCCATGGAGAAGAAAACCTTACAGATAACACGCAGAAAAGGAACCCCATGCAAGTTGGCATCCAAATGTGTGCTGCATCCATGGGAAATGCTGATTTCCATGTGTGTTTTTGCACCTTTAAACAAACAACAGGATAGGTTACAGCACCTCCTACTGGTGGGGATTAACACGTGCACCCACACTAGCTCATCACATACATCACTCTGCTCACAGGCTGCTGCTCTTTCCACATTTATAATATTAGCAATCTTATTCTTGATCCTTGTCCTAATCACCATGGAATTTGCCTTCCTTGTAGCTGCTGCACACTGGGCTGACATTCTCAGTGAGCTCTCTGTCCACCGTGACCCCAAGATCTCTTTCCTGGCTTGTCGCAGACAGCTCAGAATCCATCACTGTACATGTCAAGGTGGGGTGCAGCACTGTCTATTTATTTGTACTCAACTGCTTCTATTCACCCTGTCTGGAGAGATCCGTTAGGAGCCCTTTGCCATCCGCTTTGGTTTCACCACCCTGGATAGTTCAATATCAGGGGCTAGATGATTAGACTCTGTTAGACCACTGCTTCAGCAGCTACACTGACTGCCCATTCATTCCTGGTCCCAATTCGAGACCCTGGTGTTGACTTTTAAGGCCTTTCAGAGTTTGGATCCCGCCTAGGCTATCTCAGAAACCACCTCCCTCCTTACATTCCAGCCCACCCTCTTAGGTCATCTGAATGTGGCTCTTCTTCCAGTGCTGCCCTTGTCCCAAGTTAGAGGGATGGTGGCTCAGGGTGGTTCTCTGTAGTGGCACCACAATTATGGAACTCCCTCGCAGGAGAATTAAGAACTACTCCCTTCCTCATGGCTTTTTGGAAAGGGTTTAAAATATACCTGTTTCAATTGGCATTTGCCTCAGTAGTGTAACCAGAGAGGGTGCAAAGCACTAAGTTTTGCAGGGAGCCTCGCCAGACCATGCAAGAAGCCCCTTCCCCTCCTCTGGGCCACTACAGCAAAATGGAGATATACGCCTTCTGAACTCTGAAGGGGAGGGGCTGCTTGCAAGGCACGGTAAGGCTCTCTGCAAAACTTAGTGTTTTGCACCTCCTCCAGCTATGCTACTGGTTTGCCCTCTGTGCCTCTGTAAGAGTGCTGTGGCTTGACTGCTTCCCTGGACTTTGTGTCCCCCCTCCATGGTTTGACTATGTGTGTTGGGTTTTGCTCTGCTTCATATAATGTTTTTGATGTTTGAGTGTTTAATATTAAAATTAATGTTTTATTGCTCGGTGTTGACGACTTTTTAAAACGTATTGCCGAAATACTTTGTACTTTTATTATAGAGCCTTGTAAGCTGCCTTGGGCATTTAGCCCTAATTCCGGAGAGTCAACCTGGCACCAGGACTGCTGGGGGTGTAGAGTTCATTTTTCTATCACAAGCAAACAAATCCTATATATATATATTTTAAATAACCAGTAACAAACATTTGTCACACACACACATACCCCATGTGTCAAGGTGCACCGAACTGTCTTTCGAGACAGTCTTTAATTTGGTGACACGGCTTCATCTGATGAAATATTCTTTCCTGATGTTTGGAGAACAAAGTCTTATCAATATTTCATCTTAGCAGCTGGAAAGCCCTGACTGTGTCCTTTCAGACTGCCACAGCGAAGCACACCACAAGCATGTGCGCCGACCCCTCAAGGTGAACTAAGCAATTTCAGCCAGTGTATCTAAGAAAGATTCCTTATTCTCTTTCTTTTCCCCAACAGAAGAGCATCATCCCTGCAGGTCAGGCTGCACTTATGTACAGTTCCTTAGCTAATGGACCCCGCTTCCACTTCTTGCACATATTCCTCTTGCTTCTCAGTTTCTCAGAAAGTTCTTTGTGCAGGTTCCTTAGAAGTTTCCCAACTTTTCTTTGCATGAGAGCTGTTTGTGAGCCTGGTGAAACTTCACTGAGCCTGGTTTTTTGGTTAGATTTGAGGGCAGTTAGGTCTAATTCAAACCATATTTAGGTCCAAATTTGGGGATGCTTGGGGGGGGGGCTGAGAGCCCCCTTTCTTTGCATTTTCAAGGCCACCCACTAAAAAATAACCTGAGGCTGCCAGTGGAATGCTGGCACCCATCATTTTTCCTAGTTTGCCCCTTTTAATGGGGCAGCTGGAGAAACAGAAAATGGATGTCACCAGGCAGTTGAAGGTGTGACAATGCCAGTAAATTCTGCTGGCTTCCCTCAGCTCTCCCAAACTGCAGAAACAAGCCCCAATTCCATGAAAATGGGGCCCCATGATAGGCCTAACTAATAATCACATTGTGTCGAACCAGTGAGTTGATCAGTAAGGGTAGGTGCTCCAGAGGAATAATCACACATGCAGTCCTACATACGTGGAAGGGAAGTGGTATGGCATACACTTCTGTTGAAAACACCCCTCCTTGCCAGCATAAACTTCTCTGCTGCTGATCTATATTGAGTCAGATCACTGGTCCATTTAGGCCAGTACTCAGATCATAAGAACATAAGAACAGCCCCACTGGATCAGGCCATAGGCCCATCTAGGCCAGCTTCCTGGATCTCACAGCGGCCCACCAAATGCCCCAGGGAGCACACCAGATAACAAGAGACCTGCAAGGCCTCCTGGGAATTGTAGTTTAAGAACATAAGAACAGCCCCACTGGATCAGCCATAGGCCCATCTAGTCCAGCTTCCTGTATCTCACAGCGGCCCACCAAATGCCCCAGGGAGCACACCAGATAACAAGAGACCTGCAAGGCCTCCTGGGAATTGTAGTTTAAGAACATAAGAACAGCCCCACTGGATCAGGCCACAGGCCCATCTAGTGCAGCTTCCTGTATCTCACAGCGGCCCCACCAAATGCCCCAGGGAGCACACCAGATAACAAGAGAACTGCAAGGCCTCCTGGGAGTTGTAGTTTAAGAACATAAGAACAGCCCCACTGGATCAGGCCTTAGGCCCATCTAGTCCAGCTTCCTGTATCTCACAGCGGCCCACCAAATGCCCCAGGGAGCACACCAGATAACAAGGGACCTGCATCCTGGTGCCCTCCCTTGCATCCGGCATTCTGACATAACCCATTTCTAAAATCAGGAGGTTGCACATACACATCATGGCTTGTAATCCGTAATGGATTTTTCCTCCAGAAACTTGTCCAATCCCCTTTTAAAGGCATCCAGGCTAGACGCCATCACCACATCCTGTGGCAAGGAGTTCCACCGACCGACCACACGCTGAGTAAAGAAATATTTTCTCTTGTCTGTTCTAACCCTCCCAACACTCAATTTTAGGGGGTGTCCCCTGGTTCTGGTGTTATGTGAGAGTGTAAAGAGCATCTCCCTATCCACTCTGTCCATCCCCTGCATAATTTTGTATGTCTCAATCATGACTCCCCTGAGGCGTCTCTTTCAGTAGTAGCTCAGTAGATCAGTAGTAGATCAGTAGTACTGATCAGTAGATCAGTAGTAGCTCTTCCAGCTTTTTCAACTGGAGAGTCCAGACACTGAACCCCAGGCCTGGTGCAAGTCCAACCAGTAGTCTACTGCAAGCTGTGCCTTTCCCTTCTGCATTAACTGTGCTTTTATTTATTTTTCCACCCAGATTTATGACCCTGCAAATGTGTTTTCTGAGAAAACCTTCATTCCAATTTAATAGACTCCCTCTGGTCTGTCTCTCTGGTTGAGAGGTTCCATCACTGTCAACATATTCCGGGACTGCCATTCATCCATTCTCTCTGGTTGCTGCGCACCAATGAAGCCAACCTACTTTGTTAATCAGCTCACAGCCTCATTGGTTGAAAAACCTGATTCGTAAAAGGCTGTCGCACTCCACTAGGGCTGAGTCGAGGAGGCTACAAGGAACTTCTTTCTTATATGGGAAAAAAACTGCATTGCTCACCCATCCTGATGCAACTCAGGGGGTCAGATGCCAATACAACAGACAGACCTTCCATCACAGGCTATGCAAACATGCCATTTAGCCTATCTGAAAACCAAATTCCCCCGGAAAGAAGACCAGATAAGCATAAAGCAGAGCACAAACCACAGATGACTAAGAGGACAAGACAAGTTAGTATAAAGTAGGCACTGTAATAACTTTGAGCTTTGGAAAAACAATGGGGAAAACTTAGAGATACAATGTCTTAGGGCCACTGGCTTCGTTGGTCACAAGGCCAGTCAGGTTTCAAACCGGAAGCCTCCTGGTCTGTGCCCTAATTCTCCTTGTAGGGTGCTGCTCAAGATTTCAGAATGGGCAGCAAAGTATGGCCAGATCCCAACTTGGCTCCAGCCCTCTGCAGCCACCCGGCTGGTTCCTTGTGACTTGGCCAGCTAAGAAATCTTTCAGACAGATTTCTTAGCGTCAAACTAGAAGCGACATGAATAATGCCATTATTTGTTCAAGAGTTTTACTTTTCTTAACCAGTCAGCAGGGGCTTGTTTCAGATCAGGACACAGAGGTGTCATTTTGGCCTTGGCAGCCTGCCTCTGCCTTCCCCTGCATTATGGTCCCAATCTGGATGATTCTCCTATAAATGGTTTTAAGTTTTGTTTTTTTAAAAAAAAAAAAAAAAAAGAATGATGACCCCCTTTAACATCACTTCTGACCTTCGCTCAGACTGAGCAGAAATTGTTGGTCTCCCGGATGTCCCTCCTGCCCCACTGCACTATCACTAACAAATGCCAGTTCTGGAGAGACTCGGACTTTGCCTGCCAAAGCCTGTTGCTGACACTCTGCTGTTCTCTTTCTGTTGTTTAATCCCTGCCTCCTGGCCTCAAGCAGCCTTCACAACATTGCTGCATCTCCTTCAGCACAATTGACCACAGTTCCCTCGGATCCCATTTATGCTGGCATCCTTCAGTCTCAGAAGACTATGGTATTGCGCTCTGAATGGTGGTTCTGGAACAGTATCCTCTCCAGTGCACAAAGCCTGGGTAGAGTAGATATGGAGGATAGACTGTTACCCATGCAGCAAATCCCCCCTCTCCACGTCACTGAAATGGTCCAATGGAAAGGCAGAAGCCAATACGGTTGGTTCCAGCGGCATCGCAGGAGTTGCCAGAATGTGACTGTGTTCAGCCATGAACTGCCTCAGGGACTCCGGCTCCGGATTTTGCCTCGAGGTTGACTCCTGAAGCCTCTTCCATAACTGGATGTAGCCACAAGGCAGTGGAGGTTTGGGATCAGAGTTTTCCTTCTCTCAGATGAGCTGCCTTTCTAGGCTAACGAGTCCCACCTATCCCGTATGACTTTGTATATCAGCTGATAGGCTGCGTACCCAGAACTTCAATTGCCAGCTTTTGTAAGGGTGGTCTGGGCCACTTTTGCCAACTCCAATGTGCTCTTCAGAACATATGCCCCAAAATTATTTGTGATACACAGTTTGCAGAAGGGTGATTCTCTCACACTGCTTTCTTGAGGTTATGGGTCCACCAATATTCTCCTCTTCTCTAGCTCTGAACTGGGAAGGGGGTAGGGGCCTCTTCCCATTACTTGGCTTGGTGAAAATTAATCTGGGAGATACTGTGGGCTTGCACATTCCCTCTGCCCATTCTCCCCAGCATGCTCAGAGTAATTACTCATTTTGTTTGCTTTTTTGCAAAGTATAGTTTGTTGCTACATCCAGCCTGGCAAACTCACCCTTGCAGTGCAAACCTGAACTGCAGGCCAGCACTCAATTCTGGCCACAATCCACCAGGCCTGCACCTGCCATCTCTGCTGGTGAGCCACATTCCAGGTGAATAACTGAAATGAAAAGAATGATGTTCTTCTTACCAGGTGTCAGGTTCTTCGCAGGTTATCCCCCACACCCAAGGCCCTCTGGTTTCCTGTCCTGAATATAAGAACATAAGCAGAGTCTTGCTGGATCAGGCCAAAGGCTCATCTAGTCCAGCTTCCTGTATCTCACAGCGGCCCACCAAATGCCCCAGGGAGCACACCAGATAACAAGAGACCTGCAAGGCTTCCTGGGAATTGTAGTTAAGAACATAAGAACAGCCCCACTGGATCAGGCCATAGGCCCATCTAGTCCAGCTTCCTGTATCTTACAGCGGCCCACCAAATGCCCCAGGGAGCACACCTGATAACAAGAGACCTGCATCCTGGTGCCTCCCTTGCATCTGACTCAGCCCATTTCTAAAATCAGGAGGCTGCACATACACATCATGGCTTGTAACCCATAATGGATTTTTCCTCCAGAAATTTGTCCAGTCCCCTTTTAAAGGCATCTAGACCAGATGCCATCAACACATCCTGTGGCAAAGAGTTCCACAGACAAACTCCACGCCAGTCTATGTACCTGTCTGCATCCAGCCCCCTTGGACACCTCAACTTTCATCTCAGTCAGTGAACCACCTAGTTCTGGATTATCTGCCCAGCACGATACTTGTGTAAATCAGCCACTCAACCTTAGGCTTGGGCTCCTTGGTCAATTTCTCATAGAACTCTCTGGTAGCAGCAGCTGGAACCTAGTGGTGCTTGGCTGTCCACAAACCGAGACCTGCTTGTGCTGCCTGTGGCCCAGTACCATCGTGTAGCACCAACACTATCAACACATTCCCATTCCTATTCCCAGGTTAAGTTTTCCAGGTTCCCAGGTTAAGTAAACGTTGCCCAAACCCCCGCAGCCAGTACAAGGAAGATGGTCCTCCACTTATCTAGACTACAGCTCTATGGTAATAATGGCTGGTGGAGAACCACTAATGTACTGCCAGTAGAGAACACTTGGTTGCAGGTGAATCAAAAAGTGCTTGAATGTTGAAACATGAACCGAAAAACATCTTCCTGTAGGGAGATTCTGTCTATTTAACTGGATACCTGAAAATTCAAAACTGTGATAGAGTCTTCCAGAACCACCTTTCAGAGCGCGATACCATAGTCTTTCGAGACTGAAGGTTGCCAACTAATGATAGAGTCTGCAAGGCTATTAAGAAACACATTTTCTTTCTTTCTTTCTTTCTTTCTTTCTTTCTTTCTTTCTTTCTTTCTTTCTTTCTTTCTTTCTTTCAAAACAGAACTAGTCTGTATAAATAATTAGCTCTTACACGAGAGCCACAACATCCAACATTGCAAAGAGAGGAAAAATAAAATAGATGGTCCTGAAATATTTTCAGGGAGAGCCCCACAAATCAAGGAAAGTGGTTTGGTAGCATTCCACAAACTGAAAATGAAAGAGGAATAACTTTTTCCCCCCTAGTTCAGTTCCTCTTTGTTTCTCTCCCTCCAGCAGAAACTGTTCCTCGTACACCACAAAAGCCAGACATTTTGAACACCAAAACCCAAACTAGGAAATCAAGTCCTGAGAAACATTAAATGCCTTTTTAAAAATGGCTCTTTCATAACATTTGCAAAAATTATTGGTTTGGGGAAGGGGGGGAACCTGGGATAGGATTGAAACTAATTTCAGTCCACCGGGAAGGCACGTAGGAGAGAAAAAAAAGGCATTTACCGTCTGCTCTAGGTGAGTTTAGTGTGGAGACACTGAATGGCTCTAACGGGGCCACTCTCGCAGTGTGCTTCTTCATCCTTCAGATTGGTTCCTTCTCAGATGGTCTCGTCTCTTCTCTCCGCCTTCTGCTCCCACATTGTGTTTAGTTGCCCTCACCTCACCCTCACCTCAGTACCACAAGGTGCCTCTCTCTGCTGCGTCTAGAGACCAGACAAGACGCAGTTCGGAAGATGCTGCAGCCGGCTAGCAGGGCAGACTTGCTGTTTCCCGGGGAAACCATTGCAACACGTTCAAACGACGCTTGACCTCAGCCACCACCTTTCCAGGCTTTCAATTGTCCGGCACAACCAGCGGTTTGGAAGACAATACCCTGAAATATATATCACCAAATGCCCTCCTTCAACTTCTGCACCGGAGCAAGCCTGTTCGGCATCAAAGCCTCCAATGTGCACTAAATGACATTCCTCCGTGCCATGAATCAGGCAGACGAACCGTTCAGCGGCTGTGGCACAGGGACAGTGCAAGACAATTTGATGGCACTTCATGCTATGAAAATATACAAGAGATGCAGTTGACCCCATCCTGCTGAAAGTGCTCCTTGGTTTCCAGGGTCTCATATTAGGGGGCAAAGGGAGACTTCACTGCTAGTTAAACACTGTAGGGCAAGGAGGCATCTCCAAAAATCAGCTGGTCACACAAAACACATTTAATAAGATGCAGAGAAGACTGCAATAACACCGCATTCACAGGTTGTAAACATGATGGCTCCGTGAACAGCAAGATCAGGCACATGGGACTTGAAGAGTTACATGCTCACAAATGGGAAGGAAAAGGCATCATAAGTCGTAAATAAGCCTCTATAACGTAAAAAAAAATGGGTATGATCTTTTCCCACCGTGGGCACAGTGAATATACAAGGATGAATCCCTACGGGCTCAACAGAGTCCTATGTGGTCACGACAGCAACTGTTACCCTGCATACTAAGAACATAAGAACAGCCCCAATGGATCAGGCCATAGGCCCATCTAGTCCAGCTTCCTGTATCTCACAGCGGCCCACCAAATGCCCCAGGGAGCACACCAGATAACAAGAGACCTCATCCTGGTGCCCTCCCTTGCATCTGGCATAGCCCATTTCTAAAATCAGGAGGTTGCGCATACACATCATGGCTTGTACCCCGTAATGGATTTTTCCTCCAGAAACTTGTCCAATCCCCTTTTAAAGGCGTCCAGGCCAGATGCCATCACCACATCCTGTGGCAAGGAGTTCCACAGACCAACCACACGCTGAGTAAAGAAATATTTTCTCTTGTCTGTTCTAACTCTCCCAACACTCAATTTTAGTGGATGTCCCCTGGTTCTGGTGTTATGTGAGAGTGTAAAGAGCATCTCCCTATCCACTCTGTCCATCCCCTGCATAATTTTGTATGTCTCAATCATGTCCCCCTCAGGCGTCTCTTTTCTAGGCTGAAGAGGCCCAAACGCCGTAGCCTTTCCTCATAAGGAAGGTGCCCCAGCCCCATAATCATCTTAGTTGCTATCTTTTGCACCTTTTCCATTTCCACTATGTCTTTTTTGAGATGCGGCGACCAGAACTGGACACAATACTCCAGGTGTGGCCTTACCATAGATTTGTACATTGTATTGGCAACCTTCAGTCTCGAAAGACTATGGTATTGCGCTCTGAAAGGTGGTTCTGGCACAGCGTCTAGTATGGCTGAAAAGGCCAATTCGGGAGTGACAATCCCTTCCACACCAGGAGCAAGTGCAGTCTGTCCCTGGTCTGTCTCCCTGGCTATGGGCCTTCCTTCTTTGCCTCTTAGCCTCAGACTGTTGGCCAAGTGTCTCTTCAAACTGGGAAAGGCCATGCTGCACAGCATGCCTCCAAGCGGACCGCTCAGAGGCCAGGGTTTCCCACTTGTTGAGGTCCATCCCTAAGTCCTTCAGATCCCTCTTGCAGATGTCCTTGTATCACAGCTGTGGTCTACCTGTAGGGCGCTTTCCTTGCACGAGTTCTCCATAGTTCCTTTGGGATCAGGACATCATCCATTCTCACCACATGACCGAGCCAACGCAGGCATCTCTGTTTCAGCAGCGTGTACATGCTAGGGATTCCAGCACGTTCCAGGACTGTGTTGTTAGGAACTTTGTTCTGCCAGGTGATGCCGAGAATGCGCCGGAGGCAGCGCATGTGGAAAGCGTTCAGTTTCCTCTCCTGTTGTGAGCGAAGAGTCCATGACTCGCTGCAGTACAGAAGTGTACTCAGGACACAAGCTCTGTAGACCTGGATCTTGGTATGTTCCAACAGCTTCTTGTTGGACCAGACTCTCTTTGTGAGTCTGGAAAACGTGGTAGCTGCTTTACCGATGCGTTTGTTTAGCTCGGTATCGAGAGAAAGAGTGTCGGAGATCGCTGAGCCAAGGCACACAAAGTCATGGACAACCTCCAGTTCATGCGCAGAGATTGTAATGCAGGGAGGTGAATCCACATCCTGAACCATGACCTGTGTTTTCTTCAGGCTGATCGTCAGTCCAAAATCTTGGCAGGCCTTGCTAAAACGATCCATGAGCTGCTGGAGATCTTTGGCAGAGTGGGTAGTGACAGCTGCATCGTCGGCAAAGAGGAAGTCACGAAGACATTTCAGCTGGACTTTGGACTTTGCTCTCAGTCTGGAGAGGTTTGTAGAACGGCAGTCTCTCAGTCTGGAGAGATTTGTACAACGGCATTATAATATTAGCCGTTTTGTTATTCCGGATCTTGTCTGATCTTGGAAGCTAAGCAAGGGCAGGCCTGGTTAGTACTTGGATGGGAGACCGCCTGGGAATACTGCGTGCTGTTGTCTTATACCATATTCTTTCAAGACTGAAGGTTGTCAACCAGTCTGTGGTCATATGTGCAGGCAGTACAACAGACCCACAGGGATAAGGATAAGGATCTAGCCTCACTGAACGTACACACACAACATTACCATACAGCAGTGGTTCCCACACCTTCTAGCATTGGGGCCCACCTAAAAAAAAAAAAATTTCACTTTACTGCTCAAGCTTCTGTGGCTATAATGCACTTCCCCAGCAGTGCTCTCTGCAAGTAGCAAGTTGCTTCACCCTCGATGCACGTAGCCTAATTTGCTTTGTCAGTTTTGCAAACCACCCAAAATTGGCTCCGTGGCCCCAACTGGTGGGCCACAGACCTACAATTTGGGAACCGCTGCCATAGAGTGAATGAATAAAAGGCCGATCTCCATCACTTCAAAAAGTAGTCCTCTCCTTGCTCAGCAAGGTAAGGACTTGGCCAGCTTCCTCTGTGACTGTAAGGACTGAGCTAGATGTTAGAAGCATGTGTCCATCTCACCTCTGTCCTCCTCCCTGGAGTCCTCCCCCCCCAGGTAACCTTGAAAGAGGATGGAATGAAGCAGAAATGCAGCAGGGGGTTGAATGCTTAACCCTTCCTCCACCTGTGCTTCACTACTTCAGACTGCTCAAGGACTGCTTCCACTCCCCAGGGGTCCAGATGCATTTGAAGAGACTATAAATTATAATGGGCATGCAGCCTTATAAAGAGTCTCATAATCTAATAATCATGTCCTGGCAGTGGCGTAGCTAAAGGGGGGTCAAAAGTTTTCCACAGTGCCTCACCATACCCAGCAAGTTGTACCTCCCCCTTGCCATTGGAGCCAGTCCTGGCAGGGAGAGCAAAGCTCTCAGAGAGGGGGAGGGCAGCTTGCAGAGTGTGGTAAGGCACTGTGCAAAACCTAGCGTTTTGCTCCCCCCCCCAGCTATGCTATTGCCAGGACATGATTTTGTGCTTGTGGATTTAATGTGAATGGGGTTGGATTGTGTCAGCATCAACCCTGAAATCTGCACTGGCTGCATTGCTTTCTCCTCACAATGCCTCCTTCCCTGAAATCAAGATTATGCAAAGCAGAATGCCAGTAAACAAAAGAGTTATGGGTATCATGTTTCTTGAAATTGAAAATAAATGTACAAAGCTGCCAAGACCAATTTGGGCCATGACTTTCAAAGTGACTATCATTACAAGCATGTTGTTGTTTAATTTGATTTGAAACTCACCTTCTTAAAGGCGCTTGGGGCCATTTGCAAAGTTAAACCAGACTCCAGCAAACCAGTTAAGTCAAGAAAAAGTCATATATCCAAACTCAGAAAGTAACAGGACTGCATTTAGCTAAGAGAAGAATGTGGAAACCCTATAAGACAGTGTTTCTCAAACTGTGGGTCGGGACCCACTAGGTGGGTCGTGAGCCAATTTCAGGTGGGTCCCCATTCATTTCAATATTTTATTTTTAATATATTGGACTTGATGTGACCATGAATGAATGAATGAATGAATGAATGAACTTTTATTAGGCATAGATAAAGAAACCATAAAAACAAATATAATCAGTCCTAATCCCATTTATCAAAAACGGAGTTAAGTTTGCTACCATGATATGTAACTGCATTTGGGGAAATGTTATAGACCTGTACTTTTAACTACTACGTATATTCTTTTAACAATGATAGTAAAGGAAACTTACTCCTGGGTAAGTGTGGGTAGGATTGCAGCCTAGGATAGTTAAAAACTTTCCTGCTTGATGATGTCACTTCTGGTCATGACATCACTTCCTGTGGGCCCCAGGAGATTCTGTCCCGATAGGTCCCAGGACTAAATGTCTGAGAACCACTGCATAAGAAATGGTTCTTTTTTTTAAACTGTTCATTCCCTTGCAAATCCTCAGATTTTTTTAAATTTTGTTTTATTAAGGACCTAAGGGCCCAATCCTATCCAATTTTCCAGTGCCGGTGCAGCTGTGCCAATGGTAGGGGAGCAGTCACAGAGGGCCCCTTAAGGTATGGGAATACCTGTTCCCTTTCCTTGGGGCTGCTTTGCGACTGCACCAGTGCTGGAAAATTGGGTAGGAAAACTGGTCCCTCACTTAATAAAACTATTCTGCTCCAACTTACCAGCACCAATGCAGACACAATGCAGTCCTGAGGCAATGGAACAAATGTTTCCAGACCTTGAAGAAGCTTCTTTGACTGCCCTCCCATTGCAGAATGCAGCACATGCCCCGTTGGCATGGCTGTGCCAGTGCTGGAAAGTTGGATAGGATTGGGTCCTCAGTTTCATTTTGTTTTTCCTTCAAAACCACAAATCAGAAAAGAAATACATAATTCTCTCCCTGCTCCGAATTCCATGCACTCACTTTGAAGGATAAAATTTCCAGGTTAGCACAGAAAGCTGGTTCATTTAAAACAAACATATACAGCCCAATTCTATGTGGGCCTTATATTGCCTACATTCTGGCAGCATAAGGTCCTTTAAGGGTGTCACAAAATGACTGGGCCATGTTAATTTCATGTGCTACATCAGCTTTTTTCAACTAGTGCAGCGGTTCCCAAACAGTGGTCAGGACCCCCAGGTGGGTCATGACCTGATTTTTGGCAGGTCATCAAGACAGATAATTGCCTCAAGCCCTGAGGCTTTTCAAAAAATCAGATACTGTAGCTGGTAATCACCCTGCAAAGAGCTGAGCTCCTGCAGTTTGCAAGCACGCGTAAATATAGGGAGATAAAGGTTTGCCTTTTTTCTAGTTATTATTACTTATAAATAAGTAAATAAAATATTTCTTTCTAGATCTCCTTTTTTAAAAGTCTGGTAAACCTAGGTGGGTCCTGATAGAGCAGCCATTTTCAACAACTGGTGTGCCGTGAATGGTCTGCAGGTGTGCCGTGGAAATTTGGGGAAGGGTAATTTATTAGTAGGTCATTAGGGGATTGGAGCCCCTCACTCATTTTAAAATATGGGTCCCGGTACTAACCTTCACTTGTCTTGTTGGGTAGAGCAGTTCTCTGTCTCCTATTCTAATTTCAGGTAAATCTTAGTGTGCGTTTTGTCTGAATTGGCAAACTATGGTTCATACATGCAAACCAGAATTGAAAACCAGGATCCTGAATCAAAGCCATATTTCTAATCCTCACTTCCAGGGCAAAATACAAGCTAAGGATGAGTGAATTCCTCCAACGGACCCAAACTGATTCCATTTTTAACCTGTTGCTCTGTTTGTTTTGTTCTTGTTCTTTGCTCTAGAATCAGTGGCGTAGCTAGAGGGGGTGCAAAGCCCTAAGTTTTGCAGGGAACCTCACCGCAGCATGCAAGCGATCCCTCCCCTTCGGAGTCATTCCGGGAGGTGGGTGCAAAATGGAGGCATTCACTACCCAGAATGGCTCCAGAGGGGAGGGGCTGCTTGCATGCCATAATGAGGCTCCCTGCAAAACTTAGGGCTTTGAACCCCCCCCCAGCTATGCCACTGTCTGGCATTCTGTTGTTCCCTTAGGATCTTCAGTGAGGGATGGATTTGAGGCCACAGCTTCTTTCTTTCCCTCTATTTAATCCAATGGAAAGATTAATCTCCACCTAATTGAATAAAAGGAAACAAAGAGTCAGCTGTTCATAAAACTCCTACAGCCCTCTTTATAAACCCTTTTGCTAGGGGAAAAGTTATTTGTTTAAAAAAAATTAACAGAGCATACATGTATTAATTCCATTGTAAAAGAAATACAGATTACACAGTAATTAGTTTTGCTATAGTAAAGATTTCTGGTAAGAACATGAGAACAGCCCCACTGGATCAGGCCATAGCCCATCTAGTCCAGCTTCCTGTATCTCACAGCAGCCCACCAAATGCCCCAGGGAGCACACCAGATAACAGGAGACCTGCATCCTGGTGCCCTTCCTTGCATCTGGCATTCTGACATAGCCCATTTCTAAAATCAGGAGGTTGCACATGCACATGCACAACAAGAGACCTGCATCTTGGTGCCCTCACCAGGTAAATCAGATGCCCAAGATCCAGGAGAAATTAAGGACCCCTGGTGCAAAATGGTGAACTATGGTTTTGTTGCTCCACTGGTGGAGGAAGAGAAAAGAAAGTCGCTGGCTTGATGGGTAAGATGGTATGAACTAACCTTTGCACAGGCCAACTGGGGCTCGCTGGCTAGCCAGCAAGTGGAATGACATAGTCTCACATCCACTGTCATTCCTCTAGAGCTTTAAAGGACAGCCACAGCTGCGAGATGACAAATGACAAGCCCATTCCCAAGTCATTTCACAGGGTTGGAATATTAATGTGATTCGAAGAACCAAACAGCAAAACAACAAGGTGGAAAGGAATGCATGAAAGAGATACTAAGAGATTCTGGACCCCTCATTCTCCCATTAAGCACAACCCAGGAATCCAGGAAATGTTTTCTAAATCCCCTCGAAGCCATAAGGTTGTTAAAAGGAATGTGCAGATTAGACTGACCAAGCATTAAATGGACAGCATTTCAGAGTGGTCAGAGTTCACTGGGTTTTAAACAGTTCTGCCTGGAGCAGTTGGTAGAGATGTAGGCTTGGTAATTTCCTTGGGGAGGGGGCACCCCTGGGGAAGGGGTGGCACCAAGCTTGGAAAGGGGTGGTGCTTTCAAATACACTGCAAACCTACGCATGCCTACTCTGAAGTAACTCCTCAATAGGGCTTACTCTCACAAAAGTGTATATAGCAGTGGTTCTCATACTTTCAGCACTGGGACCCACTTTTTAGAATGAGAATCTGTCAGGACCCACCGGAAGTGATATCAAAAAGCAGGAAATTTTTTAACAATCCTAGGCTGCAATCCTACCCAGGAGTAATTCCCATTGACTATCATATACACAACAGCCTGTCAAAAGAACAAATCTGTCACATTTCCCCAAATGCAGTCACATACCAGTCTAATATATTAAAAATAAAATATTGACATGAATGGGGACCCACCTGAAATGGGCTCACAACCCACCTAGTGGGTCCCAACCCACAGTTTGAGAAACACTGGTATATCGGATTTCACCTTTCATAGTCTTTGATGTCTGGGTATAGTTTGTAATAGTCTGTGATGTCTGTAATAATGCTGTGGTCTAAATAGTCCCCTCCAGTGGCATAGCTAGAGGGGGTACAAAACACTAAGTTTTGCAGGGAGTCTTACTGCAGCATGCAAGTAGCACCTCCCCCTCCCCTTCAGAGCTAGGCAGTCACCTCCATTTTGCTCCTACCACCCAGAATGGCTCCACAGAGGGACCACCTCCACACTGCAGTGAGGCTCCCTGCAAAACTTAGAGCTTTGTACCCCCTCTAGCTATGCCACTGGTCCCCTCCCCAATTATTCTTATGACTTTATTTATTGTTTTACATATTGTATATTTTAAAGTGGTAAACCACCTTGGGCATTTGCTTCGGCAGGGGAAAGGCAAGACATAATTTTAATAAATAAATAAATAAATAAATAAATAAATAAATAAACTTTATTTTTATCCCGCCCTTCTCCCCAAAGGGACCCAGGGCGGCTTTATAAAATAAGTCCTTGCAAGAAAAAAAAGAGCAGAGAAAGTCTGGCTTGTTTTTTAAGTGGGCATCACTTGTCCTACCTCACTGAAGCCTGACTGTCCATCTCTGTTTCCATGAGAACTTCCACTGCAGTTGTGCTTGAGGGTACAGGAAAAGGAGCAACCCTCCCACACAGAACAAAACAGCCATTCATCAAAGAAGTCGATCCACTGTAATACCTGGTCCCCTGGGGCGAGGGGCTGCTGCTCCTGGTGGAAGGCTTGCCTTCGGACCAAGGGCCCGGACTGCACTCAGGCTGGCTTCCTCTGCCTTCACTGGACAAAAGCAAGTTGGCAAAAGACAGAAGGGAAGAGGGGTGGAGGGAGAGCCTGCCTTAGCCTGGCTTCAGAGTCTCCAGCAGGGTGGGAGGACTAGATATTCAACCTGCTTGCCAGGCACCAGGAGCTCTCAGCCTCTAGCCCCAGCCAGCCACGGTGCTTTTAAGCCACTTCCTGCTTCCTTTGTTCTTTCCTGCTCTGGATCTAGCAACAGCAGTGCTAATTCAATTGGTGCTGCACTGTGCAGGTTGGCCCATCCCTTCCTCCAGCAATGGCGCCGGGTAAAGCATTGCCTGATCCATCACAGGGTGGCCAGTGGTCAGATGCTCCTGAGCACCAGGATGCAGGTCTCTGGTTGTCTGGTGTGCTCCCTGGGGCATTTGGTGGGCCGCTGTGAGATACAGGAAGCTGGACGAGATGGGCCTATGGCCTGATCCAGTGGGGCTGTTCTTATGTTCTTAACTACAATTCCCAGGAAGCCTTGCAGGTCTCTTGTTATCTGGTGTGCTCCCTGGGGCATTTGGTGGGCCGCTGTGAGATACAGGAAGCTGGACTAGATGGGCCTATGGCCTGATCCAGTGGGGCTGTTCTTATGTTCTTAACTACAATTCCCAGGAAGCCTTGCAGGTCTCTTGTTATCTGGTGTGCTCCCTGGGGCATTTGGTGGGCTGCTGTGAGATACAGGAAGCTGGACTAGATGGGCCTATGGCCTGATCCGGTGGGGCTGTTCCTATGTTCTTAACTACAATTCCCAGGAAGCCTTGCAGGTCTCTTGTTATCTGGTGTGCTCCCTGGGGCATTTGGTGGGCTGCTGTGAGATACAGGAAGCTGGACTAGATGGGCCTGTGGCCAGATCCAGTGGGGCTGTTCTTATGTTCTTAACTACAATTCCCAGGAAGCCTTGCAGGTCTCTTGTTATCTGGTGTGCTCCCTGGGGCATTTGGTGGGCCGCTGTGAGATACAGGAAGCTGGACTAGATGGGCCTATGGCCTGATCCAGTGGGGCTGTTCTTATGTTCTTAACTACAATTCCCAGGAAGCCTTGCAGGTCTCTTGTTATCTGGTGTGCTCCCTGGGGCATTTGGTGGGCTGCTGTGAGATACAGGAAGCTGGACTAGATGGGCCTGTGGCCTGATCCAGTGGGGCTGTTCTTATGTTCTTAACTACAATTCCCAGGAAGCCTTGCAGGTCTCTTGTTATCTGGTGTGCTCCCTGGGGCATTTGGTGGGCCGCTGTGAGATACAGGAAGCTGGACTAGATGGGCCTATGGCCTGATCCGGTGGGGCTGTTCTTATGTTCTTAACTACAATTCCCAGGAAGCCTTGCAGGTCTCTTGTTATCTGGTGCGCTCCCAGGGGCATTTGGTGGGCCGCTGTGAGATACAGGAAGCTGGACTAGATGGGCCTATGGCCTGATCCAGCAGGACTGTTCTTATGTTCTTATGCGCATCTTCTTTTTATTGACCCCACTTATTTCTCACTCTGGAAGTTTCAGCTTAGTTCTCAACGTTCAGCATGAATAAGCCACCTGGTGCCTTGCTGGCAGAGTGGGGCACGGCAAAGACTTTTCCTGACTTGTCTTCCTACCTAGACTCTTGGCAGACAGAAGATCATCTTAATCTGCCATCTTTTCAATCTCGAAAACTAGCATTGGAAAAATGCAAACCAAAAAGAAGACCACCAGAAAAAAAATTCCCACATTCCCTGCAGGATGAAATCCATTTTTGTCAAAATGAGGCAGCATTCCTGTTAGGCTGCAGGATGAGAATGTTTGCAAGGTGTAGTACTGGGTGCTACTCAGGGTTCCTCGTTGCTCTGGATTCCACCCCTGTAGTGGAAATCTCAAGATCCCTCGAGGACACCGGGTTCAATGTCAACAGTGGCCCCTTGCTCTGACAGATCTGGGAAGCATGGGGTTAACACCAGGGCTTAGATTGTAGTGTGTGTGCTGCACAGCTGTGGCCACTTAGAGGCAACAAGGTCCTCAGGAATAAGCAGCACTTGGAGGAGGGAGAGTTTTGTGGGTAGCAGAAGAAGGAAAGTTGGAGGAAGGACTGGTTGAAGGACTAGCTGACTGACTAATGGGCTAACAGACTGGCTGATGGGCTACTGGACCTACTGACTGACCACCAAACTAACTGACCAGTTGACTGATGGATGGATGGGTGAATGGAGCACTGAGGATGGCTGGAATGGGGATGGTTGGAGACTGCTGGCTGGTGCAGAGCTGGGGGGGTGTGCCGCTGTACCCACAAGAGCTGTTGCTTTGAGAACCAGGAGGAGGGACCCTGAAGCCCCACAGGCAAGCTACATACTGGTTAGCTTCCCATTAACGCTGAGGGTCAATAGTAGTTTAGTATGCTGATAGAGTAAGCCAGGTTTGAGCCAGGAAACTAATTAGCTTAGAGGGGGCATAAGTTCTCTAAGTAAAGTTTAGAAAGGGAATTTGGCCAAACAGCACCCAACTGAGGCACAGCTGGCCGTGGTATGTGCCAGGTCCCCCTTATCACGGTGATGCTCAGCTTGTGGAACTCCCTTCCTCTGCATGCTTCTTGGAGTGCCATCGAGACCTCATCACTTCATTGGGCCCTCTGGGCTTGAGTCGAGTTGCATTTGATTTTATCTGACTGCATGTGTCGTTCTGTTTCAGTGGCTGCTGTTACTACTTTTGACTTCATGGTTCTAATGGATGTTTTCAGTGTTTTACAGTTAACTCTTTGGAAGGCCTTATTTTGCAGTGGAAAAGCAGCCTAAAAATAAGAACAATAAACAACCAACACTTAAAATAGCAATGAAAAGGCCATACCCAGTAGCGTAGCCAGGGGGGGCAGTGGCGTACAGAAGGCGTTGCAACACCCTGTGTAAGCAGCCCCTCCTACTCACCATTGGAGCACGTTTCCATCACTGCCCCGAATGGCTTCATTGGTGAGTGGGTAGGGCTACTTGCACAGAGCATTGCGGTGCATGCTGTACTCACTACATCACCACCCTCCTCTGACTACACTACTGGGCATGGTCTCTTTCTCAGGCTCTGACCAAAAGATAACAGCTGGTTCTCCAGCGAGCACTTGAGATATTCTAAACCTGAATTAGGCATCTCTTCTCTGCCCTTTGTTTTAAGCAAGAGGGCATCTCCAGGATCCTTGTGTTTAAAGAGAGATTATGGGTTTCTTAATCTTTAGCATAGTAATTTAGCTGTTCACTGACAATGAAACATGTTATGAATAACTGCCTCTGAGAGGAAAGAGTCTGTGGCATCCACAAAGAGCTCAGTGTTCAGAATTTCAAGGGTGCAATTCTGAATCACTGGACATAATAATAGCCCCTGAGGCTCTGCATTTTGATTACTTTTCTGAAAGGGGGGGAGAAGGAATCATTTGGCTGTGATTGGATGTCGAAGAATTATTAATGAACAAATCTGGAGCAGACCAAAGAAGCTTGAACTGTTTACTAATTCCGCACTTATGATGTGTCTTGTCTTTATTTTAGGGTGTCTGCACAGAAGCCACTTTTCCAGAGCGACAACATGGGAAGACCAGCCAAATGGCTAATCTTAACTCATATGTGTGCAGATATTTCAGGTGCTCAATACGGTCTTAGAGTTATCTCACCTTTGAGAGGTTATTAAGACTAAGAAATAAAAACTAAGTATTATGTCTGTGGCAGTGGCATAGCTAGAGGGGGTGGAAAGCACTAAGTTTTGCAGGTGCCTGAATGCACCTTACAAGGGCCCCCCCTTCGGAGCCATTCCCAGCAGCAAGAGCAAAACTGAGGCATTTGCCTCTGTTGAGCTCCTACTGCCTGGAATGGCTCCAAAGGAGAAAGGGAAGGGCTGCTTGCACAGCACATTCAGGCACTTGCAAAACTTAGTGCTTTGCACCCCCTCTAGCTATGCCACTAGTCTGGGGCCATCTGCTGACATATAAGTGTGCAAGCTTTTAAGTCATACAAAACCCTTTGATAAACACTGCAGATAACAAAAGAGCAGTAACTTCACTGTGTGTCATTATTTGGAGGGACTTTTCCAACCCTGAGCGATCCACTTCTCATCACTGACTGACCTATCACACTTTGGCATCCTGCATTTCACAGATGGAAAGAGGGATACACTTGCAATATCCTTTTCATCACACCATGTCTATGGTACGGCAAGGCTTCCTCCATTCACCCGCCACAATCGCACATTGCTGAAGTCTCTATTAGCTCTGTTAAAGCTAGATTCATTCACTCTATAAAATCTAATTGCTTGGCTGACGTTTGTTCTTTCGGCCAAAGCTACAGCAGAAAAACGGATGTGCCCTACATATGACATCAATAGTTCAAAATAATAGTGGCTGCAATACCAACACGGCAGGATCCACACACTGCATGGTGCCTTAGTGTTCATGTGCATGAATTTACATGCATGTGCAATAGAGACGAGACAATGCAGCCTATTTTGCAGCTTGCTACCAGGAGATGCTCTGAACAGTGACAATTCTATCAACAAACATGAAGATGGTTTTAAAGAGGTAGGACCAAAGATGCAAAGCCAGGGTCAGACTAGGGATGCCAATTTACCAGGGAGGAAGACTAGAAAATAGGGAATGTCTCAGGTAAAGATGGAGCTTATGGCATCCTGGTTTATAGTCCCATTCAAGAAAAATAATCTAAAATTTCCATTTCTGCATCCCAAAACATACAGTCATAAGGAATGGGTGGGGGAGGGACAGAAGATCTCCAATTGTGATTAAAATGGGGGAGAATTCTTCCAAATTTTCACTACATGGTAAAGGGGAAGGATTAGACTTGATGGGGGCAAATAAATGAATCTGGCAAGTTCATGGAATTCATCTTCAGCTGCCCCTCCATCACTGAGTGCCCAGTCCTAAATAAGCCCAGTGCCAGCACTAGGTGCTGTAAATGTGCAGTAAAGCAACCAAGGCAGGATCAGAGGAGGTCTGTGAACTCCACGTCAGACTGGAAAGCCTGACATGGAGTCTCTCAACTCTGCACCAGCAAAATAGCTGGCATAGACTTGAAAAGCCCCATTGCGGAGCTTAGGGCTTTCCCTGGCAGAAGGGGACAAGTCCCCTTCCCCCAAGGAGACCTCCAGCTGCTTCCTGGTGCCCACTAGATACAGTGGTTGCCATTTTGGTGCCACTGCTCCTCTGGGCTCCAGGAAACCAGATGCAAGGGAGGGCACCAGGATGCAGGTCTCTTGTTATCTGGTGTGCTCCCTGGGGCATTTGGTGGGCCGCTGTGAGATACAGGAAGCTGGTCTAGATGGGCCTATGGCCTGATGCAGTGGGGCTGTTATTATGTTCTTAACTACAATTCCCAGGAAGCCTTGCAGGTCTCTTGTTATCTGGTGTGCTCCCTGGGGCATTTGGTGGGCCGCTGTGAGATACAGGAAGCTGGACTAGATGGGCCTTTGGCCTGATCCAGTGGGGCTGTTCTTATGTTCTTAACTACAATTCCCAGGAAGCCTTGCAGGTCTCTTGTTATCTGGTGTGCTCCCTGGGGCATTTGGTGGGCCGCTGTGAGATACAGGAAGCTGGACTAGATGGGCCTATGGCCTGATCCAGTGGGGCTGTTCTTATGTTCTGAAGCTCAGGATTTGACTCTGAGACCAGTAGTAAATATCAATTGGGCTATGTGTACACTGTATTTTGGCAGCAGCGCAGGAATGCCACAAAAAGGGCATTTAGCTTCCTGAGGAGTTCAGCTTTCAGTTTTGTTCTTTAAAAAAATCAAGTTTCTAGCCCTTATGGTTATGAATGTCTACTTGAAAGCATGTGGATAATGCCAGGTGCAGGAAGAAGACAACTGACTAAGATTTCCAGCAACCAGGACCACAGTGCCCTTGGTAGTTCCACAGACTAGCAGAAATGGATGGAAATGTGCAAAATAGTATGAAAATTTTGCACAAACTGCAGAAAGATTGTAGCAATAACAAAATACAGAAAGCTGAAAAATTAAAATAAAAAATTATGAAATGTAATTTTAATCAGGAGCCATCTGAGTTTATGGTGTTTGCTTTAATTGTTTTAATTGTACTATATTAATGCTTTAGTATTATCTAAATACCGTATTTTTCGCTCCATAAGATGCACTTTTTCCCCCCAAAAAAGAGGGGGGGAAAGTGTGTGCGTCTTATGGAGCGAATACTGCAAAAAAATAAAATAAAATAAAAAACTCCACCCCCGGCCCCGCCCCCTGCCCGCTCTGCTCTGCTCGCCTTCCCAGGAAAGTGTGGGTGGGATGGCAGTCTTGCTGAGCAAGCCCTCCTGTCTACTCAGAAGTAAGTCTCAGAGTCACTGGGGCTCACTCCCAGGAAAGTGTGGGTGGGGTGGCAGTCTTGCTGAGCAAGCCCGCGTGTCTACTCAGAAGTAAGTCTCAGCATCACTGGGGCTCACTCCCAGAAAAGCGTGGGTGGGGTGGGATATAAGGAGTACCAGAGGCAGAAAGGGTTTGTGGGTTTTGAAGGAGTGCAGGTTGGAGGTAGGAGAAGAGACTGACTGGGTTTATTGAATTTGGAATCTGACTGTGGATTGTGACTGGACTTGGATACCCTGATGGATTTGACTGACCTACCTGGAACTTGACCTTGGACTGTAATTTGGCTTATTGGCTCTGGACTCTGATTTGGTAACTCTGATTGATGGGACTGATTTACTTGGCATCTGTGGACTGGAACTGGACTCACTTTTGCTTGCTGCACTGGTGAGTTGCACAAGGGGGACTGATCAGCCTTAAGCGGGCACAAGGCCCAGTGGATTGGAATTTAGCAGAACATCATTGTAGCAGAAAGATAATGTGATCCCCTATTTGTGTGCACCTGCTTTTGTGAGCTTCATAAATTCTTACTCTAGCGATGATGAGTTCTTGGGGTTTCCAGAAAACTAGAGTACTCAAACCTTTAAGTCTTTCCATTTGTTAATGACAGTGATAATGGTTCTTAATGCCACTGTTGACTGCTGTTCACTTTACATGGTTCAAATGTTATTCTGTTACAGTTTATTAAATATTTTATTACACTATTTGGTTCAGAATTTTTTTTCCCTTGTTTTCCTCCTCTAAAAACTAGGTGTGTCTTATGGTCAGGTGTGTCTTATGGAGCGAAAAATACGGTACTATCTATCTCTGGACCAGATCTATCCGGCATCTATCTCCGGACCAGATCAGACGGAAAGCTCTTCAACCTCTCCAGACTGAGAGCAAAGTCCAAAGTTCAGCTGAAATGTCTGCGTGACTTCCTCTTTGCCGACGATGCAGCTGTCACTACTCACTCTGCCAAAGATCTCCAGCAGCTCATGGATCGTTTTAGCAAGGCCTGCCAAGATTTTGGACTGACAATCAGCCTGAAGAAAACACAGGTCATGGTTCAGGATGTGGACTCACCTCCCTGCATTACAATCTCTGCACATGAACTGGAGGTTGTCCATGACTTTGTGTACCTTGGCTCAACGATCTCTGACACTCTTTCTCTCGATACCGAACTAAACAAACGCATCGGTAAAGCAGCTACCACGTTTTCCAGACACACAAAGAGAGTCTGGTCCAACAAGAAGCTGACGGAACATACCAAGATCCAGGTCTACAGAGCTTGCGTCCTGAGTACACTTCTATACTGCAGCGAGTCATGGACTCTTCGCTCACAACAGGAGAGGAAACTGAACGCTTTCCACATGCACTGCCTCCGACGCATTCTCGGCATCACCTGGCAGGACAAAGTTCCAAACAACACAGTCCTGGAACGTGCTGGAATCCCTAGCATGTATGCACTACTGAAACAGACGCCTGCGTTGGCTCGGTCATGTTGTGAGAATGGATGATGGCCGGATCCCAAAGGATCTCCTCTATGGAGAACTCGTGCAAGGAAAGCGCCCTACAGGTAGACCACAGCTGCGATACAAGGACATTTGCAAGAGGGATCTGAAGGCCTTAGGAGTGGACCTCAACAAGTGGGAAACCCTGGCCTCTGAGCGGCCCGCTCGGAGGCAGGCTGTGCAGCATGGCCTTTCCCAGTTTGAAGAGACACTTGGCCAACAGTCTGAGGCTAAGAGGGAAAGAAGGAAGGCCCATAGCCAGGAAGACAGACCAGGGACAGACTGCACTTGCTCCCATTGTGGAAGGGATTGTCACTCCCGAATTGACCTTTTCAGCCACACTAGACAATGTTCCAAAACCACCTTTCAGAGCATGATACCATAGTCTCTCGAGACTGAAGGTTGCCAACAACAATGCTTTAGTGGTGTTTTATTTGTAAGTCGCATCAAGTGGCATTTGCGGGGTAGAAAGGTGGGCTAGAAATCTTTCAAATAAATAATAATTCTTTTTTAAGTGGTGTAAAACTATATAATTCATAATTCAAAGCACTAGCATAGCTAAAGGGGATGTAAAGCACTAAGTTTGGCAGTGCCAGGACATTCAGGTACCTGCAAAACTTCACGCTTTGCACCCCCTCTAGCTATGCTACTGAATCAAACCCAGTCTTTCTCACTGCAGAATTTTGATTCTTTCAGTGCAGTGTATGCACTGCTTGGGTTTGATATGGAATGTCAAGGGTGGAGAGTGGAGATGACTAGGCAGCTGCTTTTGTAGCCCTTTCCAATTCTATGATTCTTAGTATTTATGATCCAAACAAACCAGAAGCCTAAAAAAGCAAAGCAAAGAAGTTCTTGGTAAAGCTGTATTTCGTTTGCAAGACATTCTCTCTCTCTCTCTCTCTCTCTCTCTCTCTCTCTCTCTCTCTCTCCCTCTCTCTGTCTCTCTCTCATATTCTAATTCTTGTCTAATCTCCATATAATCCTCCTTAATACTTTTCACTGGAAATCTTGCTTTCTCTCACCATATTGTAGCAAAGCAGATAACACAGCAAAGCCTGGTGAACTGCAAGAAGGGATTGGAAGAGGATTATATGCTAACTACAATTAAAAAAAAAATAGGAAAGAGGGGCTAGAGAAATCACTGAAATCGGTCTGCACAGAGGGGCATTAGCTTTCTTTGCCGTAAATTAGCACTCAGGTCTAGGAGTGCTCCCAGGAGATGGGAGGAGTGTCACAAGTTGTTAAAGAGAGATGGTTTCAGCCAGTGGTGTAAATGGAGGGGGTGCAAGGCATTAAATTTTACAAGGAGCCTCACTGCAGTGTGCAAGCAGCCCCTCTCGCTCTGTTTCAGAGTCACTCTGGGTAGTGGGAGCAAAATGGAGGCAAACACCTGGCTCCGGTGGGGAAGGGGAGAGGTCACTTGCAGGCTGCTGTGAGGTTCCCATAATGCTTTGCACCTCCTTAGCTATGGCACTCGTTTCAGCAAACAAATTCAAAGAACTGATGCTGAACTTCCAAGTAAGGCCTGTCTAACAACCAGTTATAAAAAGAAGGCATGAAAGGGGAGGGGGCATCCCTTCCCAGAGATGCTTCCTAGGTTGTCTTCCAAATTTCTCCTCCTATATTGGCATTCAGAATTGCCTGGTCTTGTTTCTGAAATCAGGCTGATGCATCAAGAATTCTGCATTGTTCCTTTTTTATTACCAAATGTCAGTTACTTACTGTTTTGCCCCCCTCTACACTTCTACAGTGGTTTGCCCCCTCTAGCTACGCTTCTGATTTGTGATCCCTTCCCCCAACATTACCAAGCACATGCACTTCAATTAAACACTGCAAAAAAGAAAGCTCAGTGCAGTTGTACAGATGGTTATGCCAATGTGTGTGTCTGTGTGGTGTCTTTTTTTTGTATGTTGCTTTATCAAAGCACAGGAGCGTAGATATGCAATACAAAAACAAAAAGAATATCAGTTCTAGAAGAATTGTACACATAATTACGTCACAATCGCATCACAATTGCTTTTTTGAAGTGTTTTATCAGCATGCACATGCATGTTGGTAATGTGGGGGTAAGGGAGAGATGAAGGAACAGAGGGGGGCAGCTAAGTGTGCACCATTACATACATTGGCAACCTTCAGTCTCGAAAGACTATGGTATCGCGCTCTGAAAGGTGGTTCTGGCACAGCGTCTAGTAGTGTGGCTAAAAAGGCCAATCCGGGAGTGACAATCCCTTCCACACAGGGAGCAAGTGCAGTCTGTCCCTGGTCTGTCTCCCTGGCTATGGGCCTTCCTTCTTTGCCTCTTTGCCTCAGACTGCTGGCCAAGTGTCTCTTCAAACTGGGAAAGGCCATGCTGCGCAGCCTGCCTCCAAGCGGACCGCTCAGAGGCCAGGGTTTCCCACTTGTTGAGTTCCATCCCCAAGGCCTTCAGATCCCTCTTGCAGATGTCCTTGTATTGCAGCTGTGGTCTACCTGTAGGGCGCTTTCCTTGCACGAGTTCTCCATAGAGGAGACCCTTTGGGATCCGGCCATCATCCATTCTCACAACATGACCGAGCCAACGCAGGCGTCTCTGTTTCAGCAGTGAATACATGCTAGGGATTCCAGCATGTTCCAGGACTGTGTTGTTTGGAACTTTGTCCTGCCAGGTGATGCCGAGGATGCATCGGAGACAGCGCATGTGGAAAGCGTTCAGTTTCCTCTCCTGTTGTGAGCGAAGAGTCCATGATTCGCTGCAGTACAGAAGTGTACTCAGGACGCAAGCTCTGTAGACCTGGATCTTGGTATGTTCTGTCAGCTTCTTGTTGGACCAGACTCTCTTTGTGTGTCTGGAAAACGTGGTAGCTGCTTTTCCGATGCGTTTGTTTAGCTCGGTATCGAGAGAAAGTGTCGGAGATCGTTGAGCCAAGGTACACAAAGTCATGGACAACCTCCAGTTCATGCGCAGAGATTGTAATGCAGGGAGGTGAGTCCACATCCTGAACCATGACCTGTGTTTTCTTCAGGCTGATCGTCAGTCCAAAATCTTGGCAGGACTTGCTAAAACGATCCATTAGCTGCTGGAGATCTTTGGCAGAGTGGGTAGTGACAGCTGCATCATCGGCAAAGAGGAAGTCACGCAGACATTTCAGCTGGACTTTGGACTTTGCTCTCAGTCTGGAGAGGTTGAAGAGAGAAAGAGTGCATTACACTCCCTGCATTACAATCTCTGCGCATGAACTGGAGATTGTCCATGACTTTGTGTACCTTGGCTCAACGATCTCTGACACTCTTTCTCTTGATATCGCCCCCTTTCCACCCCCTCTACCTATGCCACTGCATGTTACAAAAGCATAGATTAACCACAACAATTATCTAAATCTCAGTGCTGTACATTAATTTACAAAGCTCTATAGCTTGCCTAGGCTTTAAACAGGGTTTGGCCAGACTTAGGAAAAGCAACAGTATAAACCAAGAAATCAAGGGAGAGACCCAGTTCTTGTCTCCAATGTAAATTTTTTGCCTTGGCAACCTATGTGTGCTCCATTTGAACCCCTAATCCAGAGACCAAACTTGCAACACAGTCTTAGCTAATTAAGACTGCAGTCCTAAGCCCCATTGAACAAAATAGGACTTACTTCTGAGTAGATCTGGTTAGGATTGTGCCCTAAAAGTTGCAAACGAAATGTAGCATGTACTGGACGTAGGGAAGGACTGGAGGGTACTTGATTTCCAGCCATTTAGAAGAGCCCGTATATTGATTGCCTCATGTCCTTCCAGGAGTCAGAATGAAAAGTGGAAACTGTCCTGCCCAGATGTTGAGAGATGCAGGCCAGACTTCTGGGTTCCATTGCCCAGGTGATTAAAAGATCAAATCCTGCATATTCAGATACCAGCTGAACTCTGTACTCCATTGTCTCTGCTGCCTCCAGCTTGATTCGAAGATCTCCCCCCACCATCCAAATTTGTAATAGCAGCCTTGATCACTTTTTAAAGATCGACCTTTCACCTTGAGGACACTGTGGTCAGTCCAAAAATGAGGACCGCTTTCTTGGACAGGGCAGAGTATTGATCCGACAGCACTTTGACTTGGCAACCATAAATCAGCGTTCCGCCACAGTTGGGCTTTATTAAATTAAAAACCAGAGGAGCCCATTCTGTTAAGGGAACAGCCTGTATTATCAACACTGTGTCCCGGAGCAATGAATTTTCCTGTCTGAACACTCTCATTTCACCCTTCTCTCAGGTGACTACCACTTTGCAGGGCAATTGTTTTCCGAGAAAAATGAACAAATACGTGCCAATCTAGTCTTTCTGAAAAGACCTTCATTTTCACCAGCTTCCCACAGTTATGCTAACCCTGGGCTGCCATTTCCCACAGAACACAACGCAGGTTTTGCAGGAGGCAACGTAAGCAGCCCTTCAAACAAGGGGGTGGACCCTTCGCTGCTTGAGAAGTGCCTCCAGTGATTCTAGAAAAGAGAGGGACAGACAGAGTGTCCTATCCCGATTTTCCCTATCCTGCCGACTACGCCAATTTGTCCCATGCAAATATTCCAACTCCTTTCGCCCGCTTTTTGGTTAATTAACACCCTCCTTTTCCAAGAACAACAGCTGCGGTGTACAAAGAAATGAATACAGAACTCCTTATCTGTTGAGCAATTAACAAGAATTTATTGCTATGAACACATACACTCCCTGCAAGTCCTCTTGTCCAGAGGCTTTCCCTCCCTAAAACTCCACTTATCTCAGTGGGTAAAGGGCTGAAGCCTCCAGTTCAAGTCCAATCCAGTCTCCAAAGCACAGTCTAGTCTTCTGCAGCAGAGTCCCTCCTCTCCAGCAGTGCCCTCTGCAGCAGAGTCAATCAATCAACAACAATCAACAGTATTTATATACCGCTTTTCAACTAAAGTTCACAAAGCGGTCCTGGCAGTTCTCTCTTCTGTGTCCTCCAGCAGAGTCCTGGCAGTCCCCTTCTCCCATAGGTTTGGGTCAGGTAGCCCTCTTGGTCTGATTCCCTCTGGGTCAGGTAGCCTGTCTAGCCAGGTAGCCTTGCTCCTTCTGAAGCTGCCTTTTATCCTTGTAGCCCCTTGTTAAGTCCAAATGCAGCTCAGCTGTGAGCTATCCCTTCAGTCCATGTCCATTCAAAGTCCCATCAAGGTCAAATGAAGCTCAGGTGTCCAACCAGGTCTCCATTGGCCTTGATTGATTACAGCTGTGGAGCCAGCCCTGCCCTTCCCAGAGCTGTCAAAACATGGAATCGCTGTCAACACCACATCATCCACCTGATGATCTTCTGGTCTTCCATTACACAGAGTGCCCCTTGCTGATGTGTTATCTGCAGTCACCACTCATGGATAGACTGGTCTTGTTACAGATGGCTCTGGTACTAATCTAAGAGTCTGGGTAGTTTTCTATGGGAAGAAATCATCCTTGAGATCACCTAGTTCCTTTCCAGGCATTATGAGTAGACAGTATTCTTCAGGGACACTGATAAATCCAGAAGGCTGCTTTATGCAATCTATTGCTGGCCTTGGAATACAAAACATTTCTAGAGCCCTTTGAGGTTTTCTTGGTTTCTCTTATGCTCTCAGCCTCCGACACTCCAAAGCCACAGCAATTATAAAAGATCCTGTCCTCTTATGAGGTAAAAGATTCCTGGTTCTCTGGTCCCCCCCCCCCAGGGCTTTAGATGACAGGAATCCTGAGAGACCACAGCTATGGAGGTGTGTACCAGAGAGAGAGTTGAAAAGCCATTTTGCAACAGATCCGGAGAGCAGACTCAAACCCTCTCCCCAAAACTGAAGCTGTGTCAAGGCTGAGAGTTGCCTGCCTTGATCCCAGATCCAAGAGTCTATCAAGAAGAGGAGAGCCCTGGGTGCCACTAGCTGGCAGCAGCCACTTCTCCTTAAGCACATCCCCCCCCCTTTCAGAAGACGCATCCTCTCCACCAAAAGACGGCAGACGGGCTGCAGGCGCTGCCTGCAGAATGAAGTTCAGGCCCGTGAGTCTGTGAGCAGACTGCTGATAGACCTGTGAGCAGCTCCAGTCAAAGGAAGTGTCTGCAAGCATCAGAATACCCCCAACCAATCTTCAATGCACAGCCAGCACAGCCATGGGGCCCCTGACATCCCACACCTCAGAATGGAGGCTGCCTTGCAGGCTGCAACCACCTTCTTTTTCACCCCAAGGATCACTGCCCGAGGATTCCTCCCCCCAAAACGTACACACAGCTCTTCCACCACCCTGGCTGTCTGCAACAGCTGGTCTCACACTGAGTTGGATACAAAGAAGAGGCTGGGTTTTTTTTCCAGTTCACAGGCTGCTAGAAAAGTGAGGATTTGTTATAAAACTACCCCAAAGGGATCTCACCAGCTACAGTCAGCTGTGCATGATACAGGTCACCTTAAAGCTTGCGCACATACGTGTGTGCAAGAGGAACATGCAATCAGATGTACCTTCCAAGCGACTTGAGACAGGGAAGGCTGAAACCTGAAGAATGCCTTTTCCAACCACGTCTGCTGAACACAGTCCTCCACCACAGCTGTGCATGCAGAAGACCCCAGGTTCAAACCCCTGCAACTCCCATGTCCTGGGAAAGACCCATGGCCGAGAACCTGGGCAACTGCAGAAGGCAAATGCTGAGCCAGCATCATACATGTATAGCCCACCACCCCGGGGCAAGATCCGGAGCCCCCTTCTCATGAATCAACCCACTGGCAAGGAAGAGCTTCAGCCTGCTGCTCACTGTAGAAGGCTGGGGTCCCTTCCCACCACCAAAGCTACTCACAAGTAATTCCTCTGCTGCTCCTGGTGTGCGGCCGGCACACAATCACAAAGCACCAAAGGAATTTAGCCGACCGGGAAAGGGCAAAGTGGAAAAAATGCAGCTCTTTGTTCCGGGAAGAAAGAAACACATCAAGGGGTAGGGAGGAAGCTTTTGTAAATCAGGGTATAAGAGGCTCCCAGGAGCGAAGCAGAGTCGGGAGGAAGGAAGGGGACTGTTCGCAAGCCATGCTCCTGACTTGAATATGCTGGCATTGAATGGCTGTTCTCCAGATCTGGCTTTTTTCTCTCAAAGTCCAAACCTTTCCTTGAGATACATCAAGGATATCTCCACATATTCCAGTGCAACAACAGCTCCACCAGTGTATATGCCTGCCCACTGACGGATTCCCCAAGGGATGCCGGCGCAGCAGAAAAATGCCACACTGACATAGCTCCGACATCACCACTCCCACAAACTCCAAGTCGGAGCCCCAAGTCAGATAACAGGTGTGGCCAATACTGTTGTCAAGTCCTTGTTACTCTCTGGGTTTCTCCTTAAAAACATAAGAACAGCCCCGCTGGATCAGGCCAAAGGCCCATCTAGTGCAGCTTCCTGTATCTCACAGTGGCCCACCAAATGCCCCAGGGAGCACACCAGATAACAAGAGACCTCATCCTGGTGCCCTCCCCTGCATCTGGCATTCTGACATAACCCAATTATAAAATCAGGAGGTTGCGCATACACATCATGGCTTGTACCCCATAATGGATTTTTCCTCCAGAAACTTGTCCAATCCCCTTTTAAAGGCGTCTAGGCTAGACGCCAGCACCACATCCTGTGGCAAGGAGTTCCACAGACCGACCACACGCTGAGTAAAGAAATATTTTCTTTTGCCTGTCCTAACCAGCCCAACACTCAATTTTATTGGATGTCCCCTGGTTCTGGTATTATGTGAGAGTGTAAAGAGCATCTCCCTATCCACTCTGTCCATCCCCTGCATAATTTTGTATGTCTCAATCATGTCCCCCCTCAGGCATCTCTTTTCTAGGCTGAAGAGGCCCAAACGCCGTAGCCTTTCCTCATAAGGAAGGTGCCCCAGCCCCGTAATCATCTTAGTCGCTCTCTTTTGCACCTTTTCCATTTCCACTCTGTCTTTTTTGAGATGCGGTGACCAGAACTGCACACAATACTCCAGGTGTGGCCTTACCATAGATTTGTACAACGGCATTATAATACTAGCCGTTTTGTTCTCAATACCCTTCCTAATGATCCCAAGCATAGAATTGGCCTTCTTCACTGCCGCCGCACATTGGGTCGATACTTTCATCGACCTGTCCACCACCACCCCAAGATCTCTCTCCTGATCTGTCACAGACAGCTCAGAACCCATCAGCCTATATCTAAAGTTTTGATTTTTTGCCCCAATGTGCATGACTTTACACTTACTGACATTGAAGCGCATCTGCCATTTTGCTGCCCATTCTGCCAGTCTGGAGAGATCCTTCTGGAGCTCCTCACAATCACTTCTGGTCTTCACCACTCAAAAAGTTTGGTGTCGTCTGCAAACTTAGCCACTTCACTGCTCAACCCTGTCTCCAGGTCATTTATGAAGAGGTTGAAAAGCACTGGTCCCAGGACAGATCCTTGGGGCACACCGCTTTTCACCTCTCTCCATTGTGAAAATTGTCCATTGACACCCACTCTCTGCTTCCTGGCCTCCAACCAGTTCTCAATCCATGAGAGGACCTGTCCTCTGTTTCCCTGACTGTGGAGTTTTTTCAGTAGCCTTTGGTGAGGGACCGTGTCAAAACGCCTTCTGAAAGTCCAGATATATAATGTCCATGGGTTCTCCCACATCCACATGCTGTTGACCTTTTCAAAGAATTCTATAAGGTTCATGAGGCAAGACTTACCCCTACAGAAGCCATGCTGACTCTCCCTCATCTTATTGATTCTTATTGACATCTTATTGACATCTTATTGATTCAACTCTCTCTTCTCTCTCAATGGAATCAATAGAAAGTGTTTCATGGTAAAAGAATTCTTATTGACATCTTATTGACATCTTATTGATTCAACTCTCTCTTCTCTCTCAATGGAATCAATAGAAAGTGTTTCATGGTAAAAGGTGATCTTTTGTACTTAATATATAAAACCAGTTCCCTGCTTTCCATTACATTGTACTCTGACCAAGAAACCCAGAACAGCCATGGAAGGCTTTGTTCTCAGAGAACCCTGGAACAAAACCTGCCCACTATCACCACTACTGATATAGGATGGCCTTACCCCACCAAATGAAAGCCCACCAAAGGAAGCAATGATCCAGATTTGGTGGGGAGGGACAATGGAGCAGCATGAGTTGGAAAGGGAAAGAGATCAGAGTGTAGGTTTTGGGTTGGGAGTTGAAGCATTCCTTACTTCCTTATCAGGGTCCAGAGGACATATTCAGATTACAGGTGTGCATTGCTTAATGACAGGGATACATTCTCCAATTTCATCCTTAAGTGATTGCGTCCTTATGTGGACATTCAGCCTGAATGTGGACATTCAGGACATTCTAGTCAATTTCACTCCATTACATAAATTGACGCTATACTGCATTCAGCCACTAGATGGGGCTGAATGCAATGCAATAGAATGTACATTCTATTACGTTCAGACCCATCTCGTGGCTGAATGTTGAATAGCGTCTAGGCTGCTAGAGGTGGTATAACATCTACATAATGCAGTGAATGAAATTGACTAGAATGGAATAACAGTAGGGGATTGTAAGTAGGAGACTGCCACTGTAAAAGCAGTCAGTCCTTACGTGGAACATCGCTATGTGACACATGTCTGTATGTCCCATTTCAGTCATGAATGGTGTGGTTCAGAGTCTGATCTCCTTAGTCAGGCTGGGGAACTCCCCAGCAGGATGTGGAACAAGGCTTCCAAGGGGCTGAAGCTGTCAAGGGGCTGCTGGTAGCCAAGCAGAATCAAGTGCAGCATCAGCAACTGCCAGGCACTATCTGAGCAGGGTTCTAGCCAACCCTGCTGCCCCACCCTTTCCAGTCACAGGGGTGGATATCAGTGCCCACCAACGCCCCTTGATCTCTGTATGTGCCAGGGTCAGTGTAGGGATCCTCCTCGGAGGATGAGGTCTCATTCAGTTCTGGGGCATTTACCTCAAGAAGTTGGTCTGAATAACAGATTAGAGAACTGGGGGGCGTTCCAGATTAGGAAAACAGTCCTGGGCTCCCCCTTTTTCTGACCCCCAATAAGGAAGTAGTAAAGAAGGGGGTTGGGGAAAAACTAAGACACCCCACCCCTATCTCACCCAGTGTGCATTTCTCTAGTTGTACAATGTTTTGTTTACTATTTCTGCGCCCAGATGCTAGAACCAAATTTTGCATTTACTGTCAAGCAATTTCATCCTAGGACCCTGTGCAACATGTCACTTTGCTGGTTTTTTCAAATGGCTGTGGAAAGGTCCAGTCTTCTCACTGCAACCCCCTACACTGGGTACCCAGGTTACAATGACAAAAGAAGCTGGAACTGGCAGAATGCCTCTTTATGGTCTATCTGCAAGATACAGCAGCCCACAGGGGTCTAGATTCCCAGCCAACTGTCAGGCTAAGACCAGGGAGATCTGGATTAAATCCTGACAGAGCCATGAGGCACTGGAAGGTGCCTAATGAGTCATCTAGTCCAACCCCCTGCTTGTAGCAGGAAATCCTCCTCCAGCATCTCCAACAGGTGCTTATTGACCCTCTGCTTGAAGTGATGTTGTGATATTGAGCCAGCTACTCTCACTGGATTGGTGGGACAATATGGGGAGGGGGGAACCATGTGTACCACCCTGAGCTCCTTGAAAGAAGGGTTGGATGTAGATACAATAACTAACAGAAACTTACCAAGCAACTCGTTAACCCCGGGCTCCCATTAATTCCTCCTTACCTCAGCTTCCCATCTGATTGCGATACAAGGACATCTGCAAGAGGGATCTGAAGGCCTTAGGGATGGACCTCAACAAGTGGGAAACCCTGGCCTCTGAGCGGCCCGCTTGGAGGCAGGCTGTGCAGCATGGCCTTTCCCAGTTTGAAGAGACACTTGGCCAACAGACTGAGGCAAAGAGGCAAAGGAAGGCCCATAGCCAGGGAGACAGACCAGGGACAGACTGCACTTGCTCCCGGTGTGGAAGGGATTGTCACTCCCGAATCAGCCTTTTCAGCCACACTAGACGCTGTGCCAGAACCACCTTTCAGAGCACGATACCATAGTCTTTCGAGACTGAAGGTTGCCAACAACAACTATGTCAGAATGCCAGATGCAAGGGAGGCACCAGGATGAGGTCTCTTCTTATCTGGTGTGCTCCCTGGGGCATTTGGTGGGCCGCTGTGAGATACAGGAAGCTGGACTAGATGGGCCTATGGCCTGATCCAGTGGGGCTGTTCTTATGTTCTTATGTTCCTCAGCTCTTTCCCCCAAGCCATCTTTTCCTCCACCTATGCTTCCCTCAAGTCCCTGAGTCTCCATCCATTGCCTTCTTTATTCACTTTGCCTCTAAGCTTCCCACACCCTACCCTACCCTGTCTACGCAACTTCCAGTCTTCGCCTGCCTCACCTAGTTCCTCCTGTGCTTAGCACTCAAATGAGGTGTTAGCCCCAACCAGACACCTTTTTCCTCAGAGAAGCTGGACGGTCCACCTTCTCACCAGTTCACTCCCAAGCAGTTGAAATGTTCGACCCAGCCCTTCAGGGTCACAGGGCCCAATCCTATCCAACTTTCCAGTTCTTGTGTAGCCACAATGCAGCCCTGTTGTAAGGGAACACAGGTTCCCATACCTTGAGAAAGCCCCAGTGACTGCCCCTCCACCACAGGATGCAGTGCACACCCCACTGGCACAACAACAGCACCAGTACTGGAAAATTGGATAGGATTGGGCTCACAATCTTTTGCTTCACATAAGCAAAATGCAACATGGATTTCACAAATTTCCAGTTTCCCCCACATTTGCAACTCTTGTGCGTGTGTTTACATTTTAAAACTGTGGCTGCAAACTCTCAGTGCAGAATAAAGCATAAGACTCATCTGGCCTGGATGCCTTTAAAAGGGGATTGGACAAGTTTCTGGAGGAAAAATTCATTATGGGTTACAAGCTATGATGTGTGTGTGCAACCTCCTGATTTTAGAAATGGGCTATGTCAGAATGCCAGATGCAAGGGAGGGCACCAGGATGAGGTCTCTTGTTACCTGGTGTGCTCCCTGGGGCATTTGGTGGGCCGCTGTGAGATACAGGAAGCTGGACTAGATGGGCCTATGGCCTGATCCTGTGGGGCTGTTCTTATGTTCTTAACTACAATTCCCAGGAAGCCTTGCAGGTCTCTTGTTATCTGGTGTGCTCCCTGGGGCATTTGGTGGGCCGCTGTGAGATACAGGAAGCTGGACTAGATGGGCCTATGGCCTGATCCAGTGGGGCTGTTCTTATGTTCTTATGTAAAAGCACCTGTCCTGGAACGTGCTGGAATCCCTAGCATGTATGCACTGCTGAAACAGAGACGCCTGCGTTGGCTGGGTCATGTCGTGAGAATGGATGATGGCCGGATCCCAAAGGATCTCCTCTATGGAGAACTCGTGCAGGGAAAGCGCCCTACAGGTAGACCACAGCTGCGATACAAGGACATCTGCAAGAGGGATCTGAAGGCCTTAGGAATGGACCTCAACAGGTGGGAAACCCTGGCCTCTGAGCGGCCTGCTTGGAGGCAGGCTGTGCAGCATGGCCTTTCCCAGTTTGAAGAGACACTTGGCCAACAGTCTGAGGCTAAGAGGCAAAGAAGGAAGGCCCATAGCCAGGGGGACAGACCAGGGACAGACTGCACTTGCTCCCAGTGTGGAAGGGATTGTCACTCCCGAATCGGCCTTTTCAGCCACACTAGAAGCTGTTCCAGAACCACCATTCAGAGCGCGATACCAGAGTCTTTCCAGACTGAAGGTGGCCTACAAAAAAAAAATGTAAAAGCACAGCAAGCTACCGGAACTACCATTCAAATGCAATGCTTTCCTCTGTCTGCAAGGTTAGAAATCTGATGCCTCAGGGCTGCTTTCATTGCCCAGGGAGGCAATAAGCTGGCACCAAACTAAGGAGAAAGCCAGTGTCACGAAGAACTCTCTGACATCCACCTACTGTACACTAGAATAAATTTCCACAAAGCCAAGGCCACAGTGGAGGATTGTAATCCCCACACCTGACAAGACAGCCCAGCTGTAGATCTGAAATTGCATTACAGAGGATCAACTTTGGTAGTTTTCCCTTTTGGTACAGCATGAAATTATTCCTCCCCCCCTCCTGCTCCATTTTTTTTTTTTTTAAACCAAGGTGATGATGTAAGATTTCTTTAAGGCTACTTGGGAGAAAAATCCAAAGTGCAGAGAATTTAGTCATGGAATGACTAAACATGTGCCCGTGACTTGTAGCAGTGGCAGGGCTGGAGAATGCTTTTAACATTCCTGGATTTCAAAGCACACAACTGACAGTTACCTCCGCTAGAGTTCCCTGAGGACAAAGCAAGGTGTTGTTTCAACACTTTCCCTTTTTCTCACACACACACACACACACACACACACACACTGGAACTGCACAGCAGCCTAATGGCCCCAAAACAGCCCAGCTCTGGTGTAAGATAACTTACAAGTAACTTTTTGCGCAACTGACCATCTTTTTTCACTCCCCATTACAATCACATCAGTACCACTGCAGACAAGAAACACGTGTGCTCCTAGCTCACTTCCTTCTCCATTCAAATATGCTCCCACCGAGTCTTCTGTGACAGCTTTCACTGAGCACTCACTGTCACCCAGGCAAAAAGCTGGGAAGCCCACCTGGTCCTCAGAAGGACAGGTTGGTGTGACGGGCAGTGTTTTCTGGCCATGTGCAGAAACGTGAGTAGAAAACCTACCAGGGTCATGGTGCCCTTCTTCCACAGTCCTCTTCTTCCAGGCTTCCCTGGGCACTGCTTTCCTGGGCACTGCCACTGGATATCATGGAATCCAAGATGGCAGCACCTGGGAGAGCCAGGAAGAAGAGGCAGCCCACAGCACCCCTGTGAGTTCGCTGCTGTCCCCTCAGCTGCCATGGTGCACAGTTTGGGAACCACTGTGTTACCTGACCATGCAATCTATTTTCCACAATGTCCACCAGATGCCTCTGTAGAAAGCTGCCATTGGAGTCAGACCATTGGCCCCTCTGGCCCAGTGTTTTCTATGCAGACCCGCTGCACCAGCTCCCCCTGGTTTCAGTCTCCCACTGACCTCTAGAGACTCCAGGACAGTTGGAGAGACTCCTGGACAGTTGGAGTCCATGGCCATGAAGCCCATAACCCTTTCTCATTGCTGTTTCCCAGCAACTGGTGGTCAGTGTAACTTGGAATTCCATAGCAAGCAAACATGTCAGTGGCAACGTTTTCCACGAGTCAAGCATCAAATCTCAGTGAAAACATCCTTCTGGTTGCCTCATGAGAGGCATGCATGTGATTGTCTGCCACAGAAGGGATTTGAGGGGAGCGCAACTGGGAATGATGGGCAGCCAAAGCAGATTTGCAGGGGGGAAATGTGAACACGTTTCCAATGAATTTTCAAATGGCATAAATGGAGAGAGAGCCTTCTGCTGCCCAAATGGAAGTTAGGACTGGGATAGGATTGGGCTCTTCGTTCCTGAGCTCATGCATCATCTCAGCCCAAGATCAGAGACAACCCTCTGCTTGTCTTAGAGGGGAAGGGTTGTGGATCATTCTGACTATTGCCCTGGCCTGAGAACAGCCTGTTAGCTCTGCTCAGAAAGAAACAGTGCTTTTATTAAGTGCTTGGAAGCCACCTCAATTAAAAACCCAATTTCAATTAAAATCCCAGATTAAAATGTTTCAACAGATACAATAAACAGTGCTGAAGAGAAGATACTGGGAAAGAAAGGTGGAAACAGACTTAAGGTGAATCAACCTGAACCAGGTTTAGAGAATAGAGAGTATTTGGGGGGAAAGGTGGGGGTACAGAGTGGGCTGTAGGGGTGGGCTTGGAGATTTCATTGCCGGAAGTCACTAACATGCTGAGTGTGCCCTCCTCTTACCAACAACAAGATCTGCCAGTCCCATGGACAATACCGAACGTTTGAGCAGTTGCTTGCAGGGTGGGGAGGGCACAGAAAGAGCTGCATTCAGTTTCTGTACTGAATTAAATCCAGCAGGGCTGGAAATGATTGAACTCTGCTCTCTTTCATATTGAAACTGCCTCTTTTTAGTATCTTAACATGCAAACAAGGGAACATTTTAAATCAGCACAGTTACACTGTGTAATTATGGGTGGAAATCTGTACTCAGGCAGGCTGTTAAGGGCAGCTTTGGGGAGAACAACCTGACCTGCCTGCAATTAAAATCTATGCCTTCGTTTTGAAATAACATAACATTTGGGATTTAAGGAAGAAAATCTTTCATTTTAATGAAAGTTGCCGTTCTCAGTGAAATCTCCAGAGTTTGGGTAATTATTTATGTGCCTCTTTCAAAAATTTAAGGAAGGGTAGAGGGGAGCTTTTTTTGGATGCAGCACAAAATGTGAGCACCAAGATTACCCTGATATGGTCTGCAAAAATTAACAGACAGTGGCATAGCTAGAGGGGGTGCAAAGCACTAAGTTTTGCAGAGAGCCTCACTGCAGCGTGCAAGTGGCCCCTTCCCTTTGGAGCCATTCCAGGAAGTGGGAGCAAAACAGAGGTGCACGCTTCCATTTTGCTCCCACACCCTGGAATGTCTCCAAAGGGACAGGAGATATAATATATAACATAATTATATTATAATTATGTTATATAGTAGTTGGCAACCTTCAGTCTCGAAAGACTATGGTATCGCGCTCTGAAATTATGTTATATAATAATATATAATTATGTATAATTATAATTATTATTATTATAATATGATAATATTAGCTGTTCTCAATACCTTTTCTAATGATTCTATGCTGGGGTTCATTAGAAAAGGTACTGAGAACAAAACGGCAAAATGGCTAATATTATAATTTCTGGAGGAAATCCGCAGGCTATAAAAGAAACTGACCCAACTGTGTCATTTAATCAAATCAAAACTTCACATATAGACTGATGGGTTGTGAGCTGTCTGTGACAGATCAGGAGAGAGATCTTGGGTGGTGGTGGACAAGTCGATGAAAGTGTCAAACCAATGTGCGGTGGCAGTGAAGAAGGCCAATTCTATGCTTGGGATCATTAGGAAAGGTATTGAGAACAAAACAGTTAATATTATAATGCCATTATACAAATCGATGGTAAGGCCACACCTGGAGTATTGTGTCCAGTTCTGGTCACTGCATCTCAAAAAGGACATCGTGGAAATGGAAAAGGTGCAAAAGAGAGTGACTAAGATGATTACTGGGCTGGGGCATCTTCCTTATGTGGAAAGGCTATGGCGTTTGGGCCTCTTCAGCCTAGAAAAGAGATGCCTGAGGGGGGACATGATTGAGACATACAAAATTATGCTTGGGAAGGATAGAGTGGATAGAGAGATGCTCTTTACACTCTCACATAACACCAGAACCAGGGAACATCCACTAAAATTGAGTGTTGGGAGAGTTAGGACAGACAAAAGAAAATATTTCTTTACTCAGCATGTAGTTGGTCTGTGGAACACCTTGCCCACAGGATGTGGTGATGGCATCGGCCTAGATGCCTTTAAAAGGGGATCGGATAAATTTCTGGAGGAAAATTCCATCACAGGTTACAAGCCATGATGTGTATGTGCAACCTCCTGATTTTAGAAATGTGTTATGTCAGAATGCCAATGCAAGGGAGGCACCAGGATGCAGGTCTCTTGTTATCTGGTGTGTCTCCCTGGGGCATTTGGTGGGCCACTGTGAGATACAGGAAGCTGGACTAGATGGGCCTTTGGCCTGATCCAGCAGGGCTGTTCTTATGTTCTTATGAGAGGGGTCGCTTGAATGCTGCTGTGAGGCTTCCTGCAAAACTTAGTGCTTTGTACTCCTTCTAGCTACGCCTCTGCTAACAAAAGAATGGCAAGTTTGAAGTTCAGGTTGGAATTTTCCCATAGTACAGATTAGCTACCATTTTGCCCAGTGTGGTTTGGCTGACTTGCATGGAATCATCTGGGTTCTTGTTCCCCTTTTGCAGCGCACTTAGGGCCCAATCTTATCCAACTTTCCAGCACTGGTGCAGCTGCAATGCAGCCTTGAGGTAAGGGAACAGATGTCTCCATACCTTGAGGAAGTCTTTGTTTCTGCCCCACCACTACTGGATGCAGTGCACACACCATAGGCACAGCTGCACCGGCACTGGAAAATTGGATAGGATTGGGCCTTTAGTCGCTGCTTGCGATGTCCAGGGGTCCAGGTTGTGTTCAGGATCAACACAAGATGTTTTGAAAACTGTAAAGGCTACCTCCACAATTTAGTATGAGGTGCAAACTACTAAGAAACTCTCTGATTGCAGAACACCTGAGAAAATCTCCTATACCTACACGAAGGCCCCTGTCTGCACAAAGAGTGCCCTCCACTACATACAGAGGACCTTTGCTGCATGCATTCAAGTGGATGCACATGGGTTGGGGGCCAAATCTGACACAGTGATCTCCCTCTAATCTGTAAGAGGGATCTGAAGGCCTTAGGAGTGGACCTCAACAGGTGGGAAACCCTAACCTCTGAGCAGCCCACTTGGAGGCAGGCTGTGCAGCATGGCCTTTCCCAGTTTGAAGAGACACTTGGCCAACAGTCTGAGGCTAAGAGGCAAAGAAGGAAGGCCCATAGCCAGGGAGACAGACCAGGGACAGACTGCACTTGCTCCCAGTGTGGAAGGGATTGTCACTCCCGAATTGGCCTCTTCAACCACACTAGACGATGTTCCAGAACCCACCATTCAGAGCGCAATACCATAGTCCTTTCGAGACTGAAGGTTGCCAACATAAGATCTCACTCTAAGCCACAGATGCCTCTGAACTACAAAACATCTTCATCTGGACATTTGTCAGGATCTCAAAAGACTAAACCACACGTTCAGAAAGTCTTGGCCCAAATGTCACCTCTGGTACAAACCTACACAGTGGTCTTCAGCAAGTCCCTTTCTCACAGCCATAGCCTAGCCTCCTATATCCAATATGAGAACAACAATGCTGACATCACTCCAGGGTCAATAATATGAATCCCAGGTTATATGCCGCTTGCTGAGGGTCCCCTCTCCCCCTTCTACACCCTGTTTAAAATCATTTATGCTGCAATTACACAAAATTAATTTGGGAGGGTTGGGGGCAATCTAAGCAGACAATATATGAGCTGAAAACAAGATTGCACCTTGGAGCCTGCTTTTTTTTCTATTCTCAATTTTTGGTGAAAACAAACAAAACAAAATAAAGATTTGATTAGTTCAAGAAGACAAATCAGGGGAATTTTCATGCAGTTACCAGAAGGAAATACTTGTTTTGATGCTGTAACTTGAACTTAATAAGAAGCACAGCTGTACTACTAATTCCCAGGTTATAAAAGAAACTGACCCTACTGTGTCACTTAATAAAAATTGCAGGGGAGGTTTGCTAAAGGTACACTCCTCATTGATCCTCAGTGTAGTGTGTATGTGTTTGCTTTCAGAAAACCAAAAATATTGCCTGATTTAAGAATAGGAAACTCCAGTACAGCAATTTTCAATTTTTTTCTTCTCATGGCACACTGACCTCTATGGTTTTCTCTACACTTTGTCTCTTGTGATGTCACTTCTGACTTCCAGGGGATTCTTCCAGGTGCTGTGGCTCTGTTTCTAGGGCAACTGTCTGTAGTAATGAATTGTCTGTCTCTCTTCCTCCACCAGCTCTACCTACTACTCTGTCTACTACAGACAGTTGCCCTTGAAACAAAGCCACAGAACACAGAAGAGCTTACCAGCAATTTTCAACCGCTGTGCTCCAAACTCCCATGGCATGCCTGCAGACCTTTTGTGGCACACTAATGTGCCAAGGCACATTGTTGGAAGTTGCCGCTCTTTTCCAAAAGAAAAGAAATCCTAATTCTTAAGAAAATTCTTAAGAAAAGAAAACCTTAGTAATATTTTCCCCACAAGCAGTAAAACACAAGGGGTGTGCTATCCTTTGAGCCTTGAAATCTGCTTCTGACGCACTGCTCCATCCCCCAATTCCACCACTGGCAGGTGGGCATGAGAGATCAGGGGACCCAGAATTTGAGCCACCTTTCTAAGGGAGGCTTCCCGATCCAGTTGCTGCTCACCTTTCGGCAAGCAGCAAGGACTTTGCCAATACAGCAGAGGTTCCTAAGAACAGTGAAAAGCCCTGCTGGATCAGGCCAAAGGCTCACCTAGTCCAGCCACGGTGGTCTCCCAGCTGCCTCTATGAAGCCCACAAACAGGCATCTCCCACCACCGGTCACTTATTCAGAGACATTGTGCTACTACGCTCAGAGGTAAGTCACAGTCATCATGATTGGTAGACACTGAGAGCCACTTGTCCTCCCTACTTTGCCCAATCCTCTTTTAAAGTCATCTGCAAAAGTGGCTATTGGGACATCCCATGGCAGAGAACTCCATAAATTGACCCTGTATTTAGTGAAGATGTATTTTCACCAGCAAGCCATGAATCGCCTGTCAATCAATTTCACTGGCTGATCCTGAGTTCTAGCATGACCAGGGAGGAAAAATTTATCTGCCTCCACACCACACAGTTCTAAAAACATCTCCCATGTGTTATTTTCTCTTTTTTTCCCCCTAACAAAAGACTTTCAAACCCTGAAGCCTTTCCTCACAGAAAAGGTGCTTCAATCCCCTGATAATTTTAGCTACCCTTTTCTCTAGCTTTGCAGCTCCACGATATCATTTTTGGGGCGGAAGCAATCCTTGTGCAAACCAGCAGCATAGCTAGACGGGGTGCAAAGCACTAAGTTTTGCAGGGAGCCTCACTGCAGCTCCTTTAGAGGGCTGGAGGAGGCCATGTGTGGCCTCCCCTGTCTCCAGAAAGCCTAAAACCCTACTTTCAGTTTTTGGAGAAAAACCCAGAAGTGATGTTTTAGACCGTTAGAAGGCCTTTAAAGGGCTGGAGAGTACTTCGCTGGTCCTCGAAAAGCCTTCTAAGGACCTAAAACATCATTATTGGTTTTCGCCCAAAAACCAGAAATGGGATTTTAGGCTTATATAAGAAGATAAGAACAGCCCCACTGGATCAGGCCATAGGCTCATCTAGTCCAGCTTCCTGTATCTCACAATGGCCCACCAAATGCCCCATGGCAGCATGGAACTGCCCCCTACCCTGTGCTGCCCAGGGCATTTGCCACCCTTTCCCCCCTCAGGTACACCAATGCCTCTTCTCCATCTTTTCCCTTCCTAGTAGCCCTTTTGACTTTGCTGGGTGTGTGGGAAAGTTCAGTGGCCAGAATGTGTGCTTTGCTCCTGCCCTATATACCTGCATGGGGGGGGGGGACGACGGCACAGAAGTCTCATTGGATCACCACACTGCTTACTACTGAGAAAACGCCTAATGAATGAATTGGGACTTTCTGTTACCTGAGGCCATCTGCTCCCTGAAGAAAAGCCTTGGAAGAGGATCTATTTCTGGGTGAGTGAATAATGCAGGCTGCACCATCCTCTTCCAGGACTGCAGACAAGAGACACTGTGACGGAGGGAAGAGGCTTCAGCTCAGGTCCTGAACGGGGAGCTCTTTTAGGCAGCAAAACCATCAGGCTGATGTTTCCAGTGAAAAGCCAGAATTGAGCTGAAAGCTCATCATAGAACCCCAATGGGCCGCCCCCCCCCCCAATTTTGCCACCTGTGAATGGGGTGACAAAATCAAAGAGGGCACTTTGGCTCAGGCCTCCCAACACACAAGCAGCCAAACCTTTCATTCCTTTTATATATTTATCCCCCACCTGCCTCCCTATAGGACACATTCAGGGTGGCCTGCTGCAAGGTTAAAAGCAAGAAATACACAAAATATACACAACAAAGGCAGCAAGCAGCAGCCAACAGGGACAAAGGCCAAGCTTTGAAAAAGCATCAAAAATCCCCAGAAAAACCAGTCAGATGATCCCTGCAACGGAAACTGCAAAGGCCAAAGAGGACAGGTTCATGTTCGAGCAGGGAAGGACAGCGTGGGGGCATCAGGTGAGGCAGAGCTGCCCCACCAGAGTCCTTGAAAAGCACCACTGCCTTCATGTGAGGTGTGCAAGCACTCACCACCAAAGCACTCTGCGCATGGGTTACGAGTGCTTGCACACCTCACACGGAGGCAGTGGTACTTTCTGAAGACTGGTGGGGTGGCTCACCTGATGCCCCCACGTCACACATCCCTGTGTTCAAGCACCAGCAGAACACCAAAAGCAATGACCCTCCTGTAGCAGAGACACCCGCAAGTCAGCACCGCTACAGAATAAAGGCCTTCTATGTGTCAACACCAAGGCAGAATCGTTTTCTGGCCAAATTATTCTCACTGCATCGGCAGACCTCAGGTGCATGTCAATGCAGTGTCTGTACCAGGAGGGGAGCTTGCCTTCCTCGCACATTCTGCCAGTGACAAATTCACAAACGCCTGGAAGAAAATTGGAATGTCTGGGAAGCGCAGGGCTGCTGATCGCAGCTGCTGTCAACAATTAATTGTCATATTAATCTTTGGGAACAAAGTACCGTTGATGCAACCGGCAGAGAAACCCGCTCCCTCTTCCTCAAAGACCCTTACAAAACGGTGTGCATAAGGGGAAAGGACAGCACCGCAAGGACGGAATGATCAGCTCTCATCTGAGTGAGCGGGAAGCAGGGAGCCGGGCTCGCACAGGTGGCAGGTTGGAGGGGGTTGGGGGTGGCAGACTCAGGGTGAAAGGCACCCCAAATCCACTGCCTCCCTCAGGCTCTTTGCAATTTGCCGACAATGCCATCTGTATCAGGTGGCTTCATGGATGGGCTGGAAGTGGGGAGAGGCAAGGCTAACGGGATGAGTATGAGCAAAAGTAGTCACACAACCTCAAGAACATAAGAACATAAGAACAGCCCCACTGGATCAGGCCATAGGCCCATCTAGTCCAGCTTCCTGTATCTCACAGCGGCCCACCAAATGCCCCAGGGAGCACACCAGACAACAAGAGACCTGCAAGGCTTCCTGGGAATTGTAGTTAAGAACATAAGAACAGCCCCCTGGATCAGGCCATAGGCCCATCTAGTCCAGCTTCCTGTATCTCTCAGCGGCCCACCAAATGCCCCAGGGAGCACACCAGATAACAAGAGACCTGCAAGGCCTCCTGGGAATTGTAGTTTAAGAACATAAGAACAGCCCCACTAGATCAGCCATAGGCCCATCTAGTCCAGCTTCCTGTATCTCACAGCGGCCCACCAAATGCCCCAGGGAGCACACCAGACAACAAGAGACCTGCAAGGCCTCCTGGGAATTGTAGTTTAAGAACATAAGAACAGCCCCACTAGATCAGCCATAGGCCCATCTAGTCCAGCTTCCTGTATCTCACAGCGGCCCACCAAATGCCCCAGGGAGCACACCAGATAACAAGAGACCTGCAAGGCCTCCTGGGAATTGTAGTTTAAGAACATAAGAACAGCCCCACTAGATCAGCCATAGGCCCATCTAGTCCAGCTTCCTGTATCTCTCAGCGGCCCACCAAATGCCCCAGGGAGCACACCAGATAACAAGAGACCTGCAAGGCCTCCTGGGAATTGTAGTTTAAGAACATAAGAACAGCCCCACTGGATCAGGCCATAGGCCCATCTAGTCCAGCTTCCTGTATCTCACAGCGGCCCACCAAATGCCCCAGGGAGCACACCAGACAACAAGAGACCTGCAAGGCTTCCTGGGAATTGTAGTTAAGAACATAAGAACAGCCCCCTGGATCAGGCCATAGGCCCATCTAGTCCAGCTTCCTGTATCTCTCAGCGGCCCACCAAATGCCCCAGGGAGCACACCAGATAACAAGAGACCTGCAAGGCCTCCTGGGAATTGTAGTTAAGAACATAAGAACAGCCCCACTGGATCAGGCCAAAGGCCCATCTAGTCCAGCTTCCTGTATCTCACAGCGGCCCACCAAATGCCCAGGGAGCACACCAGATAACAAGAGACCTGCAAGGCTTCCTGGGAATTGCAGTTAAGAACATAAGAACAGCCCCACTGGATCAGGCCATAGGCCCATCTAGTCCAGCTTCCTGTATCTCACAGTGGCCCACCAAATGCCCCAGGGAGCACACCAGATAACAAGAGACCTGCAAGGCTTCCTGGGAATTGCAGTTAAGAACATAAGAACAGCCCCACTGGATCAGGCCATAGGCCCATCTAGTCCAACTTCCTGTATCTCACAGCGGCCCACCAAATGCCCCAGGGAGCACACCAGATAACAAGAGACCTGCAAGGCTTCCTGGGAATTGTAGTTAAGAACATAAGAACAGCCCCACTGGATCAGGCCATAGGCCCATCTAGTCCAGCTTCCTGTATCTCACAGCGGCCCACCAAATGCCCCAGGGAGCACACCAGATAACAAGAGACCTGCAAGGCTTCCTGGGAATTGTAGTTAAGAACATAAGAACAGCCCCACTGGATCAGGCCAAAGGCCCATCTAGTCCAGCTTCCTGTATCTCACAGCGGCCCACCAAATGCCCCAGGGAGCACACCAGATAACAAGAGACCTGCAAGGCTTCCTGGGAATTGTAGTTAAGAACATAAGAACAGCCCCACTGGATCAGGCCATAGGCCCATCTAGTCCAGCTTCCTGTATCTCACAGCGGCCCACCAAATGCCCCAGGGAGCACACCAGATAACAAGAGACCTGCAAGGCTTCCTGGGAATTGTAGTTAAGAACATAAGAACAGCCCCACTGGATCAGGCCATAGGCCCATCTAGTCCAGCTTCCTGTATCTCACAGCGGCCCACCAAATGCCCCAGGGAGCACACCAGATAACAAGAGACCTGCAAGGCTTCCTGGGAATTGTAGTTAAGAACATAAGAACAACCCCACTGGATCAGGCCATAGGCCCATCTAGTCCAGCTTCCTGTATCTCACAGCGGCCCACCAAATGCCCCAGGGAGCACACCAGATAACAAGAGACCTGCAAGGCTTCCTGGGAATTGTAGTTAAGAACATAAGAACAGCCCCACTGGATCAGGCCATAGGCCCATCTAGTCCAGCTTCCTGTATCTCACAGCGGCCCACCAAATGCCCCAGGGAGCACACCAGATAACAAGAGACCTGCAAGGCTTCCTGGGAATTGTAGTTAAGAACATAAGAACAGCCCCACTGGATCAGGCCATAGGCCCATCTAGTCCAGCTTCCTGTATCTCACAGTGGCCCACCAAATGCCCCAGGGAGCACACCAGATAACAAGAGACCTGCAAGGCTTCCTGGGAATTGTAGTTAAGAACATAAGAACAGCCCCACTGGATCAGGCCACAGGCGCATCTAGTCCAGCTTCCTGTATCTCACAGTGGCCCACCAAAAGCCCCAGGGAGCACACCAGATAACAAGAGACCTGCAAGGCTTCCTGGGAATTGTAGTTAAGAACATAAGAACAGCCCCACTGGATCAGGCCATAGGCCCATCTAGTCCAGCTTCCTGTATCTCACAGCGGCCCACCAAATGCCCCAGGGAGCACACCAGATAACAAGAGACCTGCAAGGCTTCCTGGGAATTGTAGTTAAGAACATAAGAACAGCCCCACTGGATCAGGCCATAGGCCCATCTAGTCCAGCTTCCTGTATCTCACAGTGGCCCACCAAATGCCCCAGGGAGCACACCAGATAACAAGAGACCTGCAAGGCTTCCTGGGAATTGTAGTTAAGAACATAAGAACAGCCCCACTGGATCAGGCCACAGGCGCATCTAGTCCAGCTTCCTGTATCTCACAGTGGCCCACCAAAAGCCCCAGGGAGCACACCAGATAACAAGAGACCTGCAAGGCTTCCTGGGAATTGTAGTTAAGAACATAAGAACAGCCCCACTGGATCAGGCCATAGGCCCATCTAGTCCAGCTTCCTGTATCTCACAGCGGCCCACCAAATGCCCCAGGGAGCACACCAGATCACAAGAGACCTGCAAGGCTTCCTGGGAATTGTAGTTAAGTACATAAGAACAGCCCCACTGGATCAGGCCATAGGCCCATCTAGTCCAGCTTCCTGTATCTCACAGCGGCCCACCAAATGCCCCAGGGAGCACACCAGATCACAAGAGACCTGCATCCTGGTGCCCTCCCTTGCATTGGCATTCTGGCATAGCCCATTTCTAAAATCAGGAGGTTGTGCATACACATCATGGCTTGTACCCCGTAAGGGAATATTTTCTAACTTACCTTGGAGCAAACTTCCACTGCCCCAATGAGTCTCCTCAGATCCGCAACAACCATTTTGTTGGCACAAGTCCAAGGAGAGTAAGGGAGAGGGAGAGGAACAGGGATGGAATCCTAGTGCACACTGCTGGCACCAAGATTCACCCTCCCATCCCCCTTTCCACCTCCTGCCTGCCCCCTCCCTGTCCAGACACTCCCTCCCTCCTCCCCCTTCTCTCCCTATTCCTCCCATCTCCTGCCCCCCCCCCCCCGGTGCTGGTTTACCAGCAGTCCTGCCAGTAGCAGACAGAGGCAGTAAGCCTCCGTCACGGCAGCTGTTCTGGAATGGCCACCGGCCCTATGACTATTTATAGCTGTAGGCTCAATGTTCTGCTGTCCTAAGGCCCAGTTAGAATTGGGCTTTGGGGCCAAATCTCAGCTGAAGTATGTGTACTAAAGGGTTCAGTCAGAGTAAAACTAGACTTTGAGGATGGTGGTGCAAGAAGAAGAACCGGAAAAACCTAAGAGGCTTGCTGGATCAGACCAAAAGTCCATTGGCCCCAGTGGCATTGCTAGGGGGCTGTGGGGTGCACCAGGTGACACGCACAGGGTGGTGACATCACTACTGGCCAAAATTTTTAAACCTTAGTATTTTCTAAGAATGCCACCATGTTATATATCAATTGATGCGTAATTTCATGCAAAATGTGAAGCAAACCACATTGAAATACCTTTATTCTACCAAAATTTATAACCAAAGGGGGCGGCCGGCAGGGCCTGGGGGGGGTAAAGGGGGTAATTTGTACCCAGGCACAGGGTCAGAATGGGGGCCCAGGAGCCAAAGAAGGGGGCATAGAAATTTCCTGGATCTGTCATTTTACAATCTGACCCATTTTACACACTGCCCATGTGGGGTGCTGGGGGCATTACCTTGGGCACATAGCAGCGACCACTGCCACAAGGCATACACACCAAGCCCAGGAACACATAAATTCCTTAACAGTGTCACAACTGGGAGGAAATGGACCTACCACAGTAGCTCTTTGGCTTGTGGCTCCACCAACCATGAAGGAGTGTGGAGGAGCTCAAGGACACAGCTGTGGGACTGCAGCTACTACAAAAGCCAGTTTTGGTGTAGGTAGGATACCTTCCATTCTAGTGTGAGCCTAAATACAATGAGATTAATCTCCTGCAATGATTTTCTATATTTGAAAGCTTTTTGAGAGACTTAGGAGTGCGTTGGGTTTTCCATATCTAGCTGCCAACGCCGGGCAAGCAGGTAGGTGTGAACTCTGCATTGGGAAGACTGGTAGACCTGGGCTCCAAAGACTTTTCTGGTTGTTGCCACTTTCCCCCAGTTTTGCCCCCATTCTGCCTGCCCCCATTGCCACCCCTCAGTCTGTTTCACCCCCTCCCCCTTGGGAAGGGGCCCAAAAGTGACTGGTACCCCCTGATAAAATTCCTCTCAGAGGCCCTGGGAGCCAGTAGTGCTTCACCACGCCCACCGTCCAGGTCGTGGCCCCGTTCACTGCGTGGGAGGAAGTCCATCATGGGGGTGACGCTCTGGCCTCTGGCACCGGGTGATGAAACCTTAGTGACTGTATTGATTGGCCCTGCTCCCTGCTTCCAGGTGCATCCAAGCCCCCAAGCAGAGCATCCAAGCCACGGTTTGCAGCTTCCATTTGTCCTCCCCCCAATATTTGATATTCACTGGCTGACTATTCCTGAATACTCAGGCACCATTTGTTGGCAACCTTCAGCCTTGAAAGACTCTGGTATCGCGCTCTGGATGGTGGTTCTGGAACAGCGTCTAGTGTGGCTGAAAAGGCCGATTCGGGAGTGACAATCCCTTCCACACCGGGAGCAAGTGCAGTCTGTCCCTGGTCTGTCTCCCTGGCTGTGGGCCTGCCTCAGCCTGTTGGCCAAGTGTTTCTTCAAACTGGGAGAGGCCATGCTGCACAGCCTGCCTCCAAGCGGGCCGCTCAGAGGCCAGGGTTTCCCACCTGTTGAGGTCCACTCCTAAGGCCTTCAGATCCCTCTTGCAGATGTCCTTGTATCGCAGCTGTGGTCTACCTGTAGGGCGCTTTCCTTGCACGAGTTCTCCATAGAGGAGATCCTTTGGGATCCGGCCATCATCCATTCTCACGACATGACCGAGCCAACGCAGGCAACCATTTAGTCATTGAGTAAATGCAGAGGAGAGCTATCATGTGTAATGCCTTTTTCCAAGCTCAGAGAGAGAATGTCAGGAGAGTCGTCGTAAGCAGAAAGAGGTCCTCCAGGACTGGCAATAGCCAAGCTCAAAGAGGTCCTTTATTTAACACTCGCTCAACAGTAAATGCAACTTTGCAGTGCTTTTTTCTTTCAGATTCTTGACTCCACCAAGTTCAGAGTGGCATACGGGGCTCTCCCCATTTCATCAACACAACGGCCTTCCAAGGTAGGTTAGGCTACTGAGTTAGTGACAATCCCAAGGTCACCCACTGAGCTTCATGGCTGAACAGGGATAAGTGCCATAAATAAGTAAATTAGATGTTTTAAAGATGACAGTTTTAGAGATTGACAGTTTTAAAGATGTTTTAAAGATGACAGTGCTGCAGGCCGCCTGTCTGGGTTTGCAGCATTCAGCATTTCCAAATAGTCACATTTTGGCCTGTGAATAATTCATGGCCAAGAATTCTTAGCGCTAGCTACAGCACCAAGCCTATTTCGAGGAGGAAAACAATCTGCCCTGAGCAGCCCTCGCTTTGCTCAGCGCACTTAAACAGCACATTTAACTCATCCATTTAACTTACAGAGACGAATTGTTTGCACATGCAAACTTGAAATTACTATTTTTAGGCTTATAAGCTGTAGTGGCATAGCTAGAGGGGGTGCAAAGCACTAAGTTTTTCAGGGAGCCACACAGCAGAGTGCAAGCGGCACCTCTCCCTCCCCCTCAGAGCCAGGCATTTGCTTCTGTTTTGCTCCCACCACTGGGAATGGCTCCAAAGGGAGGTGGGAGGGGCAGCTTGCACACTGCACTGAGGCTCCCTACAAAACTTAGTGCTTTGTACCTCCTCTAGCTACACCAGGTCTACAGAGCTTGCGTCCTGAGTACACTTCTGTACTGCAGCGAGTCATGGACTCTTCGCTCACAACAGGAAAGGAAACTGAGCGCTTTCCACATGCGCTGCCTCCGACGTATTCTCGGCATCACCTGGCAGGACAAAGTTCCAAACAACACAGTCCTGGAACGTGCTGGAATTCCTAGCATGTACGCATTGCTGAAAGAGAGACGCCTGCGTTGGCTTGGTCATGTTGTGAGAATGGATGATGGCCGGATCCCAAAGGATCTCCTCTATGGAGAACTCGTGCAAGGAAAGCGCCCTACAGGTAGACCACAGCTGCGATACAAGGACATCTGCAAGAGGGATCTGAAGGCCTTAGGAGTGGACCTCAACAAGTGGGAAACCCTGGCCTCTGAGCGTCCCGCTTGGAGGCAGGCTGTGCAGCATGGCCTTTCCCAGTTTGAAGAGACACTTGGCCAGCAGTCTGAGGCAAAGAGGCAAAGAAGGAAGGCCCATAGCCAGGGAGACAGACCAGGGACAGACTGCACTTGCTCCCAGTGTGGAAGGGATTGTCACTCCTGAATTGGCCTTTTCAGCCACACTAGACACTGTGCCAGAACCACCATCCAGAGCGCGATACCATAGTCTTTCGAGACTGAAGGTTGCCAACACCCTCATCTCAGACCTATATATTATGTTCCCTCCCTTATATCACCTCCCTGCATTATATCATTTATATATCACCTCCCTGCATTATATCATATATATTATATCCCTTATATCACCTCCCTGCATTACAATCTCTGCGCATGAACTGGAGGTTGTCCATGACTTTGTGTACCTTGGCTCAACGATCTCCGACACTCTTTCTCTTGATACTGAGCTAAACAAGCGCATCGGTAAAGCAGCTACCACGTTTTCCAGACTCACAAAGAGAGTCTGGTCCAACAAGAAGCTGACAGAACATACCAAGATCCAGGTCTACAGAGCTTGCGTCCTGAGTACACTTCTGTACTGCAGTGAATCATGGACTCTTTGCTCACAACAGGAGAGGAAACTGAACGCTTTCCACATGCGCTGCCTCCGACGCATTCTCGGCATCACCTGGCAGGACAAAGTTCCAAACAACACAGTCCTGGAACATGCTGGAATCCCTAGCATGTACGCACTGCTGAAACAGAGACGCCTGCGTTGGCTCGGTCATGTTGTGAGAATGGATGATGCCCGGATCCCAAAGGATCTCCTCTATGGAGAACTCGTGCAAGGAAAGTGCCCTACAGGTAGACCACAGCTGCGGTACAAGGACATCTGCAAGAGGGATCTGAAGGCCTTAGGAGTGGACCTCAACAAGTGGGAAACCTGGCCTCTGAGCGGCCCGCTTGGAGGCAGGCTGTGCAGCATGGCCTTTCCCAGTTTGAAGAGACACTTGGCCAACAGTCTGAGGCTAAGAGGCAAAGGAGGAAGGCCCATAGCCAGGGAGACAGACCACGGACAGACTACACTTGCTCCCGGTGTGGAAGGGATTGTCACTCCCGAATCGGCCTTTTCAGCCACACTAGACGCTGTTCCAGAACCACCTTTCAGAGCGCGATACCATAGTCTTTCGAGACTGAAGGTTGCCAACAGTCAGGGTTGTGTCAGGCTTGTGGGCAGGTATATCGACAGACAGACCTTGAGGATTGGTTTTCTGGCTCCGAGTCCTGAAAATCACTTTCTAAGCAGGAGGGGTGGTCAGAGGATTTGGACAGCTTTCGTTTAAGACAGAGGCAGCTAGGAGAGGGGCCCTCAATCTGACCCAGCAAGGCTCTTCCAGCATTCTTACAACTCCATGAATGAACAAGGGCTTAGTATCTCCTAGTATCTAAGCCAGGCATGACCAATCCCAAGGCTTCATTTCACCTGTCAATCATAGGGACAGACATTGTGCATCGCTTTCCCATTCCATGCCTCTAAGCATACATGGCCCCAGAGAGCCCATTAGGCAAGGTCACAGGTTCAGACTAGACACGACATGTGCCTGTGGGAGATACAGCTACTTGACCTTCAGTGCAAAACCATAATGTCTCAGAGCATTTATTCCCTCTAGTGATTAATTATCTCAGCGACTGTTGGGGGGGGGGGGAATTGAACTTTCTGCATTGGTGTGCAGGAGCATCATTCAGTTTATGATGACTGCAGTACGTTTAAGCTGTTCTTCTCAACTCAACATATGTTCCATTTCCTCATTAACGGACCTGCCATGCTTTCCTTTTAAGGACAGCAAATTGAATTTAAATGCCTAAGGAATTGTGTCTGCAGGGGTGCATGCATGAGTGAATTCTCTCCAGGTTTTCATCTGAGACTCCCCAGACAGCCCACGTTGTTGCCAGTGTCCAGATGCATCAGCCATACTACAAGGTCTACTTCTCTTGGGGTTGTATTCCCTGGGAAATTTGCCTAATTACTGAGCAAACCTAAAAGGAAACAGAGATTATTTGAGCACACTGCTCCTTTCATCCAGAACCTCACATAATCCAAATGAAGAATGCATCACATCTTCCTACAGAAAAGAGGTGTGCCAGTGGCATAGCTATGGGGGGGTAAGCAATGGGGGTAAGATAAGTACTACAGGCATTGCAATGAACCATGTAGGCAGCCCCAATCACTATCAGAGCTATTCTGGGCCATGAAAACAACGCAAATACCAATCCAAACTCAGAAACATCCAAATAGAGCAGAGGTGTGTACCCCACTGGTGTGTACCAGGTTCCCTGACACTGGAGACTCCCCAGGCAAAGCAATTTCTAGGGTGGCAACCTCAGGATGTCCAATAAGATACAAGGATTTGGGGCCAGTACACACTGGGGTGCTGCCCTTGGTGTCCTCCTTTTCCAGAGACAGCCTACTTCTAAAACCAGGAGGCTGAATATACCCATCATGGCTTGTCGCCTGTGATGGACTTTTCCTCCAGAAATCTGTCCAATCCCCTTTTAAAGGCATCTAGGCCAGATGCCATCACCACATGCTGTGGCAAGGAGTTCCACAGATGAATTACACGCCGGGTAAAGAAATCTTTTATATCGTCTGTTCCGTTGCTGCATGATCACAGTGTATGTTTATCTGCAGCCAAGAATACGGAGCTGGGACATGACATGATAATATTATGATATATGTAAATGTTGCTACATATAAGAGCATCTGCTGGATCAGAAATTCAGGGTCCTGTTACTGTGACAGAAAGACAGGTTTTAAGTTTTTTAATTGTACAGTAAAACTCTAAATCTGCCAGCAATAACTGCTAGGCTGACCTTCAAATTGCTGGTGAAACAATAGCCCATCAGGGGCAGATGTTACAGACAGTGGCGTAGCTAATGATGGTGTAGCCGGATGCCAAGCTCAAAATGTTGCCCCGGAAGTGATGTCACAACCAGAAGTAACATCACACCCACGCTTTTTAAAAAGTGAAAACTGGGAGGAACCCACCTCCTCCCCACAGCAGCTCACCATTCACTTGCTTTGCTGCCTCCCCCCAGTCAGTGGCATAACTAAGGTACCTATCTGCAACCTGGGGTCAAAGAACATTTTGTAGGCTCCCCTCCCCGCATGACAAAATCAAATTTAATTAAGTAAACAAATAAAAAGTTATTGGTTACATGCTGTATCATAATAATCTCATTGGCACTCAGAACAAATAGTCTCATAGGTCAGTTTGGAGTTAAGCAAATCCACTTTTTGTTCCACAAGGCAGTTGTGTTTTCATTTTCTGGTTAATTGGCCATACCTTTTGATAGAATACAGATATTCCAATGTAGTTTGTTCCATTGCATTCTGCAGTAAATTACCTTTTCAATGATATATAACATGATGGTATTATTCATACAGACCAAGATTTTCACAATTTTGGTCACTAGTGTCACGCTCAGCTTGTTGCCCCCCTAACGCTTGATGCCCGGTGCAACTGCTACCCCCTGCACCTCCTTAGCTACGCCACTGGTTTCAGGATGAACCATCTCCTTCTGCCCAGCAAACCACTAGTTTTTTCAGGGCAAATTGTCAGTTCTGTTGCAGTGTTGTGTGCTGTTGTCAGCTCCCCATAATAGAGGGGGGCAGGCAATTTACTGTAAGGGTCACAGAGGCTCATCCAAAATGCTCTGTGATATGCTGGATCCTGCTGCCGCTGTTGGAAATGGCTTGTGATCAGGATATTGCAGGAGTAGTTGAAATCCCCAAAGTAATTTTACGAGTGCAGCTCTTGCTGTAGAAAAGTAGACAGGCTCCTTTTGACAAGGAAGGCACGAGACCAGCAAGTTAAAACAAGGCCAGAAGATTACTGTTGGAAAGGCGTGCAGGCACACTAAAAATAATTTTGTCAAAATCTGCACCAAGAAAAGCTGGATTCCATAAGACAGATTCATTATGCAAATCATGAAACGTGCACATCTTTGCTTATATCCGGATACTTTCTGTACCCTTCCAAACACACCGAATGGGCTCTTGCTGCTATCAAATCCATGCTGTAATCAATTCCAAATCTGCTTCTCCTGAGCTGATTTTAGGTTTCTTGTGTCTGTGCTTAATTTGCATAATTCACTCTGTGAATCCTGGGAAGGGACAAGAAGCTGCCACAGGAGTCCCTGCAGAAGGAGAAGGAAATCTATCCTCTCTCGAACTCAGAGGTAAAACAGCAGCAAATGCAAATGGTTCTAATTCAACATCTGTCATGAGAGTAAAAATCCTGGTCTTGACTGAGGCCTGAACATACAGAATCAAACTCGCTGATCAATGTGTGTCTTTTGCCTATCCTGAACCGAGCACACATCAACTTTATTGGGCAACTCTGGTTTTTAGGACAGTGTGACTAAAAACAAGGTTTCCTATTTACACCCACCACAAGCACTATCGTGTTCCTTCTTGAATTGGTTTTATTGTGGTGATGGGTGTGGGGAGGGCAGAACAGGCAGCAACAGGGGCAAGGGAAGATGGAACAGGGTGGCAACGGGGACAGGTTCGGTGGCAGTGGCGGTTGCCAAATCCAACCCCCTTCTCAAACCAGATCCCATGTGTGGGTCCACGCGTACCCATGCCAGCTATTTAGATAGCCAAGGTCCAAGTAGATCCTTCCATGCTCCTTGCACACTGCCATGAAACCCAGACACGTGAGACTTCTGGTTTCATTTACAGGAAGTCCCACACTTCTGGGTTTCACAGCAGTGCATGAGGGAAGGGCAGGAATGCTCTGCTTCTTACTCGAGAAGCAGATTGTTGCACGTTACACTGGCAGCAGGTTGGAGGGAGATGGTGGCAGGCTTGAGACGAAAGGCATTCCAAATCTGCTGCCCCCTTGGACCCCTTGCAATCTGCCACTGATGCAATCCGCGTCAGGTGACCTCATAGATGAGGCAGCAGTCCTTAGAACTCTCACGCTGATACAATCCAGTTCAACAGCAGCACCAACAAAACACTTCTTGTACCCTTGGAAATTCAACACCATGATATCGCGCTCACACGTACGCCAACAATCCCCGGGCACCTTCCAAATTACAGCATCTCTAAGTTCCCCCCATGAGCCAGTGGAAACTAGTTCACCTCTCTGAAGTGGGTACTTCACTCCGGCAGCTCAGCGAGGATGTCTGAGAATCTTCCCTCGACTTTCTGAATTGAAAAACTGCTTGGAATTCAAATACACTCATTTGGGAGGTCTGCAACTCTTCCCTATTTAAATCCCAAATGACCGAAGAATGAAAGGAAGAAGCTGAATCGCAGCAGGACTGCACTTCCGTTCATTTTCTGCTGGCTTGCTTGTCTTCAACTCTTATTACAGTTTCCGAAAAACTCTGCCTTTTCCCTGGTTTTCTTGTGGGCTTTTTTTTTTAAACCTCTCCAGGGAGCAGTAATGTAGCTGGGGGGGTGCACAGCACTAAGTTTTGCAGGCACCTGACTGCACCGTGCAAGGGGCCCCTCCCACTCCCCTTCAGATCCATTCCTGATCATGAGAACAAAACAGAGGCAATGCCTCTATTTTGCTCTCACAGCTCAGAGTGACTCCGAAGGGGAGAGGCAACTTGCACGGCTCAGTCAGGCGCCTGCAAAACTTAGTGCTTTGCACCCCCTCTAGCTACACTACTGCCAGGGAAATCCAGCACCCTCAGGAGAATTCAACATTCAAAGTTTGAGTTGGACAAAGTAGAACCAATACTAGCTGCTCTCTTGGCAAGTGGAAACGTGGGTTCCTCCAATCTGATTTCAGTACCAGGTCCAGAGAGAGTGTCTTTTGCTCACCACCCAGGCTGAAAAGAGAATGAGTGGCACATAAGGGAGATTCAGAGGCTGTTGGTGCCACCACAAAGGGGGGAGGCTACATAAGAGCACAAGGAGAGCTCTGTTTGATCAAGGCAGTAGAATAACTGAGAGGGCACGGTAAGCACTGCAGGCGCCAGAACATGCTGGTAAGCAGCCCTCCCAATTGCCATTGGAGTGTGACTCCTACCTATTGACAGAACTCGCCTTCTTCTTCCTGAAGTTGTCTGAGCCCCTTTTAAAGCCATCTAGGCCAAACGGCCACCTTCAAGGCAAGCCCCACAAACCGATGCACCCTGAAAAGAAGTCATTCGTCTGCCCTGAATCTGCTACTGCCAGTCCACTTGTGCCCATTCCTCAGGCTCCACCCACTCAGAGCTCCTTGTCTTTGCTCCATCCCAACTCCACCACTGAAGTCCTGCCTATTTGTTATGGGTGCTCAATGGAGCTTGCTGGCTCCTGATCTAGTATAAGGAGAACCCACTTAGCCTCATGTAGCATCCCTTCCACTGGTTGCATGTTTGCTGGTCATAAGAACATAAGAACAGCCCCACTGGATCAGGCCATAGGCCCATCTAGTCCAGCTTCCTGTATCTCACAGCGGCCCACCAAATGCCCCAGGGAGCACACCAGATAACAAGAGACCTGCAAGGCCTCCTGGGAATTGTAGTTAAGAACATAAGAACAGCCCCACTGGATCAGGCCATAGGCCCATCTAGTCCAGCTTCCTGTATCTCACAGCGGCCCACCAAATGCCCCAGGGAGCACACCAGATAACAAGAGACCTGCAAGGCCTCCTGGGAATTGTAGTTAAGAACATAAGAACAGCCCCACTGGTTCAGGCCATAGGCCCATCTAGTCCAGCTTCCTGTATCTCACAGCGGCCAACCAAATGCCCCAGGGAGCACACCAGATAACAAGAGACCTGCAAGGCCTCCTGGGAATTGTAGTTAAGAACATAAGAACAGCCCCACTGGATCAGGCCATAGGCCCATCTAGTCCAGCTTCCTGTATCTCACAGCGGCCAACCAAATGCCCCAGGGAGCACACCAGATAACAAGAGACCTGCAAGGCCTCCTGGGAATTGTAGTTAAGAACATAAGAGCAGTCCCACTGGATCAGGCCATAGGCCCATCTAGTCCAGCTTCCTGTATCTCACAGCGGCCCACCAAATGTCCCAGGGAGCACACCAGACAACAAGAGACCTCATCCTGGTGCCCTCCCTTGCATTGGCATTCGGACATAGCCCATTTCTAAAATAAGGAGTTTGCACATGCACATCATGGCTTGTAACCCATAATGGATTTTTCCTTCAGAAACTTGTCCAATCCCCTTTTAAAGGCATCCAGGTCAGATGCCGTCACCACATCCTGCGGCAAGGAGTTCCACAGACCAACCACACGCTGAGTAAAGAAATATTTTCTTTTGTTTGTCCTAACCCTCCCAACACTCAATTTTAATGGATGTCCCCTGGTTCTGGTGTTGTGTGAGAGTGTAAAGAGCATCTCTCTATCCACTTTATCCTTCCTATGCATAATTTTGTATGTCTCAATCATGTCCCCCCTCAGGCGTATCTTTTCTAGGCTGAAGAGGCCCAAACGCCGTAGCCTTTCCTCATAAGGAAGGTGCCCCAGCCCAGCAATCATCTTAGTTGACCTTTTTTGCACCTTTTCCATTTCCACTATGTCCTTATTGAAATGTGGCGACCAGAACTGGACACAATACTCCAGGTGTGGCCTTACCATCAATTCGTACAATGACATTATAATATTAGTCGTTTTGTTCTCAATACCTTTTCTAATGATCCCAAGCATAGAATTGGCCTTCTTCACTGCCGCCACACATTGGGTCGACACTTTCATCGACCTGTCCACCACCACCCCAAGATCCCTCTCCTGGTCTGTCACAGACAGCTCAGAACCCACCTCAGATGGTCACATCTGGGCCACATTTTGTAGCTGATACCCTTGAGATGTTGAACCACTTTCTCCTTCCTACATTGAGTGTGCTCAGCCCTGAAGCTTCCTGGGTGACCTTGGGGTAGTTATTGAAAAGTGGCACATGCCCATTCTAATGAAGAACGCCTAGTGGAGATGCAGCATATCATGGAAGGGCAGGTGCTGAGCAGAAACAACAGGGCCAGGCTGCTGCCTTCCTGATCTCTTTTTAAGCTGCAGATGCATTTGGTTGACAAATGTGGAGACACAGTGCTGGATTAGCCAGACCCTTGGCCTGCACCGGTAGAGCATAGAGGCCAAGACGGAATTTTCCAAACTATGGATTGGCATCCACTTGGTGGATTGTGACCTATTCTGGTGGGTCACACGGGTCCCATGGGTGATGGAAAAATCAGATAATTAATTGCTTCAAGCCCTGAAGCGATTCAAAAATCAGATAGGTGCTAACTCCCCTACAAAGAGCTGAATGTCTGCAGTTTGCAAGCATCCATAAATACACAGTCCTGGAACGAGCTGGAATCCCTAGCATGTATGCACTGCTGAAACAGAGACACCTGCGTTGGCTCAGTCATGTTGTGAGAATGGATGATGGACGGATCCCAAAGGATCTCCTCTATGGAGAACTCGTGCAAGGAAAGCGCCCTACAGGTAGACCACAGCTGCGATACAAGGACATCTGCAAGAGGGATCTGAAGGCCTTAGGAGTGGACCTCAACAAGTGGGAAACCCTGGCCTCTGAGCGGCCCGCTTGGAGGCTGGCTGTGCAGCATGGCCTTTCCCAGTTTGAAGAGACACTTGGCCAACAGTCTGAGGCCAAGAGGCCAAGAAGGAAGGCCCATAGCCAGGGAGACAGACCAGGGACAGACTGCACTTGCTCCCATTGTGGAAGGGATTGTCACTCCCGAATCGGCCTTTTCAGCCACACTAGACGCTGTTCCAGAACCACCTTTCAGAGCACGATACCATAGTCTTTCGAGACTGAAGGTTGCCAACATGGAAAAGTTTGAGTGCTTTTTCTGGTGTGTTTTATTTTCCAAGTCCGTCAATGACAGGTAGTGGGGACAGGTGACGACTGGGTCACATAACTAACCTTGAGCCTATTCACTAGGGCTGCCTCATTATGAGAAATGGACTGACTTTTTTTGCAAATAAATATTTTCTCTCTAGATCACATTTTTTTAAAGTCTCTTAAAGCTAGGTGGGTCCCAACTGAGTGTCATTTCAAAAAGTGGGTTCCGCTGCTAAAACATCTGAGAACCACAGAGCTAAGAGAAGGAGCTACAAGTGAGGACTTGCTTGACTCAAATCTCACCTTCTATGCAGACTCACTTGCAGGCAAGCCATTCCCTTCCAGCCTCAGCTGCAATCAGACGATAAAAGTGCATATAAATCTTACAGGGCTGTTGTATGGAATGAATCAAGATAACATATGAGATGCATTCTACATGCTCTGAAAGCCTGATACAAATGCTGGGGACGATTATTATCCAACAGAGCTCATCTTATGATCCCGGCAGAATACCTCCACTCACTTCCTACAAAACTGCAAGTAAACACTTCTAAAGGCAGCTTATTCTTGGAAAGACAGGCAGATCACACTGTCATTGCAACATCTGCCAAGGCAGGTGGGTAGATCAGAGTGAGAGGAGAAGCAGAAGAACTGCAGCTTTCATGATCCAGGGACCTCAAGTGGAACCGCTACAGGCTTCGTGTCTCACAGAAACACAACTCTCCCCCCCTCCACCTGTCAGGATGTTCTGAGCGGAGGAAACCAGGCACAGTTTGCTCAAGATTTGATTTATGGTGGACGCAGTGGCATAGCTAGAAGGAGTGTAAAGCATTCAGTTTTGCAGGTGCCTGAACACACCTTGCAAGTGACCCCTCCCCTTCAGAGCCATTCTGGGCATTAGGAGCAAAACAGAGGTGGAACACAGAACCCCCTCTAGCTATGCCACCAGGTGGGCCCCAATTTGGCTGCAGTAAATCAGGAAGTGTACTGAAGAAAGCCTCCAAGAGGCAGCGTAGCAGTTTGGACCTTCAGCAAGCCTCAGCCTCATGGACACAGCTCCTCCTTCCACCCAGTGTATAAGCCACCCTCTGCACACTTGCTTGAGAGTCCCACTGAACTCAGTGGAGTTTGCACATCAGAATAAACATGCGTGCGATTGCAAGGTAGGTATTGCCATTAAGGTTGTGATGTCTGCCTCACAGAACATATTGCCCTCTCCAGTAGTACAAGCACAGAATGACAACCACCATTTCTTCCTGACAGAGGTTCTATGCCTTAGAAAGCTATACTGCAGGCAGAAATTCAACAGATCTTATCTCTTCGTCAACATGGAAAAAACATATTTAACAACTGCACTGCAGGCAAAAGTTCCATTGGTCCAACTTCTTCTCCCACACAGCAGCGCGCACACAACTTATGTGGGACCCACAGAAATTCAACAAGCATCCCTGTTGAGTTTCTGCCTGTGTTGTTCAGGATGCAGAGTCAGGAAAAAAGGTAGCAATCCTACCCTGATCCACTGTTAGCACTAACCTAAATGCAAATACAGTACAAATGTTAATATGGGGACTTGCAGATATGTGAACAGAATTTTAGTTTAGGAAGAACTTGTCTTTTTTTTAATAGGCTGGATTTTTCAAAACAGGCTGTAAAATCATCTGACCCTTTTGGCATTTTTAAACAGGCATTTATCTTTGCTTGGCAGAGGCCTCTTCTGTCATTTTTTCAGACCATTAGGGGAAAGCCCCAGGGGAGAAAATCTTCACCTTTTTTGTTTCAGTTCAAAGACAGTCTAGCAAAAACAAAAAACTGCAAGCAGCTGGCCTCACATTTCAAATCAAGCTTTCCTTCAAGCAGGGCAAAAAAAAAAAAACCACCAACCAGACTGAGGGGTTGGGGGAATCGGTATGTGTTCAGACAGGAGTTCAACAGGTAGTCTTTCCCTATCACTGTATCTCCATACCAGGCAAAGCTGCACCTGATGAGTTTCTGTCTGTTATGGTGCTTTATAAAGACACAGAAACCTTGCCAGCAAAAAATGTTGGCAACCCTAGAAGAGGGCTCAACATGAGACAAGGGTTTATTGACAAATGCAGCCTTAGCAGATGCTAAAAGCACTCAGAAAGCAGCCAAAAATACAGCCAGACAACAACATCCAATCTAAATTGTAATGGATGAGAACCAGAAGGAGTCAAGATGCTGGTGTATTTTCATTACTGAGTTACCTTATAAAAGGAGCAAGGCTAGAATGTTCAGTTCAAGGGAGAAAAGCAGTGGGAAGGACGACAAGGGAGGCTGTAAGAACTCCCCTACACATCTTTTGTAGAAACATAAATGACTTCTTTGGGACAAAATATAAAGGGGAGGTGATACATTAAACTATGAAAAACAGTTAGTGTAGTTGAGGCTGAATGGGAAGCTGTGGTGTTGTCAGTTATTACAAAACCAGTAGAGGGGGTACATTTCACTTCCCCTGCCCAAAATTACTCTGAAGGGGAAGGAGAGGGGCCACCTGCATGCTGCAGTGGAGCTCCCTGCAAAACTTAGTGCTTTGCACCCCCTCTAGCTGCGCCACTACCAGAATGTTTGCAAGGACGTGGGTCCCAAAACTGGGAGGGGGGACCTCCTTCTCCATGTTTTTTGGGGCTGCATTCATTGGATCAGGACCATTCTGGTGTCCTTGGATTCCTCTCAGCCTGCCCTTTCCAACGGACTATGGCAAGTACGCCTACTCGCGAGTAAACGCTCACTTTCAGGAGCGCTACGGCTCACTTTCATTTTCCATAGGGCTCCATTCATTTTTTTCCTTCTGGTTTTTTGGCCATAATTTTTGAACGAAAGGAGAGATTTCAATTCTGTTTCTCGCACTGCACTCCGCTGGCCATTCCGCATCCAACGGTCTATGGCATGACATGGTATGTACATGGCTATATTGTAATAAATATATTCATTTTAAAAAAAGGATGTGTTCTGATCCCAGCCTCAGACCAGAACTGCCCATAACAAAAGTTTGCTTGAAAAAAGGCAACCAGTGTCATTATCTCCCCTCTGGCTCCTCCTCTTGTAGGATCCTCCCTTCAAACCACACAGAGCTTTGTGAACAAATGATACACAGTTACATTCATTAGGAATTCAGAGCAGCCTGAAGAGCAGAAGAGAGTTAAAAACCATGCTCAGTTAAAATAAAATAGGCTTGCCACCATTTTGTCCTGTGCCTTTAACAACAGTGCAACAGGCGGGAATTCAACAGGTGCAGACTTCCCCAGCAGCAAACAGCAGTGGGGAGAAAGTTTTACTTGCTGAATGTTGACCTGCCATGTCCCTGTTGAAGGCACCCTGCCTGGGAAAACAGATGCCAACCCTATTTTGAAAGGGGGTCACCATTATTTAGTGGTGGATCACAGGACCAGCATGCAAGAGGTTTCAGTTGCAATCCTTGACAAGTCCGAGTAGAAAGGATGTGGGCAAGCGGCTGCCAATCAGCGTAGGCAAGACTGGGGCTGGAAGGACCACTTTGGAAAGCAGCTCTGCAAGTTCACTTTGGCCTTCCTAAGTAAAGCTCTCTAAGTGATGCAGCAGGCCCTGAATTCGGACAGCCCTGCCTTCCCAGCACTATTCTCCAGGGGAGCCAGCCCTGCAATGTGCTCATTAAGAACCAACCCTTTAAATTTAGAACATGGATAGTGACCTACATTGCGTGTAAACAAAGCTGCAGCAGACCTGGCAGATTTCAATACTATCAAGAGTCCTCACGATATGCGGCAAGCCAGATTCCTGGACACTTGCTCGACTTGCTTTTTCTGCTGAGAACTGGGGAACTTGCTGTTCTTTGGGGGGCAGAGTCCTGAGGGGAGGAACAGGAGGGCCCTGGTAATCTGTTGCAGGAGGAACAGCAGAGGATGCCTCTCACACACTGTGTTCTAGTCCATGCAAGGACTAGAATGCAAGGGAGGGCACCAGGATGCAGGTCTCTTGTTGTCTTGTGTGCTCCCTGAGGCATCTGGTGAGCCACTGTGAGATACAGGAAGCTGGACTATATGGGCCTTGGCCTGATCCAGTGGGGCTCTTAAGTAAGTTTTCCAAACCCAGGACAATCAGGGATGGTGAATTAGTCAAGTCTCCAGAGGAAGGGAGTTCCACAGGCTGAGTGCTGGGCAGGAAAGCCAGCTGAAGGACTGCAGTCTCTGGTAGACCTGGCTTATGGGTCTCAGATTCAAGGTGTTCGTAGCATTAAAGCTGGGTCCCAGTTCCTCTGCAGGCTACACCCTTGGCCATCTTGATTCTGCTAACTTTTCACTCTCTTTATCAGTGGCCAGTTCACTGCTTAGAGGTAAGATTATGATGCCCTTAAGCTAAGCCTGGCACCTGAGATGTGCCAGACTTTGTTCCCCACCCCTCATCTGGTGATGTGCCAACCTCTGGTCCTCCCTCTCCCTGTTCAAGAAAATGAAGAGGGGGACACAGGAGAAGAGGATTTGGGGAGAAGAGCAAAGCGGCGGGCTAGAGTGTCTCCTCTATCCCACCACTCTCCTTTCCTTGACACTTTTCCCACTGGTGATCCTAGCCTTTGTGCTGCCTGGGGCCAGGACCACAGATTGTTGCCCACCCACTGACGAAAATGCTGCCCCCACATTTGGTGGCCTTCTGAGGTTGCATGCAACCTCCTCTGGCCCTGCGGAAAGCCTTAAACATCACTTTCAGTTTTTGCCAAAAACTAGAAATGAGTTTTTAAGGTTCTCAGAAAGCCTTAGGCGGCCTTCGGGGGGCCAGAAGAGGCAGTGCGCAGTCTCCTGGCCCTCTGAATGGGGCAAGGAAGGCAGCGGGGGGGTGAGGGGGGTTTGTGGAAGGTGCTGCAGACATGGCACCCTGAGGAATTTACTCCCCTTACCCCCTCATGTACACCAGTGACTTTCTCTTCCACTCCGTTCTCCTCTTCTTTTTAAATCCAGGGAGTGAGAGGAGCAAGAGCAGTGGCAGAAGTGAGTGCGCAGAAGGAGGTCTTCTCCCTGTGGCAACCACCTAAGCTGACCTCATGGATAGACCAGACCTGCCCTGAAAATAGAAGACTGTTGAAATGTCAGCTTGGGCTCTTCTTTCTTTCATCATGCTGGCTGTTCACTTCAGGGAGGTTTTATTGATGCACATGATCATCGCTCCGCAGGAAAAAAAATCCTCTGAACCCAGTCAGTGACGAAGCATTTTGCACACTAAAAAGGGCTTCGCAAACAATTAACAATAATGATTGTTCTTTGTACCACACAGAAATGCTTCCTTTTATTACTCTGCCAGAATGATTATCTGAATAATCGTCATCAAGGGATTCCTAAGCTTCTTTGTTGTCAACACAAAACAAGCCTAAAAAAAAAAAAAAACGGGGAGGGAAGGCCACTCCTTGCCGGCTCCTTTGAGCCATGTGTTTATTCCACTATCCGCAGATGGAGGCCAGGTTGATGCAAGTGGAAGGTTAAGTAGCTGGACAAGGGAAGCGGGAGGGGGATGCAGAATGGCCAGAATCAATTGGATTGAGGGATGCTTCAGAAATTCTCTGTATCTAAACCAACCTCTGGATTTTATTTCTTTACTTTCCACATTTCCTCTGAGTAACTCAAGGAAGTGTACATTGTTCCCTCCCCCCCCCTTGTTGTTCTCACAACAGTCCTTTAAGGTAGGTATTCTGAGAGACTGTATCTAGCTGATGGCCACTTAGTGAAGACCTCAACCCAGATCCCTCCAGCCTTACATACTCTAAGCACTAAGCTCCATCAGGAAAATACTGCCCAAAAGGAAACTTAGGGCGCAATCCTAAGGCATCCTTGGGCTGGCGCAAGTCCCTTGTGTCGACCCAGGAGGGTCGCAAATGTGCCGTAAGGCAAATTTGCACCTCCTCAACAGTCGACTGGGCTGATGCAGGGACATGCACCAGCCCACAGAGGCTGAATCCAGCCTCCGCGCCAACCTTGACCGGGAGGCTTGCATCGGCCAAGCTCAGCCAACGCCAGAGTCTGGAGAGGATAGGTTAGAGGCGGAAGGGAGGCATTCCGGGGCAGGGGTGGGCGGGGAGCGAGAGGCGGGGCTGGGACCTGGTAGATATGCCAGATTCCAGCCCCCGTTCCCAAGCAGTGCAGAGCGGCTACAAGCCGCTTTGCTCTCCTTGGACTTATGCCACCTCCAGAGGTGGCACAAGTCTGAAGAGACCCATTGGGGCTGCGGTGGCTTACATGGGGTAAAGGGAAGAGTTTCCCCTTACCTCCGGCTCAGGCACTTTGGGCCTCTATCTTGTGCTGGATACAGCACAGGCCTCCTGGCCTGCCTGTTCCAGCACAACGTAGGATTGTGCTGTTAGTGTGGACTGTGCTGTTAGTGTTAGTGTAGAGAGGGGAGCGGTGGTCTGATGCTGAAGCCCACCACTCTCCAGACTTTTGCTTCTGCTCCACTCCCTCATCCTTTTCCAATCCAGGAGTGGGGAAGAAGAAGGAGGGAGGTGAGAGGGCATATGAAGGTTGGGCAGCTCTGCCAGTCTGCTGCCTGAGGCAACCATCTGACTCAGCCTCATGGATGGGCCGGGCCTGGCCTGGTCATACATTGCAAGCCACATCAAGGTAATGAAGGGCCAATAGTTGGGCCGTGCTCCAAATCCAGAATTAATTTAAAAATTCTTCTAAGTAAACTGGAATTAGGAATGGGAAAAACACAGGGTGTTTTAGACTGTGTAAACCCAGTCTAAAAATGGAACAATCTATATGGCTCCTTGCCACAGGACGTGGTGATGGCGTCTAGCCTGGATGCCTTTAAAAGGGGATTGGACAAGTTTCTGGAGGAAAAATCCATTATGGGGTACATATTTGGAGCCGCCCTGGGTCCCTTTGGGGAGAAGAGCGGGATAGAAATAAAGTTTATGATGCTGCTGCTGCTGCTGCTGATGTGTATGCGCAACCTCCTGAAATGGGCTATGTCAGAATGCCAGATGCAAGGGAGGGCACCAGGATGAGGTCTCTTGTTATGTGGTGTGCTCCCTGGGGCATTTGGTGGGCCGCTGTGAGATACAGGAGGCTGGACTAGATGGGCCTATGGCCTGATCCAGTGGGGCTGTTCTTATGTTCTTAACTACAATTCCCAGGAGGCCTTGCAGGTCTCTTGTTATGTGGTGTGCTCCCTGGGGCATTTGGTGGGCCGCTGTGAGATACAGGAAGCTGGACTAGATGGGCCTATGGCCTGATCCAGTGGGGCTCTTCTTATGTTTTTATGCGTGTGGGGCTCTGACCCCTACCAAACATTTTGATGACGGAGAAATTTCCAGTGGCAGCCAAGAATGTGAATCTGAACATGAGATGAGTTCCATGTGTGCGTGGAACTTCCCCACCCATATCCAAAACTCCTTTAAACAATCCAGGCCGGGGGGGAGGGGTGGAGAAAAGATTTCCAGTGAACTCCAAGAGCGAGATCCCAGCCTGCAAGCTGTATCTACGAGCACTGAAATAAGGACCAACATTCCCACTTGCTCCAGGAGCTCACAGTTTGCAGTGGATTCCCCCCCCCATGGTAAATTATTTGTGAAGTGTGCCTGAATAGCATTAAGTGCTAACTTCATAATATGTTTTCCCCTTCAAACAAACACTTCTGGGGCTTCAGAGCATGAAATAAGTAAGCTCCGAGGAGAGCGGTATTTTTAGCCTTCTCTGGCCACGTGACGAGGCAGCGGCTTCCGTTGGAATCATCAGTAGCGCAAATTTAAAATTGATTGAAGCAATAGAAATGCCTGGCAAAACAGACCAGGCGCCAATGAATCAAGGTGCTCAGGACTTTTAATCACGGAGCAGCTCAGTGAGGCGCAGATGCTGTTATTAAACCCCACTTTTCTCTGCCCTAGGCAGAAAGGGGGTGCAGGGGGGGAAGTTAATAAAACATTCCTGCTCCCATCACCACCTTGTCTCCAACTTGCTTTCCTTGCTAAATCACTTGTCAATCTCCGTATTACCACTGTCCCTTCCTTGCGAAGACTGTACATCACATAGACATGATGCTTCCTCTCTTGGCATCAGGGAGGGCACCCGGATGCAGGTCTCTTGTTATCTGGTGTGCTCCCTGGGGCATTTGGTGGGCCGCTGTGAGTTACAGGAAGCTGGAGTAGATGGGCCTATGGCCTGATCCAGCAGGGCTATTCTTATGTATGCACTGCTGAAACAGAGACGCCTGCGTTGGCTCGGTCATGTCGTGAGAATGGATGATGGCCGGATCCCAAAGGATCTCCTCTATGGAGAACTCGTGCAAGGAAAGCGCCCTACAGGTAGACCACAGCTGCCATACAAGGACATCTGCAAGAGGGATCTGAAGGCCTTAGGAGTGGACCTCAACAAGTGGGAAACCCTGGCCTCTGAGCAGCCCGCTTGGAGGCAGGCTGTGCAGCATGGCCTTTCCCAGTTTGAAGAGACACTTGGCCAACAGTCTGAGGCTAAGAGGCAAAGAAGGAAGGCCCATAGCCAGGGAGACAGACCAGGGACAGACTGCACTTGCTCCCGGTGTGGAAGGGATTGTCACTCCCAAATCGGCCTTTTCAGCCACACTAGACGCTGTTCCAGAACCACCTTTCAGAGCGCGATACCAGAGTCTTTCCAGACTGAAGGTTGCCAACTGAGCATTCTTATGTTCTTGTTTCCGCACCCTCCAAAACCCCTTCTCAGACATTTTGAGGCACAACCCCTTAAAGTCCATTTCTTACTGGAACTACACTGAAATAATGGTGTCTTTCTCCCTTGTTTTCCCTCCGTCTTCATTCTCCTCCCTTTCCTCTGTTGTCTTCCTTGCATCCATTTGTTTTAGACTGTAGGCTCCTCGGGACAGGACCCTCTTTGTAAAAGGTCGAGCACGTGGGTGGCACAACATAAACAGACGAGGACCTGTGTAACGAAAACATCAGGGACAAATCATAACTGCCTATTGAGAGGTTATCAATAATTTCTGTTGGTTATCAATAATTTAATATTAATTGTTACAGCCACCACAGCAGTCAGGCAGTCTACCCCATGCGGCCCTTCCATTCATGCGCATGCGTTGATCAACATGTGCCCTAAGGACAAGATGCATCCACTTTTGCTCCGAGTTTTAACTCCTAGTGACTTCAGTCTAGCAAAAAGGTACCAGAGAGGGGACATGATTGAGACATACAAAATTATGCAGGGGATAGAGAGACACTCTTTTCCCTCTCACTTAACACCAGAACCAGGGGACATCCATGAAAGTTGAGTGTTGGGAGAGTTAGGACAGACAGAAGAAAACATTTATTTGCCTAGCATGTAATTTGTCTGTGGAACCCCTTGCCACAGGGTGTGTTGATGGCATCTGGTCTGGATGCCTTTAAAAGGGGATTGGGCAGATTTCTGAAGGAAAAGTTCATCAGTGGTTACAAGCCATGATGGGCATGTGCAACCTCTTGATTTTAGAAGTAGGCTACCTCTGAATGCCAGGTCCAAGGGAGCAGCAATAGGATGCAGTTCTCTTGTGGTCTTGTGTGCTCCCTGAGGCATCTGGTGGGCCACTGTGAGATACAGGAAGCTGGACTAGATAGGCCTTTGGTCTGATCCAGCTGGGCTCTTTGTAACGTTCTTATGATTAAGAACGGGGTGCCCAAACCCCAGCCCGGGGGCCACTTGCGGCCTTCAGGGGCACCCAGTCAGACCCTTGGGGAGCCCTCAGTCTCCAATGAGACTCTGGCCCTCCAGAGACTTGCTGGAGCCCGTGCTGGCCCGACGCAACTGCTCTCAGCAAGAGGACGACTGTTCAACCTCTCGCCGGAGCTGTGGGACGAGGGCTCCCTCCACTACTTGCTGTTTCATGTCTGTGATGCAGCAGTGGCAGCGAAGGAAAGGTTGGCCTTGCTTTGTGCAAGACCTCTTATAGGCCTTGAGCTACTGCAAGACCTTCTTTCATATAAATTCCATCTCTAATATATTCATTTATGTTAATTTATTCAAATTTTACATTGAATATTAATTCTTTTTTCCTGGCCCCCAACACAGCGTCAGAGAGATGATGTGGCCCTCCTGCCAAAATGCTTGGACACCCCTGATTAAGAAAAACTGAACCTCAGAAAAATGGCATCTTTAGCATCCCCCCCATGACAAAAATAGGAAAAGTGATTTACCAGGACAGATACCAGAAAATAGGGACTGTCTCCAGTAAAACAGGACAGTTGGAACATGAAAGGGTATCCCAGCTTCTGGCCTGCAGGCCAAACGTGCATCTTTCTTGAAGCTATTGAATGAGCCCTGTCTTCATCTTGCTTCTGGGCTGGAAGCAGCCATGTTGCTTTTCTAACTGACAACCACAAGCTGAGGTTATAATTTTTAGTTTTCTAAAAAGACAAAAAAAAAGAGCTCAGGTTAAACAAGGCCTAAGTGCATTATCAACGTTCGCCTCTGTTGCTTTCCGTTTTGCTAATTTGGCTTTGCCGAAGTCATTACGGAACAAGGAGGGGAAATCAGTTACACCCAGAATGCCAACACCAACCAAGCTCAAAATTAACTGTCTTTACACACCAGCGGGTGTTGTCTATTTGCAAGACGCCTCCAATCAAACAAACTGCAGCAAAATAAGACGTGGGGAGAACCTGACAACTTAGCCCAGCAAGTCCTGAGTCAGGCACATTTTCAATTGATTTCAGTTGAAAATTTCACTGGTGTCAGGAAGAAAGTGTGAATGTTTAATTAGAGCTGAGCAAACATTTCACAAAGAGCTGGTTTATTCAGCAAATGTAATGTCCTAGTCCATCCAACCTAGTCCATCCAACTGACTTTTTTTTTTTTAACCCAGTCACACCAGGAATTATTTTTAGGCTTTGCTAAGCAGAGCAAAGTATGCTGGACAGGAAAAAGGCATTCACTCCCACTGTCCCCATTTATCTGGGAGAGGCTCTACTTCTGGTACAAGAAAAGATTCTGCCTTATATATCCAGGCCCTACAAAACCCTTATGAACATACAAATCTACCTTACACCAGACACACCACAACCATCTGGAATAGTATTGCTTACTGATATTTGTTTCCATGGTGCCATCAACATGCACGATGCTTTACAGAGAGTGAAAGATCAATCTCTGCCCCAAATGGCTTACAATCTAGAAAAAGACAGAAGGGAGACAAAGGGGGGGGGGGACGGAGAAAGGTGGAGGCAAGGAGTGGAAACAGGGAAGCATGTGCAACTGCTTCAGTTGCTCACACTGAGTCCACTAGCGTGAATGAGGACCAAAGTGGGGTGCCAAAGACTATGGAGAATGGAGGAGGCTTAAGAACAGGCAGTCTCGTGTTTAAGGGGCAACAAAAGAGAAAGTTGTACAAGGGAGGGAGCAGGAGACATTTGGACCAGCTAATGTGGTGGAAGAGTGAAGGTCGCAGGAAGGAGAGAAGTGGGAGGTGAGGAGCGGCAAGATCATGGAGGGCTTGAAACGACATGGAGCTGGAGCCGGAGCCAGGGAAGGTATTCAAGGAGCAGGCCAATGTGGCCAGAGCCACGAGTGAGATAATGATCTTGGCAGGAAATGGATGTGACTGAGATGAGCCCAGGGAAGACCATCAAGGACAAGGTTGCAGCAGTCAAGGGGGGGGGGAGAAAGACAGCCAGGATGGAGGTCAAATGCTTTGCCAAGGCAGCAGAAAGGAAAGGCCTGAGTGCAGCAGTCTTGTAAAGGGAGGAGCATTATGATTCGGCAACAGACTGATTATGTGGAATAACAGAGAGGCAGAAGTCCACAATGAGGACCAAGACTATGTGTTGCTTTGACTCTGTTTATGTCAATAGGCAGCAGATCTCTCAGATCTCAGACAGGGATTTCTCTGCTCTGCCCTCCTAAGGATCGAACCTAATACCTTCACAAAATGGTGCAGTAGCACTGAGCCGGGGCTTCCCTCCCATGCTGGTGTGGCCTGACACATAGGCTACGGCGTTTGGGCCTCTTCAGTCTACAAAAGAGACGCCTGAGGGGGGACATGACTGAGACATACAAAATTATGCAGGGGATGGACAGAGTGGATAGGGAGATGCTCTTTACACTCTCACATAATACCAGAACCAGAGGACATCCACTAAAATTGAGTGTTGGGCGGGTTAGGACAGACAAAAGAAAATATTTCTTTACTCAGCGCGTGGTTGGTCTGTGGAACTCTATGCCACAGGATGTGGTGATGGCGACTGGCCTGGACGCCTTTAAAAGGGGATTGGACAAGTTTCTGGAGGAAAAATCCATTACGGGGTACAAGCCATGATGTGTATGTGCAACCTCCTGATTTTAGAAATGGGCTATGTCAGATGCAAGGGGAGGGCACCAGGATGCAGGTCTCTTGTTATGTGGTGTGCTCCCTGGGGCATGTGGTGGGCCGCTGTGAGATACAGGAAGCTGGACTAGATGGGCCTATGGCCTGATCCAGTGGGGCTGCTCTTATGTTCTTACGTGCACACGTGTATGTGGCACTGGGTGGGTGCATGGAAAGCAAGTTTGTGACCCAAGCCAAAGTGGCACATGAGGCTCAGGTCTTAAGGAGCACCTATTCAAATGCTTCCTGAGGTGTGGCACAAGAGGACGTGCCATCTCCACAGCTGAACTGAAACCCATCTAGAACTGTTTGCAACTGTTACCCTGCACATGCCTGATCTTGTCTGATCTTGGAAGCTAAGCAGGCTCAGGCCTGGTTAGTACTTGGATGGGAGACCGCCTGGGAATACGGGGTGCTGTAGGCTTATACCATAGTCTTTCGAGACTGAAGGTTGCCAACCATTTTTGGAACAAAAGGACAGTCCAGGATGAGCTTATTCCACACATTATTCTCTTCCCACCTAACATGGTGTGTCTGTGAAAGTCAAGGTGCACTTGATTGAGTCAAGTACACCCATCCCCTTACAGCAACCCAGATACAGCTGAGCTACCAGGCACCCGAGACAAATAATTTGCTATGCTCCCCTCTCTGCTCTCTTCCCCAAGCCTTTGTGCACATGTCATCGTGCACGTCCTAGAACATATGCACACATGTTCGCCTCCACACTGGTGGAGGAGGTAGTGGAGACATTGCGTGTAAATGGGAGAGTAAAAAAATAGGATCATGAGACAGAACCTGAGAAATGGGAGGCAGCATTTCTTCTCCCTCTGGTGGTTGGTCAGGAGGAGTGGCTCCACCTGCCCTAACAGAGGTGGAGGATGCTGTTCATGCCATGAGCCAAGAACTCTCACCAAACTCCAACCAACGGAACGACACTTTAACATCAGTTCTGACTCTGGTCCTAAAATGATTGTTAGCAAGAAGCCATGAGCCACTCCCAACCCAGTGCCAGGCTCTCTAGTGGCCTGGTCCCTGAAGACCAGACAGAGCTGGTCTGTGTTATCCTGCCAAAGCAACAACTAAAAGGAGGGTAAAGGGGGTGTTTGAGTGTGGCAGGGATGGGATTTTACAGGGCTCTTTGTCTATGCTTGTCTGTCTTTGAACTGAGTATAAAAAGCTAGCTGCATCTAGCTGCACTTGCGCTGTTTTCTGATATACCTTCCCTCAGAGTGTTAAATTGTGATCTATTACTCCAGGTAACGAATCTCATGCGGCCTTTGTGGGTTCAATGGCAACACTGCCAACTCTCCCCTTCCAGCAGCCCCAGGCAGTGGTGTAGCTTGAGGGAATGCAAAGCATAAAGTTTTGCAGGGAGCCTCACTGAAGCATACAAACAGCCCCTCCTTCTTCCTTTCAGAGCCATTCCGGGTAGGGGGATGAAAACGGAGGTGTTCACCTTGACAGTCCTGGAACGTGCTGGAATCCCTAGCATGTATGCACTGCTGAAACAGAGACGCCTGCGTTGGCTCGGTCATGTTGTGAGAATGGATGATGGCCGGATCCCAAAGGATCTCCTCTATGGAGAATTCGTGCTAGGAAAGCGCCCTACAGGTAGACCACAGCTGCGATACAAGGACATCTGCAAGAGGGATCTGAAGGCCTTAGGAGTGGACCTCAACAGGTGGGAAACTCTGGCCTCTGAGCGGCCCGCTTGGAGGCAGGCTGTGCAGCATGGCCTTTCCCAGTTTGAAGAGACACTTGGCCAACAGTCTGAGGCAAAGAGGCAAAGAAGGAAGGCCCATAGCCAGGGAGACAGACCAGGGACAGACTGCACTTGCTCCCAGTGTGGAAGGGATTGTCACTCCCGGATTGGCCTTTTCAGCCACACTAGACGCTGTTCCAGAACCACCTTTCAGAGCGCGATACCAGAGTCTTTCGAGACTGAAGGTTGCCAACAACACAAAAACACTCACCTTGACTGCTCATGCACTGTATCCTGTATTAGCCTCTGTTTTGCTCCCCCTCCCATGAATGGCTCCAAAGGGGAGGGGCCACTTGCACGCTACAGTGAGGCTCCCTGCAAAACTCTGTGCTTTTCACCCCCTCTTGCTACACCACTGGCCTCAGGTGTAGGAGCAAGCCCAGTGTGGCCTCAGCTGTGCTGTGCATGATGATCACTCCTTGGAAACTAGTTGCCAGCAAGGCTTAAGGGTGATGGGCACAAGTGGACTGGTGGCTGAAACAAAGTTGTAACCAGATCTGAAAAGCTTCTCAGCCCATTCAGTCTTGGTGAGAACAAACGAGTTGGAAACACTGACCCAAGCAGAGGGAGATGAAAAAGCTCTACCGAATCAAAAGAGCTCCGTTCTTCAAGGAGACATCAAACTTTACAGAATTCCACTGTAAAATGTCTTCCTGTGGTTGCTTTGTTGCAAAACAAAACATATCATTCATGGGGGTGGCGGTGACAAAGGGAGTGATATTAATAGAAAACTAATAAAGAACAATCACACAAGATTTTTTTGGGGGGGGGGGGGACAAACAAACCATCTCAGCTCTGAATTGTACGAGAGGCTTCCAAAAACTGCTTCTGGCCTGCCATGAACAAGGTCTCTGCAATGTCACAGGACATTTGAGCCCAGGTTCTGTTTCGTTTGTCTTTGTGGAAGGGGCACTTGTTTAGGTGTCGGAATGCTAAATTGGACATGCCTGTCATATCCAGCTACTTTCTGCTTTCCTCCTTGTCTAAGCAGGGAGAATTTAAGGACGGCCACTTCAAGGCAGTTTTCCTCAAAGAAGGGAATGCCTGAGTTTGCCCTCGTTTAGACCAAGCTGCGACTTTGATTAATGGGCTGGGGCACCTTCCCTATGAGGAAAGGCTACAACATTTGGGCTTCTTCAGTGTAGAAAAGAGATGCCTGAGGGGGGACATGATTGAGACATACAAAATCATGCAGGGGATGGACAGAATGGATAGAGAGAGATGCTTTTTTCCATCTCACGTAACACCAGAACCAGGGGACATCCACTAAAGTTGAGTGTTGGGAGAATTAGGACAGAAAAAGAATATTTCTTCACCCAGCGTGTTAGTCTGTGGAACTCCTTGCCACAGGAAGTAGTGCTGGCATCTTGCCTGGATGCCTTTAAGAGGGGATTGGACAAATTTCTGGAGGAAAAGTTCATCACCTCATGGTAGGTATGTGCAAGGTAGAGGTAGGCAGCCTCTGATTACCAGATGCAGGGGAGGGCATCAGGATGCAGGTTGTGTCTGTTGTCTAGTGCAGGGGTGCCCAAACCCTAGATCTGGGGCCACTTGCGGCCCTCGGGGACTCCCAAGTCAGCCCACAGGGAGCCCCCAGTCTCCAGCGAACCTCTGGTCCTCTGGAGACTTGCTGGAGCCCATGTTGTCCCTACACAACTGCTCTCAGCATGAGGGCAGCTGTTCAACCTCTCACCTGAGCTGTGGGACGAGGGCTCCCTCCACTGCTTGCTGTTTCACATCTCTGATGTCGCAGCAGCAGCGATGGAAAGGCCAGCCTTGCTTTGTGCAAGGCCTTTTATAGGACTTGAACTATTGCAAGACCTTCATTCATTCATATAAGTTCCATCTCGAACATATTCATTTATGTAAATTTATTCAAATTTGAAATATAAATTTCTTTTTTCCCCCAGCCCCTTACTCAGTGTCAGAGAAATGACAAAAAGGCCCTCCTGCAAAACGTTTGGACACCCCTGGTCTAGTGTGTCCCCTGAAGCATTTGGTGGGCCACTGTGAGATACAGGAAGCTGGACTAGATGGGCCTTTGGCCTGATCCAGCGGGGCTCTTCTTATGTTCTTATGACTGCAGCATGGTAACTAGGTTCCGTTGTGTCTCCATCGTGGGTCTCCCCCCCCCCCTTTTACAAATTTACCACTTCAGCAGCACAGGAGCAAGAATACAGGAGAGCAGCATGAATTGTAAACAAGCACCCTAGCATTCCAGACACATTCACCTCCCTAAAAGCTGAGAGCATTTTCTAGTTATTTCTTCAAATATCTACACCTTTAGATCCCAAAAAAGGATGCAGCTTACCACAATCACATTTAAAACAGGAACAAAAACCCATCATACGTTTTGCTTTGTTTTTTAAATCCAATAAATATCCACAAAAAGAAATCCACAGCAAGAGCACAAGGAATGAAAGGAAGAGGAGGGAATAAAAGTTGTTCTAACCCCAAAGTTTGATGAAACAAAATGGTCTTCACAGTATGCCAAAAAAAAAGTAATAAAGAGGTGGACAAACGGGTCTGATGGAATAACAAGCTCAATATTTGGGTGCCACAATCAAAAAGGTCCTGTTTCCACATCTCAACCTCCTGAACTTTTGACTGAAGTGTAACACACAGCCATTTACAAAGGCAGAAGGTTATATCTGCTGCCAGGATCATAGCACAGGTTTGGGCTGTAAGCGTCTTACACACCAGCGGTTCCCAAAATGCAGGTTGGGACCCACCAGTGGGTCGCGACCTGATTTTTGGTGGGTTGCGAAACTGACAAGCTGATAGCTGACAAAAAAAAATGCATTGAGCCTTATGGAAATGGAAAGAAGCAGCATTGTGCATTTACCAGTGAGTAGGTGAATGTGGCTTGGTCCACTTTGAAGGGCAGGCTGAGGGAAACATAATGCCACCAGAATGGTCCTGATCCAATGAACACAAGCCCCAACAAACTCTCAAGAAGAAAGCCACCTCCCCTCCATCTGACAAGGAAAAGATATTGAACCCTATGGAAAGCAGAACTGAGCCACACACACACAATTACTCAAGAGTAGATGACTGTGCCTTGGTTTTTATTGAAGGCCAGTCAAGGCCATGAGAATGGTTCCAATCTGATGAACAGAGTTCAACATATGCTTCAGAAGGTAGTCCCCACCACCACCCTAGTGAAAAGGATAAAAATAGGGGCTTCATTGGCTGGTGAAGTGAAACTTTTTTTGAGTCTCGTAAAGCTAGGTGGGTCCCAACTAAATGTCAATTTAAAAAATGGCTAAAAAGTTTGGGAACCACTGTTTTACACCATTAGGATAATGAGAAAGGCCTGGGATGTTGTGGGAGAAGCCCACTGCAGAACTCCTCTCCATGCCAGGGTGACCCCCAGCTTCCAGGAGAAGTGGGAAAGGAATCTCTGCAAGGCCACTTCCCACAGGAACAGGCTTCTGACATGACCTGAAAGGTGCAGGCAGTATGTATGTTGGCAGCCTTCAGTCTCGAAAGACTCTGGTATCGCGCTCTGAATGGTGGTTCTGGTACAGCGTCTAGTGTGGCTGAAAAGGCCAATTCGGGAGTGACAATTCCTTCCACACTGGGAGCAAGTGCAGTCTGTCCCTGGTCTGTCTCCCTGGCTATGGGCCTTCCTTCTTTGCCTCTTAGCCTCAGACTGTTGGCAAAGTGTCTCTTCAAACTGGGAAAGGCCATGCTGCACAGCCTGCCTCCAAGCGGGCCGCTCAGAGGCCAGGGTTTCCCACGTGTTGAGGTCCACTCCTAAGGCCTTCAGATCCCTCTTGAAGATGTCCTTGTATCGCAGCTGTGGTCTACCTGTAGGGCGCTTTCCTTGCACGAGTTCTCCATAGAGGAGATCCTTTGGGATCCGGCCATCATCCATTCTCACAACATGATCGAGCCAACACAGGCGTCTCTGTTTCTATCACTACCCACTCTGCCAAAGATCTCCAGCAGCTCATGGATCGTTTTAGCAAGGCCTACCAAGATTTTGAACTGACAATCAGCCTGAAGAAAATACAGGTCATGGTTCAGGATGTGGACTCACCTCCCTGCATTACAATCTCTGCGCATGAACTGGCGGTTGTCCATGACTTTGTGTACCTTGGCTCAACGATCTCCGACACTCTTTCTCTCGATACCGAGCTAAACAAACGCATCGGTAAAGCAGCTACCACGTTTTCCAGACTCACAAAGAGAGTCTGGTCCAACAAGAAGCTGACGGAACATACCAAGATCCAGGTCTACAGAGCTTGCGTCCTGAGTACACTTCTGTACTGCAGCGAGTCATGGACTCTTCACTCACAACAGGAGAGGAAACTGAATGCTTTCCACATGCGCTGCCTCCGACGCATTCTCGGCATCACCTGGCAGGACAAAGTTCCAAACAACACAGTCCTGGAACGTGCTGGAATCCCTAGCATGTATGCACTACTGAAACAGAGACGCCTGCATTGGCTCGGTCATGTGGTGAGAATGGATGATGGCCGGATCCCAAAGGATCTCCTCTATGGAGAACTCGTGCAAGGAAAGCGCCCTACAGGTAGACCACAGCTGCGATACAAGGACATCTGCAAGAGGGATCTGAAGGCCTTAGGAGTGGACCTCAACAAGTGGGAAACCCTGGCCTCTGAGCAGCCCGCTTGGAGGCAGGCTGTGCAACATGGCCTTTCCCAGTTTGAAGAGACACTTGGCCAACAGTCTGAGGCTAAGAGGCAAAGAAGGAAGGCCCATAGCCAGGGAGACAGGCCAGGGACAGACTGCACTTGCTCCCAGTGTGGAAGGGATTGTCACTCCCAAATCGGCCTTTTCAGTCACACTAGATGCTGTTTCAGAACCACCTTTCAGAGCGCGATACCATAGTCTTTCAAGACTGAAGGTTGCCAACTAACTAACTAACATGCTAGGGATTCCAGCATGTTCCAGGACTGTGTTGTTTGGAACTTTGTCCTGCCAGGTGATGCCGAGAATGCGTCGGAGGCAGCGCATACATAGGAACATAAGAGCAGCCCTGCTGGATCAGGCCAAAAGTTTCTTATCCAGCACCCTCTTTCACCCAGTATGCCTCTGCAGAGTCCACAAGCAGGACATGAAGGCCACGGTTCTCTCCTTCTGTTGCTCTCTGAATAACTGGCATTCGGAGGTAGACTGCCTCTGAACAGGGAGGTTCCATGGAGACATAAAGTAGTCACACTGCCTGGTCCTCACAGCAGAAAAGGCACATGGGAAGGGGGCCATTCTCATCTTGGGCCAGGGTGATCCCAAGTCACCTGAAACCAGTAAACCTGCTTATTTTAAGACTGTGAAGGGTGGAGGGGGAAAATTTCTCATTTATTCCCAAGTGGCCCCAACCTATTTGTGTATCTAATAACAATCCTGCAAAGTTCATAAACATTAACTTTTATGGTCTTTATAAAGCTCTGACAGAGAAATGAGAAGCTAATAAGCAAACCATTGGGCACTCAAGAAACCGAAGCAGAATTTACTGTTTCAAATAAGTCCCAATGATCATCATGAATATTTGATGGTTAAATTTCTGCCCGCTTCACAGATGCGCTGCTACATTGGTCCCTTTCATGGACTCTCAAATCACCATCCTCTAGAACAGGGGTCTCCAAACTTTTTGGCCAGAGGGCCACATCAAATATCTGGGCCGGGGAAAAAATTTAAATATAAAATTTAAATAAATAAATCAGAGAGGAACTTAGATGAGTGAGTAAATGAATGAATGGGCTCGTTCATTCAACCTCTCTAGCCCTCAGAACACCCTCCAGACACAATCAGAGCACAGTTCTGGTCATGTTCAGTTGAGTGGGCCAGAGGCTTTCAGGGGACAAGAGGTTGGCCGCGGGCCGGAAAGAGGCTTGCTGAGGCTGCATCTGGCCCCCAGGCCGGGGTTTGGAGACCCCTGCTCTAGAACAATGATTTTCATATGGTGTGCTGTGGCACATTGGTGTGCCGCAAAAGGTCCGCAGGTGTTCCACAGGAGTTTGGAACTCAGTGATTGAAAATTGTTAAAAAACTCTTCTGGATTCTGCGGCTCTGTTTCTAGGACAACTGTCTTTAGTAATGAATTGCCTGTCCCTCTTCCTCCACACCAGCAGAGGAAGAGGGACCATTCGTTACTATAGGAACCATTTATTACTACAGACAGTTGCCCTCGAAACAGTCTCAGAACCAGAAAGAGTCTCCTGGAAGCCAGAAGTGACATCATAAGAGGCAAAGACCATAGAGAAGACCATAGAGGTCAGTGTGCCCTGAGAAGAAAAACATTGAAAATGGTTGTTCCATTATAAATTTAAATTTATCTAAATATTCTATATTGTTTAACTAAAATTATCTATCCAATCATAAAAAAGTTTCCAATATTTTCTTACTCTACCTAAATCTCTCTCTTTCACTCTTTCTGTTAAAAGTTCCATTTCTGCTATTTCATAAATTTTGTCTATTAAATTTTCTCTAGTTGGCACGTCTGTAGATTTCCATTTTTGCGCAAACAATATTCTTGCCGCTGTAACAATATGTACAATAAGGTATTTCTTACATTAGTCTTTAATTTCTGATGTCACATTTAGGAGAAATATTTCTGGTTTGAATTGTAATACGCAATTCAATATCTCTTGCAAGAATTTACGTATCATTTTCCAGTATTTCTTTGCTTTTTCACATGTCCACCACATATGATAAAAGGTTCCATCAACCTCTTTACATTTCCAACACTTATTTGATGACCCAAAATACATTTTTGCTAATTTCTCTGGAGTTAAATACCATCTATAAAACATTTTATATAAATTTTCTTTAAAAGACACTGCTTTAGTTATCTTAATATTTATATTCCAAATTTGTTTCCAGTCGTCCATCGATATATTATATCCAAAAAATTTTGCCCAGCACACCATTGCATCTTTAACTATTTCATCCTCCATTCTTATATCCAGGAGAAAATTGTACATTTTTTTTTATATTTCCCCTCATCAATCAAAAATATTTTATCAAAACTTATATCTTCTTCATAAAAACCTATTTTTGGTCTTCTCGTAATCTTGTTCTTATTTGCATTTCATTCCACCAGTACAATTTTATTCCTTTCTCTTCTAACTCAAACTTGCTTAAGATCTCTCCTTTAATATTCAACAGATTGTTATATGATTTATTTTGGTCTTGTTTAATCCAGTTTGGATTAGTCGCTATTTCAAGCGGTTTTATCCATCAGGGTAATCGAGTATATCTTGTATTTTATCTGTTCCCATATCCAAATTAAAGATCTTCTTAAAATGTGTTGTCTAAAATATCCATTTCCCCTGGGGGCTGGGGATAAGAATAGGCCCTCAGTTTGGCTGTACTTGTTGTAAGAGGCGACTAAACAGCCACCGGGTAGATGGGACTCGTCAGCCTGGGAAGGCAGCTCATCTGAGAGAAGGAAAACTCTGATCCCAAACCTCCACTGCCTTGTGGCTACATCCAATTATGGAAAAGGCTTCAGGAGTCAACCTCGAGGCAAAATCCGGAGCCGGAGTCCCTGAGGCAGTTCATGGCTGAACACAGTCACGTTCTGGCAACTCCTGCGACGCCGCTGGAACCAACTGCATTGGCCTCTGCCTTTCCATTGGACCATTTCAGCGACGTGGAGAGGGGGGATTTGCTGCATGGGTAACAGCCTATCCTCCATACCTACTTTACCCAGGCTTCGCGCACTGGAGAGGACACTCTGTTCCGGAACCATTCAGAGCGCGACCCCATAGTCTTCCGAGACTGAAGGATGCCAACAAAATATCCATGCTGTTTGACTTTATCAAAAAACAGGAATGCGTGCCAGCCTATTTGTAAATCATGTGCAAATATGATAGCTTTTGTATTGAAGATTATTGTGGTGTTTTTTCAGTCATTTGATTGCTTTTTTATTTTTGAATAATGCATGTTGTAATCTGGGGCCATATCCTTATTTGTAAACTGTGTAGTACCTGCCCAAAGTCTAACCCATTTTCCTCACCTGTATCTGTAATAAATAAATAAAATATTTAATAAAAAAAGAAAGAAAATGGTTGCTCCAGAACATCATAGAGTTCTGGACAGAGGTTTGCAACTCTGAATGCAAAATGGTGTCTGTGGGGAGCAATCACCTTGGCCCAGCATTTCATCCGGGGGATATGCAATCCCACCCAAAGCAGTGTGGGGTGAATGTGGGCTTGTTGTAAAAAGGAACCTCACCCCTCCTCCACCCCATTCCAGGATTAAGGGAACTCTATGCAACACCTTAGTACCAGCTGCTCTTTCCCCTCAAACCTTCTTGGTGGTAGCCCCATATCAAGTCCCTCCTCTCTGCATCTAGTTTAATATACTCCATGTCCTGATGTCTGGACAGGATTCGATCCAGATGAGACCTTCCCCAAAGAGGACTATAGTCCCAGCATTCGTTCAGAACCAGTAGTGTTGGCCAGACGCTGCCTACCCCCAGAGGGAATCCCACTGGAGAAGGCTGCAATATCAAGGGACCCCCCAAAAAACCCCTTTGGGCACCAATTCCAATACTAGACCCATCCGCGTAATCCCTGGAACATCAGAAGCAGCAGAGTCAATGGCCTCAGGTTGAAGCCCAGGAACTACAATAAGGCTGAAATCCTATGCACAATTTCCTGGAAGTAAGCCCCATTGATGCCGAGGATGCGTCGGAGGCAGCGCATGTGGAAAGCGCTCAGTTTCCTCTCCTGTTGTGAGCGAAGAGTCCATGACTCGCTGCAGTACAGAAGTGTACTCAGGACGCAAGCTCTGTAGACCTGGATCTTGGTATGTTCCGTCAGCTTCTTGTTGGACCAGACTCTCTTTGTGAGTCTGGAAAACGTGGTAGCTGCTTTACCGATGCGCTTGTTTAGCTCGGTATCGAGAGAATGAGTGTCGGAGATCGTTGAGCCAAGGTACACAAAGTCATGGACAACCTCCAGTTCATGCTCAGAGATTGTAATGCAGGGAGGTGAGTCCACATCCTGAACCATGACCTGTGTTTTCTTCAGGCTGATTGTCAGTCCAAAATCTTGGCAGGCCTTGCTAAAACGATCCATGAGCTGCTGGAGATCTTTGGCAGAGTGGGAAGTGACAGCTGCATCGTCGGCAAAGAGGAAGTCACGCAGACATTTCAGCTGGACTTTGGATTTTGCTCTCAGTCTGGAGAGATTGAAGAGCTTTCCGTCTGATCTGGTCCGGAGATAGATGCCTTCTGTTGCAGTTCCAAAGGCCTGCTTCAGCAGGACAGCGAAGAAAATCCCAAACAAGGTTGGTGCAAGAACACAGCCCTGCTTCACTCTGCTTCGGATGTCAAAAGGGTCTGATGTGGAGCCATCGAAGACAACAGTGCACTTCATGTCCTTGTGGAAGATCTGATGATGCTGAGGAGCCTGGGTGGACATCCAATCTTGGGGAGAATCTTGAAGAGGCCGTCTCTGCTGACCAGGTCGAAAGCCTTTGTGAGATCTATGAAGGCTATAAAGAGTGGCTGTCGTTGTTCCCTGCATTTTTCCTGCAGTTGTCTAAGGGAGAATACCATATCAGTGGTGGACCTGTTGGCTCGGAATCCACACTGCGATTCTGGATAGACGCTCTCTGCAAGTACCTGGAGCCTCTTTAGTACAACTCGGGCAAACAGCTTTCCTACAACGCTAAGGAGAGAGATGCCGCGGTAGTTGTTGCAGTCACCCCTGTCACCTTTGTTCTTGTACAGCGTGATGATGTTTGCATCATCGGGTGATGCATCGGGTGATGCATCCTCGGTATCACCTGGCAGGACAAAGTTCCAAACAACACAGTCCTGGAACGTGCTGGAATCCCTAGCATGTATTCACTGCTGAAACAGAGACGCCTGCGTTGGCTTGGTCATGTTGTGAGAATGGATGATGGGCGGATCCCAAAGGATCTCCTCTATGGAGAACTCGTGCAAGGAAAGCGCCCTACAGGTAGACCACAGCTGTGATACAAGGACATCTGCAAGAGGGATCTGAAGGCCTTAGGGATGGACCTCAACAAGTGGGAAACCCTGGCCTCTGAGCGGCCCGCTTGGAGGCAGGCTGTGCAGCATGGCCTTTCCCAGTTTGAAGAGACACTTGGCCAACAGTCTGAGGCTAAGAGGCAAAGAAGGAAGGCCCATAGCCAGGGAGACAGACCAGGGACAGACTGCACTTGCTCCCGGTGTGGAAGGGATTGTCACTCCCGGATTGGCCTTTTCAGCCACACTAGACGCTGTGCCAGAACCACCTTTCAGAGCGCGATACCAGAGTCTTTCGAGACTGAAGGTTGCCAATACAAAGCCCCATTGAACTCAATGAGACTCACTTCTGAGTAGACATGCATAGAACTGTGCTGTAAATCCAAATAAAACAAACCAGCAATGGAGCACCTGTTCCATTGCCCAAGAACTCCCCTCCATGAACCCTGCTTGGGAGGAGACCAGCACCAACATGTGCCCAGACCAGGGTCCTCTTCTTGCAGAAAAGGTAGTGGCTAGCCCACTCCAGCACATCAGTCACAGCCTGGAAACTGCTGGTGAAACAGCTCCGTAGAGAAGCTCCTTCTTATCTTGCAAGCCACCCAGGTCCCACTGCCCAGATGCTGCTGGACAGCTCCTCTGCTGGGCCTCTGCTCCTTTGCTTGGCTCCTCTGCTTGGCCTTCCTAGCCAAGCCCCTGCTTTGGCTTACCAGCTGCTGGACAGTTCCCTGGTTGGCTCAGTCTCCCTGCCCAGTACGCCTGCACTCATACCATCTTGGGACCAGTAGAAATGGAACCAGTGCACTGGTGTTCCCACACCCCTGATCCACCTCATTGCCAATGGTGAGACTAGGGCATGTGAGATTGGTGTTTGCAGTCTCACAATATAGTTTCACAATGTAGTTTCGCAAAAGTTGAGAGAAGAGATCTTGCCACTGGGCTCTGCTTTCTCCAGGCAGGGTTTCTCAAAACCAGATTGCAGGTTGAAATGCGAGTCCCGCTGGGGACACAGGCACAGTTCTTCGTGTGTGTGTGGGGGGGGGGGCAGTTTTGCTACTGCAGAGTAACAGGGCAACCCCTCTGGTAGTGGCTTCCACAAGCTGCGGTTGTGTCCCCAAATTCAACAATAATTTCACAAGCAGGAGAGGGTCTTTTCCAGCTCTGCCACCAGTGAGCCTGGCAAAGCTGCCTGGGATTGGACCTAGGGCCTTCCACATGCCAAGCATGCACTCTGCCACTGACCTACAGCTCCTCTGTGAAACAGGCTCCCCTAACGCTGGCCATCAGACCCACTACTTGCAGAGTTCTCTCTTGACCTGGTAAATGCGTCTCACATTTCCGACTGTGTGACTGAGCAGCCAGCAAACAAGCGCCAGGTGTCTCAGTGGAGAAGCTGGTCAAAGACGTGTGTACCCAGCAGGTACTCAGCAGGAGATATCACCACCACACTGCAGAATGCTCCTATCCGCAGTCCAAATGGCCCCTTCTGTTTCCTACAGTCCTGAACAACTTGCTGCAAAGTCTTATAAATTATAGAGTACACACGATGGCAAATCTTGTTCTCAAAGGGAGGGAAGGTGGGAAGAACCATTGTCTTGACTTTTAAATGCAATTTTTTTTCATAAAGACCAGGTAGACAGAACATATTGTGAAGAACAAAAATAACTCTCTGGCTTTGCATCACAACTTCTGGTCCAAGTATTAAGGCACAACAGCCTTCAATTCAGCAAGTACCACAGAATGTCACAGCCACAGGCCACTGCAAAGAGGCTCAGGACATGCAACTGTTAATAAACTACTGTTATATTGGCAACTTTCAGTCTCGAAAGACTATGGTATCACGCTCTGAAAGGTTGTTCTGGAACAGCGTCTAGTGTGGCTGAAAAGGCTGATTCGGGAGTGACAATCCCTTCCACACCTGGAGCAAGTGCAGTCTGTCCCTGGTCTGTCTCCCTGGCTATGGGCCTTCCTTCTTTCCTCTTTGCCTCAGACTGTTGGCCAAGTGTCTCTTCAAACTGGGAAAGGCCATGCTGCACAGCCTGCCTCCAAGCGGGCCGCTCAGAGGCCAGGGTTTCCCACCTGTTGAGATCCACTCCTAAGGCCTTCAGATCCCTCTTGCAGAAGTCCTTGTATCGCAGCTGTGGTCTACCTGTAGGGCGCTTTCCTTGCACGAGTTCTCCATAGAGGAGATCCTTTGGGATCCGGCCATCATTCATTCTCACGACATGACCGAGCCAACGCAGGCGTCTCTGTAAACCATATGTTAATTCATAAAGTATACAATGGCTGGTTTATTTGGATGATTTTAAAGAGACTTCATTGTGGAATTTAGCTCAGTCGGGCAAACAGCCATAAGAAGAGCCCCACTGGATTAGGCCAAGGGCCCATCTAGTCCAGCTTCCTGTATCTCACAGAGGCCCACCAGATGCCTCAGGGTCACACAAGACTAGACTTGTCACACATGTCACACAAGACAAGGAGGGTACCTACATCACCGCTGCCTCCTCCCTGCCTCCTTGCTGCCCCCGTCCCTTAAGGTGGCAGAGGCCAGGGCCCACAGCCTGGGGCTTCACGATGCCCCAGTCTGAAAAGCCCTGCCTTAGGTCATTGGAGAAGGCCTTTTTACAAGTGCCGCCACCCAAGGAGGTACATGGGATGGTGGCAAGAAACAGGGCCTTCTCAGTAGTGGCACCTACACTACGGGACTCCCTTCGCCTTGGTTTACAAACTGCTCCCTCTCTTGAAACTTTCCGGCGAGGCCTGAAGACATTTCTTTTCAGACCAGACTTCTGGGCTCCTGGCCTTTTTAACATCTTTTAACATTTTTTTTTACATCTTACACCTTTTTAACATCCGGTTCCAGGCTCAGGAGGTGGGGGGCCTTTTATAAACTGCTGCTGTTTGCTCTTTTTACACCTTTTTGTCTGATCGCTGTTGTTAAGATGTTTTGCTATGAACGTGTTTTTATCTTGTTTTTAAATGATGTTTTAAATTGTGTTCTTTTTAAATTATTGTTGTAAGCCACCTTGGGTCCTTTCGGGGACAAAGGCGGGGTATAAATGAAGTAAATAAATAAATAATAAAGCACACCATATCATAAGCCCACCCTATCAATTGTATAGCTAGTGGGGGGGGGCAGAGCACTAAAAGTTTTGCAGGGAGCCTCACCATACCATGCAAGCAGCCCCTCCCCCTTCCCTTCAAAGTCATTCCTGGCCACTAGAGTAAAACAGATGCATATGCCTGGCTTCGAAGGGGAGAAGGAGAGATTGCTTGCATGGCACGGTGAAGCTCCCTGCAAAACTTAGCGCTTTGTACACCCTCTAGCTACACTACTGCACCCTACTCAGCTTCCAGACCTAAAACCATACGAACAATGAGGAGGCATAGGTCTCTCAACCCAATCACAAGCCACAATAAAATAATTCAGTTATTGAAGTACTGTATTGAATAATACCTTAGCTTATGTGCCACTGAACACAGAAACAGTAGACTGCAGCCTTGTCTCAATATAACCAAAGAGATACAAATATAGTTTCGTGTCCTACCATGTAAAAATAAGCACAAAAAGCACATCCTATGTAGGGCCACAAATCCAATTACAGTTTGGCATCTTGGCGTCTTCAGGGGGAGTGGCTTAAAAAGAAATGCTCACTTATTTAGTGACCGCAGAGCACTTTTCAGATAAAATGATCTCCCAAAGGCAAGGCAGCAGCTTCAGCATCTGGTGAGCCTTCCTGGAAGAGTGTTCCAGATGTGAGACCCCACCATGGAAAAGGTTCAAGAGGAAAGGAACCTGCAGAAGGGACCCTCTTCATGTGGCAAAAGGAGGGAAAAATCTCCTTTGAGGGAAGTGGGAAATGTGGGGAAAAAATCCAGTGACTTTACTGGATCCAGTGACTTACTCGCATGCAAGCCTGTGTAGGATTGCAGCCTGGGGCCCAGTCCTATTCTTGCAGTATACTGGCAAACCAATTGTTCCGCTGGTGTGACTGCTCTTGATGGGTCTACGGAGTGCTGCAGCTGGTGCAAAGGTTGAAAGGCCACACACCAGGAGCGACATCACACAAATGGGCCATTGGTAGCGGTGGATCGTGGCAGCAATTGGACCAGGGAAGGCGTGGATCAAGGGCAGGACGGGGCAGATCTTGGTGGCCCTGGCAGCCACCAAATTCTATCCCCCAGGGATGGAAAACAAACGCGTTCTCCCCAATCCACCCTCTTCACTGCAGCATAGCAGGTAACGTATTTTGTGATGCACACATCTTGAGCAATAGCTATAAAGATGTCTATCTCAATTCACTCTCTCCTCATCTCGCATGAGTTTATAAACTGTGATCATCTTCACACAGCTGTCTTCCTACCGAGCTATAAAGAGGCCACTACTTTAGCCTTCCCTCCCAGCGGAGGGGCTCCAACCCCTTTACTATTTGGATTGCTTTTTTCTGCACCTTTTCAGCTCTCTCTGTCTCTCAGATCATGAGACCAGAACTGCACACGGTATTCCCTGGCTGCAGCACGTCTGTCTGTCTTTGTGCGGTGAAGATTACAACTGTCTTGATATTTGTTCCAGCTAAGGTTAAGTATATTTAAGCCCTATTGTCTCCAGCAAGAGAGGCTTAAGCAAAGGATTAGACAAATTCATACAGGGCAGATCTATCAATAGAAATCAGCCATAATAAATAAATGGCTGCATGTTCAAGAGACGGTCTCTCTCTGAATATTAGCTGCTGGAGGGACAAACACTGCAGGGGGGGCGCTATTCCTGCCCTGCCCTTTCTGTAATTACTTAGCAGGCCACTGATGGAATTAGTGGACGTGAAGCAAAGTGCAACCAGTGGCATAGGTAAGGGGGTCCAAAGCATTACTTTTTGCAAGGAGCCTCACCGTGGCATGCAAGCAGCCCCTCCCCTTTGGAGCCATTTCGGGCCAGGAGAGCAAAATGGAGGCATTGCCCCTCCAAAGGGGAGGGAGAGGTGCAGCATGCACACTGCTCTGGGCAAAACTTAGTGCTTTGGACCCCCTCTCGCTATGCCACTGGGTGCAACAAGACTGCACCATCATATAAGGAGGCAGTATAGCTAGCGACCCTGCCAGATGGGATGTAAGCAATTGCCTTCTTACTTCTCCAGCAAAGCTCTCTTGGGCATGCAGGTTTCTAACCTCAAGCTATCCTCCCTCCCTTCCCAGAAACATTTTCCAGCTAGATAGCAAGTGTGTAGGATCTCCCTTTCTTCCTCCCTGGACCCATGTATGGGGTTCTCATTAATAACTTCCTTTTCTTTATGACCACAGTCTTTGACAGGATCTTCTTCAAGCAGTGACGCTACCAGGAGTCAGGACCAACTCAAGACTCCCTGCTAACTGAAGTGCTAAATGCTTCTTCCCCTTACCTGGTGAGGGGCCGGTGGCTGCGCCTCCCACTTCCTGAACTGGAAAAGGAAGAGGGGGTGGTGAAGAAGAGGACAAATGGAGGTATAGTTGGCAACCTTCAGTCTCAAAAGACTATGGTATAAACCTACAGCATCTGGTATTCCCAGGCGGTCTCCCATCCAAGTACTAACCAGGCCTGACCTTGCTTAGCTTCTAAGATCAGATCAGGCATGTGCAGGGTAACAGTTGCTGCTACAAAAGGAGGAAGGGAGAGAAAAGGAGTAGGCTAAAGTGTCCATCCTCTTCCTTTTCCAATCTAGGAAGTGAGAGGAGGAGCAGTGGCAGTAAATGGGCAGACAGAGGTGGGGCCACCACCAGCTTGTTCCCTGAGGCGACCGCCTCAGTTGGCTTCACAAATGGGCCAGGCCCTGTTGGATTAGGAACAAGATATTTAACAGTGTTTCTCAAACTGTGGGTCAGGACCCACTAGGTGGGTCGCAAGCAAATTTCAGGTGGGTCCCCATTCATGTAAATATTTTATTTTTAATCTATTAGACTTGATGCTACCATGGTGTGTGACTGCAGTTGGGAAAATGTTACAGATCTGGACTTTTAACAAGCAAGTATGTGTATTATTTTAACAATGATAGTCAATGGGACTTACTCCTGTGCAAGTGTGGGTAGGATTGCAGTCTAGGATTGTTAAAAATGTTCCTGCTTGATGATGTCACTTCCGGTCATAACATCCCTTCCGGTGGGTCCTGACAGATTCTCGTTCTAAAAAGTGGGTCCCGGTGCTAAATGTGTGAGAACCACTGAGATATTAGATTATGCAGATCTTTGGCTTGATTCACCAGCACTCATCATATATTCTGCAGCCAGAGTTTAACTTGCTGTAGGAGTTGGAAAGAGCATTTGCTCCAAAAACCAGTCCCTGGGATTGAAATCTCTTGCCACAACCACCCTAAGAGATGCACCGGTCTGGATCTGTGCATGACAGCATCTCTTCCTGAGAATAAGGAATTTCTTTTGCTCTCGCTTTTTTGTTCCAAACAACCGCAGATGTGTGCAGCTCCTCTGCATTGGAGCACTCTGGCTGGCTGGCTGGCACTGTTCCAGCTCAGCCTAAGCAAAGCAATTCGGAAAGAGCAGAGAAACCCTCTTCAGATCCCGTTCTTAAAACCAAGCAGGTCATTCTGTCAACTAAATCATCATTACCGCAAACACCAAGCAAAGAAGGTTCTGAATCACAAACACCAAGTACTAGGAGCTGTGGGGGGGGGGGGAGTGTTGTGTGCGGTTTTCCTTGAACATGAATGTACCATACACAAAAGCTTTAATAAGAACATAAGAAGAGCCCTGCTGGATCAGGCCAAAGGCCCATCTAGTCCAGCTTCCTGTATCTCACAGAGGCCCACCAAATGCCCCAGGGAGCACACAAGACAACAGACACAATCTGCGTCCCAGTGCCCTCCCCTGCAACTGACAGAGGCAGCCTGCCTCTAAGAGCTTGCACATACCTACTATGACTTGTAACCCGTAATGAACTTCTCCTCCAGAAATTTCTCCAATTTCTCTTAAAGGTATCCAGGCAAGATGCAATCACCACTTCCTGTGGCAAGGAGTTCCGCAGACTCATTACAAGCTGGTTAAAAAAATATTTTCTTCTGTCTGTCCTAACTCTCCCAAAACTCAGCTTTCATGGATGTCCCCTGGTTCTGGTGTTATGTGAGAGGGAAAACGATCATCTCTCTATCCATTCTTTAAAAGCTTTAAAAGCTTCAAAATCTTTTATACTATTAAGCTCTGTTTTTTTCACACCACTACCATCCATTAAATCACTTCAGCTCTGCTTGTGCACATTAACACTTGCCCCTAGCAAGCACTCCCACTGTGAACTGTGGTGGTGGGATTATTACAGATTTCTATTGGGCAGTGACCATTAAGTTACTCAAAGCAATTTATTTACCTTATGTAAATGGCACTTTTCCATCATTACCATTGAAAGCAGCGTTCACGGGTACCCAGGCACTTTGCTGTCCAGACCTTGACCAGCCCTACTGGAACTACAGACAAACTCTTCCTCTTCTCCCCCCCACCACCATTCTATGTTCCCTTTAAAATATATATATATATATATATATATATATATATATATATATATATATATATATATATATATATATTTAAATTAGAATTATGACTCTTTAGAGTTTGCATGCTCTACTGCTGTTGCACCAATTCACAGGGAAGCTTATCGATACACTTAGACCAAAAGAAAAATATGGTAAACACCAGCTAAACTTCTTTGCCCCAACCCCAATTTCAGGGACATTTCGCTTTTTGAGAACAGACTTCTTTGTCATTTCCAACACAAGCGGTTAAAAGGTACAGAAATGTATCTAGATTTCCTTCCACATCATATCAATTTCTTTCTTAAGCAGGAACAAATGGAAATCTGTGCGCGAGTTTCACAGATTCCTACTGCATAACCCAAGGAGAAGGGGGGAAAGATGGGGAGGGGGGAATGGAACAGAGTGCAGATCAAACAGCCCTTGTAAGACCCAAGAACAGCAGCTCTCCAAACTGCAGTAATTCATAAATCTTTAGGAACAAACAAAGCATTTGTATAAATAAATGATTTGGTCCATTGTAGCCTCCAGCTTTTGCAAACACTCAAAGAGAAACAACTTGGGCTAAACGGCCGCAATCTCAAACCGCTTGCCAACATTTCAATGAAACATTCAGCGAACTGGTTCTTAAACAAAAACTCTTCAAATAACAAAGTTGGGTGATGTTGTTATCTGAGATATGGTAGGCTGAAAACGTCCATCTCGGTGATCAAAGAGTATTAATTTTATACACTAAGAGTCCTCAACATACATACTGGTTCCAGTGGCATAGCCAGAAGCATATACAATGCTGTACATTCAGTGGACATAATGCATGGGATAACATGTGTACAGGCCAACCAACATTTGCACACTGTACACAGATTGCATATTGAACCTAATGTGTCAATACAGCTTACCTGGGTCAGCAACAGTGAAAAGAAAGAGAGGAACTCGGCCAAACGAGATTACAGCTGTTCCACAGATGTTAACTCCTCCTCAAGCAACTGCTGGCACGCATGTGTGAGCATCCCAGACAGCACTACGTCCCCTGATACCATCTCAAGCATATGGAGTCAGCTGGCACATTCAGCAGCCTGCCATTAGGGCCACACTCCTAAACATACTTACTGGGGAGTAAGTGCCATTGAACTCAGTAGGGGCTTACCTCTGAGTGGAGATACCCAGGATTGCACTGTGAGCACAGCAGAATCATGGGCTGGTAAAGCAGGGATGTACATGCATGTTTCAATCAACCTATCATTCCCAGATAGTTCTTGCCACGTCCACTGTGTATAAGTGTGACCCAAGAGCCAATATTTAGGCTTAGGACAATTGGTCTAAGCTGTAAAAACAGAATTTCTGCTAATAGCAAGTGAAATACTAGTCAGGTGTTCAATCAGGTGGTAGTTGGACCCAGTGGCATAGCTAGAGGGGATGCAGAGCACTAAGTTTTGCAGGGAGCCTCACCATGGCATGCAAGCAACCCCTCCCCCTTCAGACCCATTCCTGGTGGTGGGACCAAAATGGAGGCAGAATGCTGGGCTCCAAGGGGGAGGGGCCGCTTGCATGCTGGGGTGAGACTCCCTGCAAAACTTAGCACTTTGCATCCCCTCTAGCTACACCATTGCTAATACTGCTTTTCAACAATATGCAGTTCACAACACAGTTTACACTGCAAGATAAAGAAATGGTTCTCTGGCCCAGGAGGGTTCACAATCTCAAAGAAGATGTAAATGAGACATTAGCAAGCAGCCACTGTAAAAAAAATGCCAAGCAAGGGTGAAGAGGGACAGTTGCCCTCCAGGTACCCCCAAAATATAAGAAGACCACCATTTTAAAAGGTGCTTCTTTAGCCCAATTAGTAGGGTTTAGACTAATGTACACTTCCTCGGGAAGACGGTCCATTGAAATCAGTAGAATTTACTTCTGACTAAATACATTTAAGCTTGGGCTACACCTGCATTTGATTGCAACCATGGGGCAAAAAATCATGGCTATGCCTTTTCTAGACACATGCTTCAGCCTGAACCCATTTTAAAAATGGGTTATGTCAGAACACCAGAAGCAAGGGAGGGCACCAGGATGCAGGTCTCTCGCTGTCTTGGGGCATCTCGCTTGTCCATGGGGCATCTGGTGGGCCACTGTGAGATACAGTGAGATATACACTGTGAGATACAGGAAGTTGGACTAGATGGGCCTATGGCCTGATTCAGCAGGGTTGTTCTTATGTGCTGGTGGGGAGCTCTTTTCTTCAACCAGGCCTATGAATGCATCCCTTGACCATGACATAATGAAAGGACTCAGAGCCAAGAAAACCCAAATCCTGGGAGCAGATTGAATTACACAATTAAGTTTGGATTGATGTACAGTCCACTCTGCTTCCAAGGTCCAGATGTTAAAAGAATGTCGAATGTTCTTATTCTGACCAGACAGGGATGGAGGGAGGGAAAAGAAGGGAGCTTGCAGTTTTTGATGTGCTAAAAGGACAGCAGGTCTAAGCAAGCGTCTTCTAAGCCTTCTTCTAAGCTGCTGAGAGAGTCAGGCCAGTTTACTCTTATCCGCAAATATTTGTCACCTGGCGATGGAGAGAACATCTCATGACAGCACTAAACCCATGTTCTTGCCGTCCAAACAAGCAGTAAAGCAGCAGGGGAAGGTTTCCAGCAGAGAATCGGTCAGTGCTCTGATGCTATCTATACACTTCCTGAACATATGAAACTGCCTCAATGGAGTTTGAGCGTTGGACATTTAGCGGAGTTGCAGATGAGGGCTGAAGAGCCTCCTGTGTGGCCCCATTCACAGGCTCCAAAAGTAGGAGGATTTGGGTGATTTTTCTGGAGCAGGGGGAATTTTCAGGGGCAGGAAAATTTTTAAGAGCCCCACCATATAACAAATTAAAATTAAACACTCCCCCACAACTGGAAGATAGCATGATAAACTGGGTGCCAGGCCTTGAGGGAGTGCCAACCCACCCACCCCCACATTGGAGAAAGAACCTCCCCAGAGTCCAGGAGGTGGTCTGAGGCCCAGGGAGGCCACAAGCAGCCAGACACTGGGTGGCTTCTTTCTCTAGCAGGGGCTCCACAATTTGACACCCCTCAAGGCGTGGCACCCAGTGCAATGTACCCTCCCTGCCCCCTGTCTTAGCACACAACACTGCTGACAGCCATGATTTTTTACCTACAATACCTCAATATAATGCTAAGTCACAACTAGGGCCATTGCAGGCATGTCAAACACCCATGACCAGGCCTGGCCCAGCTATGAGGCTGGTGGAAGTGACCATTCCAAGTGGTGGGTTGGAGGAGGCAGCAAAATGCCAAGGGGAGACCCGCCTCTGAAGTCTGCCTGCCATCCCATTTCAGCCCCCACTGGTTGAGAGCATGCGAATCAGAGTAGTGACCAATCATGGTGGCAACGCAGGAAAAAGAAGCAGGAAGATCCTGTTCTGCCTGCTTGTTTCCATAAGTGATCAAAAAACAGGTCCATTCCAGCAAGAAGGCTGGGAGGATGAGAAGGAGAAGAAGATGGACTCCCTCCCCACCAACTCCTGACCTTTATGTCTGCCACTTCCTCCTGCTTGTTCCCACCTGCCCAGACATGTTCAAACAAACAAACAACGAACAGACTACAGAGTAGAGTAGGCTAGGAGCTCCTCTGAGTCCACTCTGGAAGTGTGTGATCTTTATGTATCTTCAAATTCATGCATTTCCTGGAACCAAGACACCAAGTAATCAGTTACACTGGAAACACTTCCCTTCATTCAAGAGCTCAGAGCAGAATTTTGTGTTCAAAACAACGCTGTGAGCTTTTGAGAAGCCCCCAAGAAGGGCATTTTGAGTCCTCAGTGACTGGTATCCAGTGATATCCTCCCTCTGAATATCTCGGTAGTTCCAGTTAGTGGTCATGGCTAAAAGTCTATGAGAGACCCAGGCAGAGTGGTTATCCTGGGATTGTTACACTTCATGCATTGACTCTTTGGCAACCCTAGCCCGATGCCTCTATTATCCTAACTGAAGCATTAAAAACAGGCTCCATGGCTAAGACATGGTCCAAATGAGGCCCACAGAGGAGATGTTTTCACCAGATGAGCATCTGCGCATGAAGAGACACACGCTTTTAACGTCCATGTATCCTACACAAAAGCCTGAAAAAAGAAAGTTCCCCAAACGGTAGCAGCATTCTGTCTCTTTCTGAAACAGAACCAGCAGGAGTGTCACAAGGCGAACCAGAGGCCTGTACTTTATAAAAGATTAAGGGGAACATTTTCTAAATTACTCAAATGACTTTAAAAGCCTACACACCTTCTCAGCTCTTGCTCGCTCGCGCTCTCAAATGGACCAATGCCACAAAAGCATGTATAGAACTGCATGACATGGAATCACTAATGTCATTCCGTAAACGTGGACTTGGTTTTATGTGGTCACCAGCTCCAGAGTGAAGCAGTACTGGGAGCAAGTGTTATTTGTGTCAGACTTTTTTGATCAGCCTTTTAGAGAAAGATTGGCCCCCCAGGATGGATGACCACACGCTGAAAACAGCAACATCCCATAAACAAATCTGAGCCGTGAAAACAAGTGACAGAGCACTGAAAGGCCACCCAAAGTCCGAATACAAAAGGGTCGTCAGTCACTGACTGAAAGGTGACAGTGACAGAGCCCGCATGTGCTCGCTATTAGAAAAAAATAACAGCCATTTTGGAGGGGAACAAAATAATTTAGTTTTAGGTTATACCAGTAGCATAGCTACAGGGGGGTGGTAAGAACATAAGAACAGCCCCACTGGATCAGGTCATAGGCCCATCTAGTCCAGCTTCCTGTATCTCACAGCGGCCCACCAAATGCCCCAGGGAGCACACCAGATAACAAGAGACCTGCAAGGCTTCCTGGGAATTGTAGTTAAGAACATAAGAACAGCCCCACTGGATCAGGCCATAGGCCCATCTAGTCCAGCTTCCTGTATCTCACAGCGGCCCACCAAATGCCCCAGGGAGCACACCAGATAACAAGAGACCTGCAAGGCTTCCTGGGAATTGTAGTTTAAGAACATAAGAACAGCCCCACTGGATCAGGCCATAGGCCCATCTAGTCCAGCTTCCTGTATCTCACAGCGGCCCACCAAATGCCCCAGGGAGCACACTAGATAACAAGAGACCTGCAAGGCTTCCTGGGAATTGTAGTTTAAGAACATAAGAACAGCCCCACTGGCTCAGGCCATAGGCCTATCTAGTCCAGCTTCCTGTATCTCACAGCGGCCCACCAAATGCCCCAGGGAGCACACCAGATAACAAGAGACCTGCAAGGCTTCCTGGGAATTGTAGTTTAAGAACATAAGAACAGCCCCACTGGATCAGGCCATAGGCCCATCTAGTCCAGCTTCCTGTATCTCACAGCGGCCCACCAGGCAGCGTAACATGTGATGTAAGTGGCCCCTCCCGTTCACCGTTGAGCCATTCTGGGTAGTGAGGGCAAGACACAGCATGTTGCCATCACTGACCAGAAAGGCTCCGATGCCAAGGAGGGGCTGCTTACACGGTGCATTACTTACCGCGCCGCCCCCTCCCTATAGCAACACTACTAGGTTATACACACATACGTTGTAGTAGCCATCAGCTGAGAAGAGGCATTCTCCCTCCTCCCTTAGAAGAATGCCTCTTCTTGCTGCTGCTTCAAGATGCTCCTTGCTTGACATTTGTGCTTTTTATAAGTGCATTTATTAAAAGTAAGTAACTTTAAAAAAAAAAAATCTAACAAAAACTGGACACAATTTTTCCTCGATCCAAACATTGCTATCTATCAGGTGGGCCACTGCAAAAAACTATTGTTGTCCCACTGTTGCTGAGCCCCCTTTGACCTGATTCAGCAAGGCTCTTCCTATGTTCTTATCTGTGGGCTTTGTACGGATTTAAGCCATTTCTGCCCTTCATAACATATACACAACAGGCACCAAATGTGCACACTGTAGGCTGGGCAGAAATGGGTTAAAATAAGTTTTTATAAATACTAGTAGTTAGTAGTTGGCAACCTTCAGTCTCGAGAGACTCTGGTATCGCACTCTGAATGGTGGTTCTGGAACAGCGTCTAGTGTGGCTGAAAAGGCCGATCCGGGAGTGACAATCCCTTCCATGCTGGGAGCAAGTGCAGTCTGTCCCTGGTCTGTCTCCCTGGCTATGGGCCTTCCTTCTTTGCCTCTTAGCCTCAGACTGTTGGCCAAGTGTCTCTTCAAACTGGGAAAGGCCATGCTGCACAGCCTGCCTCCAAGCGGGCCGCTCAGAGGCCAGGGTTTCCCACCTGTTGAGGTCCACTCCTAAGGCCTCTTGCAGAATACGTACTAATAATATTACTAATATTACTCGTACTAATAATATTGTACATATGTCTTAAAGATGGGCATGAAGTATATGGACAGATGGTGCTGGACTTCAACCAGGAAGACCCTTCCTTCTATCATAAAGTTCACTGGGCATGTCAATCTCTCCCATCCCAACCAACCTCACAGTTTTGCAGATAAAAGGGGGAGAGGGAATGTCATTTGAGCTCTGCAGAGGAAAGATGGGATACAAGTGTGATTAACAGCTCCAGTGGCATAGCTAGAGGGGGGTGCAAAGAACTAAGTTTTGCACTCACTGCAGCATGAAAGCAGTATCTCCCCTTTGGAGCCACTCCGGGCAGGGGGAGCACAACGGAGGCGAATGCAGTGAGGCTCCCTGCAAACCTTAGTGCTTTGCACCCCCCTCTAGGTATGCCACTGACTGACTCTATTGCTGACAAGTCCTACTTCTTCTGGGCAGTTTCATTCTTAGAAATGCACACTCATTTGGCCTTTAGCATCCTCTTCAAAAGATCACAGCTGGCAGTAGGCAAGTCAGAGAAGGATGTCAGGCACGGCCTACAAACAATCGCCTTATGTAATAGTCTCTCCCACAATTTTGCCAGTTTACTGCATTAAGAGTACAATTGTTGGACTGCCAGTTTCTCTTTCATCACCAGCAAAAGGTTGATGAGCGAGTCTCTCCATATCATCCTTTATTTACTGCTTATCAGCTACATTTTTTCTTTTGGGAAATGCTTTCTTTCTTTTGCTTAAATAAGTAAATACATGCATAAATACTGTACAGTATTTTGAATCAGCCTGGTCCTTCCGAGTTCCAAACCCATGATCGTCTTGCATATCCCCACATGTAGTTCCTGCTGCTGTTGCCCTGGGCGAGACATCCCTTAAATCTCTGCAAAGTGCCTTGCGCTCAGCCATTTCAGACGCTGCCAAACCGAAATGTAAGACAACACCATAAAAACCGTGATGGTCATTTTGCAGCTGATATAAAGATGAATGATTTCTCACAACGAGAGAAACAAATAATACCAAGTCATTTCCAGTTGCACAGAAATCTAAGGCAATGACTGCTGCGGGGCACCCGCTGTTCTTAATTGAAAACTTCCAACGCAGGAATATTCTATTTTAACCAGGGTTGCTCACTGGCATTGCAGCTCTGAAAAGTAAAATTCTTCCACCTGACAAGATCTGTATGAAGCCGGCACAAAGAAAACCATTCAGTCATTCACTGCTTGAAAATAATCTAACTCCACCTAATTTAAGTTTGGGGTAGAAAAGAAATACTGCAGGACTCAGGCTGGATGGATGACACGTTTAGGAAGGCTGATGCCTTCACGCCCTGCTTTTGAGTACCAGCAGGAATTCAAAAGTGACTCCGGGACCAGCTGGATCTTTGGCCTGTTCTAGTAAGCCTCTGAGCATGTACAGCACCTTCACCTCACTGCAGAGCCATTGCTTTGGATGGTCCACTGGCCACAGGCCTCATCCAGCTCTCATCTGTATAATTTGGATTGGACCTACCTTCTCCCCACCAACCTTCTACAGGGCAAAGAGGTGCCAAGAATCCAGGCCTGTCACTTACCGCACTCAGTGCTTGCAGGAGTAAAATAACACCCTGTGCAAAGCGATGAAAACCCTACGGATCCCAGGATCATGCAAGATCTCTGGTTGTCATGCATCTCTTCCAGGCCAAATGCGCAGCCTAAAAGCACTGGAGAAGACACCAGTTCTGAGCCAGCAAGTGCCCAGAGGCCTCTGCAACAATGCAGAGATGCCTGGGCCACTTCTCTGTGCCTGATGCAGGGCACATTCAGATGTTCTGCAAGTATCAAGCTAGGCACACCCTACAAATAGGCACCACCCTACCCAGTGTGCCAAATACCACATGAGCATAGAGGCATCTGGGAGGCCCTGCTACTTCCTTGAGTTGAAAGCTGGGCCTGTTTGGGAAGTAGGGCCCCACAGAGTGAGAGAAGATGCCGGTTTTGCAGCTGTTGGGCAGGGGAAGCTCCTGTTCATTTTCACTACTTGGAGTGTTTGCACACTTGTGCGGGCATTTCGGTGTTTGTGTATTGTGACTTGAGAACTTCAGGGTGCAGATCTGCCCTTAAAATGCCTTTTCACATTCCTAACATGTTAATTTCAAAAACTCCTTCCCAGTTTCTAGCACTACAGTAAATTAAGACCAGGCAGCCAAGACCCGTTCATTAGAAAAATGAACAGCAATGGTACCAAGCCAATGACAAAACATGTTTTTAAAGAAAAGAGCGATTTCAACCAGTGGCGTTGCTAGAGCGGGTGCAAAGCACTAAGTTCTGCAGGCATCTGAATGCACCGTGCAAGCAGCCCTTCCCCTTCAGAGCCATTCTGGGCAGTAGGACCAAAATGAAGTTGAATTGCTCCGTTTTACTCTCACCACCTGGACTGGCTCCGTAGGGGAGGGGGGAAGGGCCACTTGCACGGTGCGTTCAGGCACCTGCACAACTTAGTGCTCTGAACCCCTCTAGCTAGGCCACCTATTTTGACAAGCCACACAAAACAAGCACCCGCTTCAGTTCTTGACTGCCAGTAGATGCGAAAACACCACAGTTGCCCCATACAAAAATGGCACACCACCCCACAAACACTCCATATCAGGCTGTAATAAATGGTAGTGAACTCTCTTTGCACATGAAAGCCATTAAAAAAAACCCCACAGTTTCAGAAATAGGATTTCCAGCTTTTTTCCTGGTGGGGTTCTTATGTCTTTTACAACTGCAAGAGAAACAGGAATTCAGCTGATGATGCTTTTTTCCTAGCATGAAGATACCATGGTGGACAAAGCTTTACCTGCCAAATTTCTGTTGATCACATAGCTGTTAATAGCACAGCAACACTACTCTGAAAAAGTTGGCAACCCTATTGGAAATAAACCTAGTGTCAGCAATGATCAGCGTGCTAGTATGGCCCTCCGTTTGGTGTAAATCACTTTTAATGATTACACACTTAATAGTACGACTTGTGTTCGTTTGGTGGTTATATAATATTGGTGGCATAGTAATATTAATAGAGCACATCTGAGCAGGGCTGCATTTTAAACATTCTGTTGTATTTACATATGGCTTATGACGATCCTCTGAGCTTCCTACAAAAATGGTTCATAAAATGTGTAAACAGAACAAACTGCAGCTTTACTGATTCTTAATTTAGAAAAAAATGGGGCTAAGGCAGGACATAATGGAGGCTTGCAATGTGTATATGGTGCAGGAAAAGTGGACCAAAGAAGAGTGTCCCCCTCTCTCGTAACACTTAACATTACAAGACTCAAGTCATCCTACAGAACAGACTGGCAGGATTCAGGACAGACCAAAGGCGGTCCTTTTTCACACAACATATTCATTGAGGGAACTCTCCACCACAAGACGGTGCAGTGACTGCTAGATTTAGATTGTTTCAGAATTAATGGGAACAAGTCCATCAATGGCTACTAGCCACACTGATGATGTGAAACCTCCATGATCGGAGGCAGCCTACCAGCTGACGAGGAAGCAACAGCACAAAGGGCTTTTGCCTTCATGACTGACCTGGGAGCTCCTAGGAACATCCGTCTGGCCCCTGGGGGAAACAGGAGGCCTATAGAAGTCAATGGGCTTCAGCATCTTCTGTGTTGGATTGTCTCTTTTGTGTACACAGAGCAACACACGTTTGCCATGAAACTCACACCTTTTCGGGTAGCTGGCCTGAGCACCAGCCCAAACTCCCTGTGCCACATGCCTGGAAAGGGTTGATAAGTTTGGAAGTTTGCCTGGGGCAGCAGCATAGCGAAGAGGGGGTGCAAAGCAAGAGGCCACTTGCCCAGCACAGTGAGGCTCCCTGCAAAACTTAGTGCTTTGCCCTCCCTCTAGCTATGCTACTGGCCTGGGGCATTTACAGTGGCTGCCCTTGAAATCCTGTCTTCTGAACAACCAGTATTGAACTCAGAATTATGAGAAGTGGATGTTGGAACAAAAATGGAGGTGATTAAACTACTAGTGAGGGCTGGACTTTACACACTGTGTCCAAGCACTGCAAGATGGGGCTGCCTCCCTCCAAAGAAATCTCCATGGGCCAGCATGAAAAGCAACTCATTTCCTTCATGAACTGCACTTCCACATTAGATGAAAATGTGCAAACTTTTGTCACATGTGACCATCACATGTGTGACTATTTTGTGCACCTACTCATACGGAGAACATAAGAGGATCAGACCAAGGAATCATCTGCCCCAACATCCTGCCTCGCACAGTAGCCAACTCTGTCAGGAAGCAGGATGTGAAGGCAGGAACCCACTTCCAGGATGCGCCCTTGGCATCCCATATTCAGCCATACTGCCTTTGAGCCTGGGTGATCAATTTGACCATTATGACTAGTAGCCATTGATAGACTCCTCCTCCATGATCGAATCCCCTTTTCAACCAACCTAACCTAAGTGGTCATCACAACATCTTGTAGCAGGCAGTTCCGCACACCAATGGCATTAAAGTACCCTCGCTTGTCTCCCACCAACCTCTTTCAGTGAGTGATCCTGACTGCTAGTATTACGGCAAAGAGAGATAAATTCTCCTTCCGCTTCCTCCACATGATATACAACATGATGGGACTTCCTCACCTCACTAGAGAGCTGAACATCATTAGATGTGGCCATCCCATTTTCATTTACCTGGTGGTCGGTGGCACCAGAGCATGTGAACCAACCACACTGAAACGCACTGCCTCCAAGGAGGTGATGCAAACGTCTGGTGGAGCTGGTGGTTCAGCAAAGCGTGCGTGGCAGCCCTTCACACATGTGGAGTGCCACCGAGACTGCAGTCATCGAGCATGTGGCTCCTGCATGTCTATGTCCCCGCACAGAGTCTGCGGTTTCCCCTCTGCTTTTTGCTTTAAGGGGGAAGGAAAATAAAACACAAGGCAACCACCTTTGGAGCGCGGGGGGGGGGGAGGACACCCACATCACCCAGTGGATCCAGTCGAATCAGCACCGCGCTCCACTGGACAGCTCCAGCCAGCCAGGCACTGCAGACCAGACCACACACCTCTTCCTCCTCCTCTTCCTCCCCCCCCGCAGCCCCCTCCCCGCTCCAGAATCCCGCGCACCTTCCCTCGCCCCATGGCCCCCCCCTTCCCACCTTGGAAACTGCGGGACTCGCCCCCTGCAAAGGAACCGGGGGGCAGTGGCGTCACCAGTGGGGTGGGCAAAGCACTAACAGCCCGATCCTGCCCGCACTTTCCTGGGAGTAAGCCCCATTGACTCTAATGGGACTGACTTCTGAGCAGACATGCATAGGATAGGGCTGTTAGTTTGCAGGCCCCCTCTCTGCGTTTGGGAGTTGAAGGTGCCCCAAGACTCCTTGGATTGGACGGGACTGGGGGGGGGGTGACACTCCCAGCTGCCTTCCTGCTCAGTGGCATAGCTGGGGGGGGCAAAGCACTAAGTTTGGCAGGCAGCCTCCCCGCAGCGCGCGAGGGGCCCCTCTCCTTCGGAGGGGATTGCAGGCGGGGGGAGCAAAAGGGGCTCCAAAGAGGAGGGGCCGCGCGGAGGCTCCCTGCGCAACTTAGAGCGGCGCCCCCCTCTAGCTACGCCACTGCGCCGCAGTTCCCTCCCGAGGAGCCGACCGGGGCTGGGAGCCCTCCCCCCCCCCGCGTGTCCAGCGCGGCCCCCTCCCCACTCACTCTTCTGGCTGGAGTAGCCGGGGTAGTAGCCATAGTAGCCGGTGATGCGCAGGATGCGGTCCTCGATGGTGGCCACCCCGTTGGGCGCCGCCTTGCCGTCCATGCGGAGGGGCTGCCGGCGGCCCACCCGCCGGGGAGGAGACAGGCGCCCCGCTCGCTCCCTCCCTCCTCCGCCGAGGCTGCGGCTGCGGCTCTGCTGCGGCTGCCGCGCCGAGCGCCTCCCGCAGCCCCCGCCGCGCCAGCCAGCCAGCCGCGCCTCCTCCCGCCCGCCCGCGGAACTTTGCGAGCCGGGAAAAGTTCGCCGCTGCCCGGGCCCGGGGGGCTTCCCCCACGCCCCGCCTCGGCGCCACGTGGGAACCGGCAGGGGAGCTGGCAGAGGGGGCGGGGGCGCAGCTGGGGGCCAAAGCGCCCAGTTTTGCAAGGAGCCTCCCCGCGGGGTGGAAGCCGCCCCCCTCCAGCTACGCCACTGGGTAGCAAGGGAAGTGGGAAAGGTGCGGGGGGGGCCAAGCAGCAAGTCTGGCAAGGAGCCACCCTGTAAGAAGAGCCCTGCTGGATCAGGCCCGTGGTCAGGAGAGGGGGGTAAAGGGGGTAATTTGTACCCGGACCCAGGGTCAAAAAGCGGGCCCAATAGTCAAGGGAGGGCCCCTCCAACTACGCCACTGGGTAGCAAGGGAGCTGGGAAAGGTGCAGGGATGGTGGCGTAGATGGGGGGGGCCAAGCAGCAAGTCCGGCAAGGAGCCACCCCATAAGAAGAGCCCTGCTGGATCAGGCCAGTGAGCCCCCCACTGGCAGCAGGGTGTGCCTTGTGAACTGTCAAAAACCTGATGGTGTACTTTGACCATTTTAGTGCCTTGCCGGTGAGCCAGGAGATGAAAAAGATTGAAAATTGCTGGCCTCGAGGGAAGGCATCCTTTAGTTTCAGGACCTTGGACAGTCTCTGGAAATCTGTTTCAGCACATTTTTATCCCTGCTCTTGGTCCCCACTCCCACAGATGGCTGGGGAATAAAGGGGTAGTGCAGGGCAGGGCCCAGGAAAGGGGGGTAAAGGGGGTAATTTGCACCCGGGCCCAGGGTCTAAAGGGGGGGCCCAATAGTCAAGGGAGGGGGCCCAAAAATTTCCTGGCATCTGACATTTTCCTATCTATTCAGACTTGTTGCCTGCACAGGATACTGCGGACATGACCACAAGTGTGCGGCTGCAGCTACTGGCAGGGCATATATGCGAGGCAAAAAAATGGATCCCTGAAACTCCTTAGTGCGGTCTCCAATCTGGGAGGAAACTGGACTGCCACAGTAGCCCTTTGGCTTGTGAATCTGCTTGCTGTGAAGGCAGGATAGGAGCTCAGGAACACAGCTGCAAGACGGTGGTTGCAGCAATGCACAGGACACTTTCCGTTCTAGTGTGAGTTGAAATAAGATGATGCCCATTTTCTACATGATTTTCTATGCTTAAAAGATTTTAGAGAGACTTAAGAGTGTGTTTGGTTTTCCTTGTTAATGTGTCTGGCTTCTGGTGCCACAGGGGTAGGTAGACCTGGGCTCCAAAGACTTTTCCAGCAGTTCCCCCTTTGCCAATGATTTTTCCAGCTGTATCCGCCCTCCCCTCACCCTATTTTGCCCTTCCCTGCCTCCTTTCTGCACCACCCTCCTCTGCTCCACCTCTGCTGTTTCACCCCTCCCCATTTACAAAGGGGACCCCAAAAAAACATTGGACCCCCTGATAAAATTCCTCTCAGAGGCCCTGCCCACGGCCCATCTAGTCCAGCTTCCTGTATCTCACAGCGGCCCACCAAATGCTTCAGGGAACACACCAGACAACAGACACAACCTGTGTCCTGGTGCTGCCCTCTGCATCTGCCACTCTGGGGGCAGCCTACCTCAGAAACCAGGAGGTGCACATGCACATCATGGGCTTGTAACCTGTGATGGACTTTTTGTCCAAAAATTTGTCCAATCCCCTCTGAAAAGCATCCAGGCCAGATGCCCTCACCACTTCCTGTGGCAAGGACTTCCACAGACTAATGACACATGCTGGGTAAAGAAATATTTTCTTTTGTCTGTCCTGACTCTCCCAACACTCAAATTTAGTGGACATCCCCTGGTTCTGGGGTTGTGTGAGAGGGAAAAGAACATCCCTCTATCCACTCTATCACCATATCCTGTGGCAAGGAGTTCCACAGACACTCAATTTTAGTTGAAGTCCCCTGGTTCTGGTGTGATGTGAGAGGGAAAAGAGTGTCTCTCTATCCACTCTGACCATCCCCTGCATGATTTTGTATGTCTCAATCATGTCCCCCCTCAGGTGCCTCTTTTCTAGGCTGAAGAGGCCCAAATGCCGTAGCCTTTCCTCATAGGGAAGGTGCTCCAGCCCAGGAATCATTTTGGTTGCTTTTTTCTGCACCTTCTCCATTTTCACAATATCCTTTTTGAGATGTGGCAACCAGAACTGAACACAGTACTCCAGGTGTGGCCTTACCATTGATTTGTACAACAGCATTATAATATTAGCAGTCTTAATACCTTTGCTAATGATCCCAAGCATGGAATTGGCCATCTTCACTGCTGCTGCACATTGGGACTTTCATCAAGCTGTCCACCAGCATCCCAAGAACTCTTCCCACAGGGTGGAAGCGGCCCCTCCCCCACCTGGAATGGCTGCAAAGGGGAGGGGCCACTTGCATGCCCAGGTGAAGCTCCCTGCCAAACTTAGTGCTTTGCCCCCCTCCAGCTACACCACTGGGCAGGAAGGCAGCTGAGAGTATCTTCCCCCCCCCACCAGGCCAAGGAGTCTTGGGGCACCTAAAACACCCAAACACCTTGATCACCCAGCAGAAGGAGGCTCTCCTAGGACTGGGGCCCACCTTTAAAAAAACCAAAATCCCAAACCACATGATATTGATTGAAATTAATGCAGGAAAAAGAAAATAGCCAGATTCCCTGACAACATTCAATCAAAGAAAAGAACAAAGAGAAAGAATCCAAAGACTCACTGACATGTCACTGCACGATCAATGCACCAGGAATCCTGCAGCCAAGGACATGGTCAGACATCCACGAAAACTTAGGCTGAAGTTAACAGGGTAGTCTTCAAGGGATGGCAAGATATTGTGTGGTTTTTGCTGCAAAAGACTAACGGACCTATTCCTCTGGAAGTGGACGGGAGACTAAATAACATGGACAGCCCAAGCCAGAGAGACGGGTGGTGTGGTAAGTATCATCGATACATGTTCTTATGTTCTCAGTGTGCCCTGTAAGGGCCCCTCCCACTCGCTGTTGGACTCATTGGGGCAGGGATGGTAATTCACAGGCATTGCTGTCACTGCCTCAATGGCTCCAATGGTGAGTAGGAGGGGCCGCTTACAGGGTGCGTTGTGGCGCCTGCAATACTTACAGTGCCACAGTCACTGGCTACGCTACTGCAAAAGAGGACATGTGAAGGAGAGGAGAGTGATGGGCTGGTAGCAGCTGTCAAAACTTTGGTCTCCGGAGCCATTTACACTCCTCAAAGGTGTCTCGGGGTACATGCGCAGCACATGCATGGAGACTCAAGGAGCCCCAGAGTGCTGGCACAAACTGGGCAGGGGGCAGGGGGCAGGGGGCAGGTGGCAGGTGGCAGGTGAAGGCCATCTATGGTGTCCATGTGGAAACCCTAAAGGGGTCTCAGGGAGCCCTAGGGCTCCTAGGAGCACACTTTGAGAAATGCTAGGCTAGAGCATCTCTGCCCACTATTCCATCTGAGGTGCATGGCAAAGTGGCTGTGCACTTCCAAGCCGAGCTCCACAAAGAATGGAGGCCAGCAATGCAAAAGTTTGGTGATGATGTGATGATGTCATTGCTGAATGTCCGGAGGTAGCATCATAATGCTGCACAGCTACGTAAGAACATAAGAAGAGCCCCGCTGGATCAGACCAAAGGCCCATCTAGTCCAGCTTCCTGTATCTCACAGCGGCCCACCAAATGCCCCAGGGAGCACACCAGATAACAAGAGACCTGCAAGGCTTCCTGGGAATTGTAGTTTAAGAACATAAGAACAGCCCCACTGGATCAGGCCACAGGCCCATCTAGTCCAGCTTCCTGTATCTCACAGCGGCCCACCAAATGCCCCAGGGAGCACACCAGATAACAAGAGACCTGCAAGGCTTCCTGGGAATTGTAGTTAAGAACATAAGAACAGCTCCACTGGATCAGGCCATAGGCCCATCTAGTCCAGCTTCGTGTATCTCACAGCGGCCCACCAAATGCCCAGGGAGCACACCAGATAACAAGAGACCTGCAAGGCATTCTGGGAATTGTAGTTAAGAACATAAGACCAGCCTCACTGGATCAGGCCACAGGCCCATCTAGTCCAGCTTCCTGTATCTCACAGCGGCCCACCAAATGCCCCAGGGAGCACACCAGATAACAAGAGACCTGCAAGGCTTCCTGGGAATTGTAGTTTAAGAACATAAGAACAGCCCCACTGGATCAGGCCACAGGCCCATCTAGTCCAGCTTCCTGTATCTCACAGCGGCCCACCAAATGCCCCAGGGAGCACACCAGATAACAAGAGACCTGCAAGTCTTCCTGGGAATTGTAGTTAAGAACATAAGAACAGCTCCACTGGATCAGGCCATAGGCCCATCTAGTCCAGCTTCGTGTATCTCACAGCGGCCCACCAAATGCCCAGGGAGCACACCAGATAACAAGAGACCTGCAAGGCATTCTGGGAATTGTAGTTAAGAACATAAGACCAGCCTCACTGGATCAGGCCACAGGCCCATCTAGTCCAGCTTCCTGTATCTCACAGCGGCCCACCAAATGCCCCAGGGAGCACACCAGATAACAAGAGACCTGCAAGGCTTCCTGGGAATTGTAGTTAAGAACATAAGAACAGCCCCACTGGATCAGGCCACAGGCCCATCTAGTCCAGCTTCCTGTATCTCACAGCGGCCCACCAAATGCCCCAGGGAGCACACCAGATAACAAGAGACCTGCAAGGCTTCCTGGGAATTGTAGTTAAGAACATAAGAACAGCCCCACTGGATCAGGCCACAGGCCCATCTAGTCCAGCTTCCTGTATCTCACAGCGGCCCACCAAATGCCCCAGGGAGCACACCAGATAACAAGAGACCTGCAAGGCTTCCTGGGAATTGTAGTTAAGAACATAAGAACAGCCCCACTGGATCAGGCCACAGGCCCATCTAGTCCAGCTTCCTGTATCTCACAGCGGCCCACCAAATGCCCCAGGGAGCACACCAGATAACAAGAGACCTGCAAGGCTTCCTGGGAATTGTAGTAAAGAACATAAGAACAGCTCCACTGGATCAGGCCATAGGCCCATCTAGTCCAGCTTCGTGTATCTCACAGCGGCCCACCAAATGCCCAGGGAGCACACCAGGTAACAAGAGACCTGCAAGGCATTCTGGGAATTGTAGTTAAGAACATAAGAACAGCCTCACTGGATCAGGCCACAGGCCCATCTAGTCCAGCTTCCTGTATCTCACAGCGGCCCACCAAATGCCCCAGGGAGCACACCAGATAACAAGAGACCTGCAAGGCTTCCTGGGAATTGTAGTTAAGAACATAAGAACAGCCCCACTGGATCAGGCCACAGGCCCATCTAGTCCAGCTTCCTGTATCTCACAGCGGCCCACCAAATGCCCCAGGGAGCACACCAGATAACAAGAGACCTGCAAGGCTTCCTGGGAATTGTAGTTAAGAACATAAGAACAGCCCCACTGGATCAGGCCACAGGCCCATCTAGTCCAGCTTCCTGTATCTCACAGCGGCCCACCAAATGCCCCAGGGAGCACACAAGACAACAGGCACAACCTGCGTCCTGGTGCCTCCCCTGCGTCTGGCAATCAGAGGCAGCCTGCCTCTAAAACCAAGAGCTTGCACATTCCTACTATGACTTGGAACCCGTAATGAACATCCCAAGTGAATATAACTGCTTCTCTTGCATCAGTCCCATTTGCTGAGACTGGAAGTGTTTGCGATCTCCCAACTGCTATGCAGACAAAACAACCAGCCAAGTGTGGAGGCAAAATCAATTATTTTATCCCCGCCTATTGGGTAGTGGGAGCAAAATGGAGGTGTGTGTCTTGTTTTGCTCCCTCTGCCCAGAATGGCTCCGAAGCAGAGGGGGAGGGATCGCCTGCATGCCGCAGTGAGGCTCCCTGCAAAACTTAGTGCTTTGCACCCCCTCTAGCTATGTCACTGCCCACAGCATCTATCGGGTCACAGCCACTCTGTATAGACAGGTTGAGAGGCAGGACCCTCCAGCACACCTGGATAGGTGAAGAAACATGCCCTCCACAGAAGCAAGGAACTCTCTCTATGTTCAGGGGTACTCAGCCTAAGGTGTCAGAATTCTTATACACAAAGAGTAGAGGGGCAGATATAGTTGTACCATCCCCTTCCCCCAGTGAACTACTCTTAAGTACTGTATTTAAAATGTTGGCTCCTCCATATACCATGAACCAATGCATCAGTGCCTGACAAGTCTCTGACAAAAATTGTGCAATGTCACTTTCTCCCATCACAGCTGCCAGTTCATTCTGAGAAATTCCTGAAATTAAGACTTTAAATTCACCCAATGACATAATACAGTTAAGAACATAGGAGCAGCCCTACTGCATCAGACCAAAGGTTTATTTAGTCCAGCATCCTGTCTCCAGCAATGATCCCCCAGATGCCTCTGTGAAACTCAGGCGCAGAAGACAAAGGAACACCCCTCTCTGATCAACAATGTGCAATAAAAATTCAGAAGTGCACTGCTGCTGGAGGTAGCACGACAAGTAACCACTGATAGACCTGTCCTCTATGAATTTGTCCAATCCCATTTTATAGCTAACAGCCCAATTCTATCCACACTTTCCTGGGAGTAAGCCCCATTGACTGTAATGTAGGGGTGCCCAAACCCCGGCCCTGGGGCCACTTGTGGCCCTCGAGGACTCCCAATCTGGCCCTCAGGGAGCCCCCAGTCTCCAATGAGCCTCTGGTCCTCCAGAGACTTGCTGAAGACCATGCTGGCCTGATGCAGCTGCTCTCAGCTTGACGGGCCAACTGTTTGACCTCTTGCACGAGCTGTAGGACGAGGGTTCCCTCCACTGCTTGCTGTTTCATGTCTGTGATGCAGCAGTGGCAGCAAAGAAAAGGCTGGCCTTGCTTTGTGCAAGGCCTTTTATAGGCCTTGAGCTATTGAGAGACCTTCATTCATTCATTCATATAAGTTCCATCTCTAATGTATTCATTTATGTAAATTTATTCAAACTTGAAATGTAAATTAATTCTTTTTTTTCCTGGCCCCCGACACAGTATCAGAGAGATGATGTGGCCCTCCTGTAAAAATGTTTGGACATCCCTGCTCTAATGGGATTTACTTCTGAATAGACATGCATAGGATTAGGCTCGAAGCTGTCAACACATGTGGCTGTCAACACATCTTGTAGCAACAATTTCCACAGGCTAATTGTGAAGTGTGAAATTTGTGTGAAGTACTCCCATCATCTGCAAACTTGGCCACTTCATTGTTTATCCTTAACTCCTGATCATTTAAGAACAATGTAAACAGTACCAGCTTCAATAGAGATCCTTGGTGGACTCAAATCTTACTTCTCTCCACTGTGAAAACTGTTCATTTATTCCTCGTGTCCATTTCCTGTTCCTTAACCAGTAACCAATCCGTAAAAGAATGCATTCCATGACTGCTAAGTGTACTCAAACTTTACTCCCTGTGTTGAGGGACTTTGTTAAGAACAACCCCACTGGATCAGGCCATAGGCCCATCTAGTTCAGTTTCCTGTATCTCACAGTGGCCCACCAAATGCCCCAGGGAGCACACCAGATAACAAGAGACCTCATCCTGGGGCCCTCCCTTGCATCTGACATAACCCATTTCTAAAATCAGGAGGTTGCACCTACACATCATGTCTTGTCTTATACCCCGTAATGGATTTTTCCTCCAGAAACTTGTCCAATCCCCTTTTAGAGGCATCCAAGCCAGATTTCCACAGGCCAACCATACGCTGAGTAAAGAAATATTTTAGGGGCTTTAAGTCAGGGGCTTAGTTATTATGTGACCCAGCCTTCGCCTACCCTCACTATCTGTGACGGACTTAGGAAAAAATACACACCAGAAAAAAGACACTCACACATTTCTGTCCTTATTTTTCTACAAGCTTGCAAACTGCAGGAGCTCAGCTGTTTGCAGGGCAGTTATCAACTATTTGATTTTTGAATAGTCTCAGGACCTGAAGCAATTAGTTATCGGATCCATTAGTAATCTATCTTTCCGTAACCCATGTTTTCATTGGAGGCTCTGCGGAACACAGCAGAAATTGGGTCACAACCTACCAAGAGGGTCCCAACCTCAGAAACACTGCTCTACCTGATTTAGGGTACTGGGAGCCCATTCCCCATAGGTACATGAACAGGGCCAGTGATTATGCTTATGAACTTCCTTCAGACCCTTGAAGGGTCCCTGTGATTGCCTATGTCTGTTTATCTGTCAGCACATGTGAAAAGCCTAGAGGTCTCATTGGAGCAGGCTCTGTGTTGTGATGAACAGGTTGCAGCTGTGGTAAGGAGCACTTTCCATTAGCTACACTGGATCAGGCCATAGTCCCATCTACTCCAGCTTCCTGTATCTCACAGCGGCCCACCAAATGCCCCAGGGAGCACTCCAGGTAACAAGAGACCTGCAAGGCCTCCTGGGAATTGTAGTTAAGAACATAAGAACAGCCCCACTGGATCAGGCCATAGGCCCATCTAGTCCAGCTTCCTGTATCTCACAGCAGCCCACCAAATGCCCCAGGGAGCACACCAGATAACAAGAGACCTGCAAGGCTTCCTGGGAATTGTAGTTAAGAACATAAGAACAGCCCCACTGGATCAGGCCATAGGCCCATCTAGTCCAGCTTCCTGTATCTCACAGCGGCCCACCAAATGCCCCAGGGAGCACACCAGGTAACAAGAGACCTGCAAGGCCTCCTGGGAATTGTAGTTAAGAACATAAGAACAGCCCCACTGGATCAGGCCATAGGCCCATCTAGTCCAGCTTCCTGTATCTCACAGCAGCCCACCAAATGCCCCAGGGAGCACACCAGATAACAAGAGACCTCATCCTGGTGCCCTCCCTTGCATCTGGCCTTCTGACATAGCCCATTTCTAAAATCAGGAGGTTGCACATACACATCATGGTTTGCAACCCGTAATGAATTTTACCTCCAGAAACTTGTCCAATCCCCTTTTAAAGGCATCCAGGCCAGATGCCGTCACCACATCCTGTGGCAAGGAGTTCCACAGACCAACCACACGCTGAGTAATGAAATATTTTCTTTTGTCTGTCCTAACTCTCCCAGCACTCTTAGACTTACTCCTGGATAAGTGTGGGTAAGATGGCAGTCTAGGATTGTTAAAAATTTTCTTGCTTGATGATGTCACTTCCAGTCATAACATCACTTCCGGTGGGTCCTGACATATTCTCATTCTAAAAAGTGGGTCCCTGTGGTAAATGTGTGAGAACCACTGTTATATGGCGATGGCAGGGAGTAGAGGGGAGCTGCTGGCCCAAGAAGAATGATGGCATCATCGTGAGTACTCTGCCTGTGAGCAAAGTGGGGGGAGACACTAATGTTCTTCATTCCCCATCCACTGCACCCCTTGTTGCCAGGCTTAACCATGGCTCTTAATCAGTGGTTCTCAAGCTTTTTAGCACTGGGACCCACTTGTTAGAATGACAAGTGGGACCCACTGGAAGTGATGTCATTAGTATTGGCAACCTTCAGTCTCGAAAGACTATGTTATCGCGCTCTGAAAGGTGGTTCTGGCACAGCGTCTAGTGTGGCTGAAAAGGCCAATCCGGGAGTGACAATCCCTTCCACACCGGGAGCAAGTGCAGTCTGTCCCTGGTCTGTCTCCCTGGCTATGGGCCTTCCTTCTTTGCCTCTTAGCCTCAGACTGTTGGCCAAGTGTCTCTTCAAACTGGGAAAGGCCATGCTGCACAGCCTGCCTCCAAGCGGGCCGCTCAGAGGCCAGGGTTTTCCACTTGTTGAGGTCCATCCCTAAGGCCTTCAGATCCCTCTTGCAGATGTCATTAATGTGGAAGTGATTTCATGGGCAGAAGTGACACCCTCCATTTAGGCTTCAAACCTAAGCTGCGATCAGCCAAAGGTTCCCTTATGCAGCACAATTGTGCTGTTATTTTGCATAGCTCTGATTTTGAACATCCCAGCTCAGAAGTCAAAGCAGAATACAGACTTAGGGCGCAATCCTAACCAACTTTCCAGCACTGGCATAGCTGTGCCAGAGGGGCATGTGCTGCATCCTGCAGCTGGGGGACAGTCATGGAGGCCTCCTCAAGGTAAGGCAATGTTTGTTCCCATCCCTCGGAGCTGCATTGCCCTTATGTCAGTACTGGAAAATTAGTTAGGATTGCGGCCTTAGATCATTCTCCAACCACACAGCCCTCCCCCCCCTTCCTGTGGCCCATCTACCCACCTATTCAGAGTAACTGGCCCACCTCACACCAGCAGTGTCTATTCGAGTGACTGTCTGCTGGTGTTCTTTTTGCATCTTTTTAGATTGTGAGCCCTTTTGGGACAGGGAGCCATTAGTTATTTTATTTTTCTCTGTAAACCGCTTTGTGAACTTTAGTTGAAAAGCGGTATATAAATACTGTTAATAATAATATAATAATATTCAGGGCAAAGCACCAGGCCTCTCTCCCCCTGGTAGCCCGCCCTGCCCTGCCCAGCAGCTCTGTACCTTGTATTTTTGGCTCTGTATTTTCAATGGTGGCTGAGCTTGGTGCTCAGGACCCACCTGAAAATGGCTTGCAACCCACCTAGTGGGTCCTGACCCACAGTTTGAGAAACACTGTTCTTAATGATACTGTCTACATATAATGTGTTATTTGGTATTTAACCACACACAAAAGCAAAACTGCAACCAATAAGACTTCCCAGGCACAGGCATCAGGACAAAGGGTCCACCCCGTGGGAAAGTCAGGCCACTGGTGTCTCTCGTTGATTCACGTGTTCCAAGAAATCCCTTGGCCAACTCTCTTTGGACTGTGCCACTTCAGAATGCAGCATTGCATGTTTGAACATCCCCCACCCTATGGCAGGACTTCATGAAGAAGACAAAGATGCAGCCCTACCCTCCGGCGTGCAAGGGAGCCGAGAGATTTTGTAGTGGTGCTATGGCAGCAGTCCAGATTTCTGTGCGGACGTGGCGAGGAGAATAAAGCTGTCTGTAAAGCAATCTGTTTCACAAAAGCAGCCTCCCGGATGTAGGTCTAATGGGGATTAAAATGTCCCTGTCAATGCAAACACGATTCCACAATAACAAATGTTTATGGCGCCCCCTCATTGGGATAGCAGCAGGCAGCTTTCGCTTAACTGCCCTTGAAAAATCTACACAAACATGCGAGAACCTCATGCAAGTCATATTTTATGAGAAAGTGAGGTCCTAAATGCTGCTTCACTCTTCAGAACAGCAGTTGGGGGCAGCTCAAATCCAGACCTAGATTCTTGTATACTTGGGGGTCTTTTCAGACTTTGCTGGTGGCTGGATCCATTCTCTGATTAAGATTCCACATGTAAGGTGGACAATGTGAATGCCAGGGGCTCAGGCACAAGAGGTGGACAGGTAAGTAACCTGAACAGGTGTGCAGGTGGCAGTTGGGTGACCAGAATTTCTGTGATGGGTTCATGGAACCATAGCAAGAGTGGGGAGGGAACGGGCCAACCCGGGTTGCCAGGCAAAAGGGGAAGGATAGAGTGGATTGGAAGGACCGAGTGGATGGAGAGATGCTTTCTCAACACCAGAACCAGGGGACATCCACTAAAATTGAGTGTTGGGAGAGTTAGGACAGACAAACGAAATATTTCTTTACTCAGCGTGTAGTTGGTCTGTGAAACTCCTTGCCACAGTATGTGGTAATGTTATCAGGACTGGATACCTTTAAAAGGGGATTGAACAAATTCCTGGAGGAAAAATCCTTTACGGGTTACAAGCCATGATGTGTATGCGCAACCTCCTGATTTTAGAAATGGGCTATGTCAGAATGCCAGACACAAGGGAGGGCACCAAGTTGCAGGTCTCTTGTTATCAGGTGTGCTCCCTGGGGCATTTGGTGGGTCATTGAGAGATTGAGGAAGCTGGGCAAGATGGGCCTATGGCCTGATCCAGTGGGGCTGTTCTTATATTCTTCAAAGACTGGGGAGGGGTGTATGGGGTGTGTTAAAGAATTTATGGGCTCCAGGTGCCAGATGTCCTAGCTACACCACATGGAGGGAAGCTGTTCTAGAGGACACCGACATGGCTTGGCTTGGGGGTCTCTTTCGGACATAGGACATAGGAACAGCCCCACTGGATCAGGCCATAGGCCCATCTAGTTCAGCTTCCTGTATCTCACAGTGGCCCCACCGAATGCCCCAGGGAGCACACCAGATAACAAGAGACCTGCATCCTGGTGCCCTCCCTTGCATCTGACATAGCCCATTTCTAAAATCAGGAGGTTGCACATAAACATCATGGCTTGTAACCCGTAAAGGATTTTTCCTCCAGAAACTTGTCCAGTTCCCTCCTAAAGGCATCCAGGCCAGATGCCGTCACCACATCCTGTGGCAAGGAGTTCCACAGACCAACCACATGCTGAGTAAAGAAATATTTTCTTTGGTCTGTCCTAACTCTCACAATACTCAATTTTAGTGGACGTCCCCTGGTTCTGGTGTTATGTGAGAGTGTCAAAAACACCTTCTCTTTCAACCTCTATCTGACTTAATTCCTTGGTCAGGAGGGGCCATTCGGGCAGCGGTATCTGCCCGAGGTCTTCTGCCGTGAAGACAGATGCGAAGAACTCATTCAATTTCTCTGCCATCTCTAAGTCTCCTTTTATCTCCCCTTTCCCTCCCTCACCATCCAGAGGGCCAACTGCTTCTCTGGCGGGTTTCCTGCTTCTAACATATTTGAAGAAGCTTTTATTATTCCCCTTAATGTTGCTGGCCATGTGTTCCTCATAATCTCTCTTGGCCTCCCATATCACCTTCTTACATTTCTTTTGCCACAGTTTATGTTCCTTTTTATTCTCCTCATTAGGGCAAGACTTCCATTTACAGAAGGAAGCTTCCTTGCCCTTTACGGTCTCTCTAACTTGGTTGGTTAGCCAGGCGGGCACCCTCCTGGACTTAGTCGAGCCCTTCTTCCTTTGTGGTATACACTTCCGCTGGGCCTCTATTACTGTTGATTTGAGGAACCCCCTTGCACTCTGTAGAGATTGAATTCTTTTTACCTTCCTTTTCAACCTCCTTCTAACCAGCCTCCTCATTTGAGGGAAGTCTGCTCGTCGGAAGTCAAGGGTTTTTGTGAGAGATTTGCCCAGTATACTTCCTCCAACGTGCATGTCAAAATGGATCACAGCATCATCACTGTTCCCCAACGGCTCATTAACATTTACATCTCTAACCAGGTCCTGTGTACCACACAATATTAAATCCAGAGTCACCTGCCCTCTGGTGGGCTCCATGACTAGCTGCTCTAAGGCACAGTCATTTAGCATGTCAAGGAATTCAGTCTCATAAGAACATAAAAACAACCCCACTGGATCAGGCCATAGGCCCATCTAGTCCCACTTCCTGTATCTCACAGCGGCCCACCAAATGCCCAGGGAGCACACCAGATTACAAGAGACCTCATCCTGTCTCCTTTTCGTGACCAGAACACAAATTGACCCAGTCAATATGAAGATAATTGAAGTCCCCCATGATTACAACCCTGTTCCTCCTTGTCACCTCCCTGATCTGTTTCCTCATTTCAAGGTCCCGGTTTCTGGTCTGGAGGACAATAGTACACCCCCAGTATTACATTGCTATTCAGGCCTGGTAATTTAACCCATAGAGATTCTATGGAGTCGGACCCACCTTCAATCTCCTTCTTCAATCTCTTTCACCTCGTTACCCTGTCAACTTTTCAGGCCAAAGTTCTTTTCAAAGTCTCTGCCCAAATTTGTGTTACCTCAATATCCCCCAATTCACGGCCACAACACTGTACTTCCTCACCCTTCCAGACTGAAATGAAGTGCAATCCTATTCCCATGTCTACTCAGGAACGAAACCCCGTTGCGTTCACGAGACTCACTGTCCAGGTAAGCATGTGCTGGATTGTAGCCTGAGCTATTGGTATGATCTGCTACTTTTCACAGTCTTAGCATGAAAAAAGGGAGGGGTTTTTGAAAACTGCCAAGAGTGACAACAGCCTGCTCGAATTCATCAAAAGCCTCCAGGAGTCTCAATGGGGCCACTGAGCCTTGGCTGCCAAGCCTTGCATCTTGGGCAAAAGACATTGCCAGCAGCAATTCTGCAGAATAAGGTTCCTTGAAAATATTATCCCTGGTATTTAAACATGCACAGCATGCCCATGGAGGACAGAGATGGAAGATGGAACATCAGCTCTCAAGCAATGGGGTCAAGAGTGACTTGACTTTTGTGGTACACTCTGTGTCCTCTTGGTTTTAACCTTCTGATGAAGCAAATCAATGAGGTTGTTTCCTCTCTTCCTTGAGCAGTCCTTTCCAGTCTTGGGTTTTTGACTTTGAAGGCAAGATCAATGCTGCTGTTCATGTTTCATAGACTCCATTCCCTCCAGACTTAGCGGCAGTAAGCCGATATTTGTCATTTAGCACGTATCCCAGAACAACCTCCTGGATGAGGTGCTTTGCATGAATCATGCTTGCCTGGTTATTACAGAGACTTTTAATACTGTACATTGCTGCAGGCAACGGTTTTCTGAACGTTTGAGAGCATGTACTCCATCACAAACAGTCCGGGAGGTGCATTCAGTCCACCAACAACCACACACACACACAACATAAGCCCTTTCCTCCAGGGGTGGCCTTACTGTGAAGCCGTGCAAATTAACCTCTTAGCAGGTTCCTGTGGGAGCATCATTTTCCCGCTTCCAACCTCCATGAGAATAAGACAGCTAATATTATAATGCAGTTGTACAAATCGATGGTAAGACCACACTTGGAGTATTGCATTCAGTTCTGGTCGCCGCATCTCAAAAAAGACATAGTGGAAATGGAAAAGTGCAAAAGAGAGCGACTAAGATGATTACGGGGCTGGGGCACCTTCCTTATGAGGAAAGGCTACGGCGTTTGGGCCTCTTCAGCCTAGAAAAGAGGCGCCTGAGGGGGGACATGATTGAAACTTACAAAATTATGCAGGGGATGGACAGAGTGGATAGGGAGATGCTCTTTACACTCTCACATAACACCAGAGCCAGGGGACATCCACTAAAACTGAGCGTTGGGAGAGTTAGAACAGACAAAAGAAAATATTTCTTTACTCAGCGTGTGGTTGGTCTGTGGAACTCCTTGCCACAGGATGTGGTGGCAGCATCTGGCCTGGATGCCTTTAAAAAGGGATTGGACAAATTTCTGGAGGAAAAGGTCATTACAGGTTACAAGTCATAGTAGGTTTGTGCAAGCTCTTTGTTTTAGAGGCAAGTTGCCTCTGATTGCCAGATGCAGGGGTGGGCACCAGGACACAGCTTTTTTTCTGTTGTCTTGTGTGCTCCCTGAAGCATTTGGTGGGCTACTGTGAGATACAGGAAACTGGACTAGATGGGCATTTGGCCTGATCCAGCGGGGCTCTTCTTATGTTCAGGCGTGAACTGGGCCTGGCACAGTGGTATAGCTAGAGGGGGTGCAAAGCACTAATTTTTGCTGGGAGCCTAATTGCAGCATGCAAGCAGCCCTTCCCCTCCCCTTTGTAGCCATTCCAGACTGGGGAGAAAAACAGAAGCGCATACCTCCAAAGGGAGGGAAGAAGGGCCACTTGCACACCACAGTGAGGTTCCCTGCAAAACTTAGTGCTTTGCACCCCCTCTAGTTATGCCACTGCTGCTGTCACATAGACTATTTGCACGTTTTATCTCTTGGAGATAAATCAGTTCCATATGTCGCATTCTTTTTTGCATATCTTCAGACAAGCGTCCATGGCTCGCAACAGTTCATGGGTATCTTTAAAAAAGACGAAGACGTAACTGAATGGAGATTGGTTTCCCTTGCCTGTTTGCCACCTGCAAACTAGTTAGGCTTTTGCTTTAGCCACTGACGGAAAAACTGGAATCCTGCTCCTCCTGGTGGTGAAACGTTTCCCGATGCAGCACTTGCTTCAGATCTCTGCACCAAATCACACACAACACTAACAGGGGGACACACACCACCCAGCCCGGTGGTGGCTTCTCTACAGCAAAGCAACATCAGAAGAGAATGACAGCAGGAGGGAGGGGGGATTGACTCTTCCCAGTCCTGCTGTTCTTCCCCTGCAACCTTCAGACAGCTGCTCTACCTCCTGCAAGGATTCCAGACCGGTGTTTGACGAGGGAATACTCTTCCCCAACAGCAGGCAGGACCAGATTTACAGCGATTGCACCAATTGCTCCTAACCGGGCCCTGTGCCTAAGGCGGCCCCACCTTAAGGTAATCTAGTCTTGTATGTAGTTTTATATTAAAATGTGCTGAGATCTATTTGGTCCATTTCCTCACCTGCACTTTTTAAGCGCACATTTTAATTGCTTTCACTTCTACCATAGAGATATAAAGTCTATAATAAAGTTTATTTCTATCACTAAGATTCTACAGACTTTGGCTTGGAACCTGGGACCCCACAAAAAATGTCTCCAGTTGGGCTCCGCAGCTCATAAGTCTGGCCCTGACTGCAGACATTATTTTAATGGTAAAATCCAAATCAAGATGATATCTTGATCTGGGCAGGATCTATAATATAATAATAATAACAGGTATTTATATACCGCCTTTCTTGGTCTTTTTCCCCTGGGGGCTGGGGATAAGAATAGGCCCTCAGTTTGGCTGTACTTGTCGTAAGAGGCGACTAAACAGCCACCGGGTAGATGGGACTCGTCAGCCTAGGAAGGCAGCTCGTCCGAGAGAAGGAAAACTCTGATCCCAAACCTCCACTGCCTTGTGGCTACATCCAGTTATGGAAAAGGCTTCAGGAGTCAACCTCCAGGCAAAATCCAGAGCCGGAGTCCCTGAGGCAGTTCATGGCTGAACACAGTCACGTTCTGGCAACTCCTGCGACGCCGCTGGAACCAACCACATTGGCCTCTGCCTTTCCATTGGACCATTTCAGCGACGTGGAGAGGGGGGATTTGCTGCATGGGTAACAGCCTATCCTCCATACCTACTTTACCCGGGCTTCGCGCACTGGAGAGGACACTCTGTTCCAGAACCACCATTCAGAGCGTGACACCATAGTCTTCCGAGACTGAAGGATACCAACAACACATCTTGGTCTTTATTCAAGACTTTATTCAAGGCGGTTTACATAGGCAGGCTTATCCAAATCCCTTATTAAATAGGGATTTTTACAATTTGAAAGAAGGTTCTTTCTTTCAAGAGCCACAACATTCAGGTGTTTCATTCTGATCTGGCTTCACATTCTGGCCTCCATCCTCCCACGCTCAGAGCAGATGGAATAGCTCGGCTTCAGCTTGTCAGCTGCTTCAAGGTCGCACGGTGCCGGTGGCCTCGAACTGGCGACCTTGTGGATGTTATCTTCAGGCAGACGGAGGCTCTACCCTCTAGACCAGACCTCCTGCCTCTAGTCCATGTAGGAAAGTTTTTCTGAGCTATACTGCCTCTACCCTCCCTTTCGTCCATTGTCTCACCTGTGTTAAATACCAAACTGGGATCAGCATTGCCTTCTTAGACCAGGGGTGGGCAAACATTTTGGCAGGAGGGCCACATCATCTCTCTGACACTGTGTTGGGGGCTGGGGGGAAAAAAGAATTAATTTACGTTTCAAATTTGCAAAAATTTACATAAATGAATTCATTAGAGATGTAACTTATGTGAATGAATACGTTTTACGGAGCTTATTTATAATACACCTGAAAACTATAATACAGGCATGTAGAACCACATGAGAACTATGAACTGTTTGCCACACACCTCTTGCACAGTGAAAACATACTGACCAAACCAGACCAAGCCAGAAACACATGGAGACACAAGCAGTTGTGGACCAGTGTGGGCTCCAACAGTCTCCGATGGACCAGAGGTTCATCGGAGACTGGGGGTTCCCTGTAGGCCAGATTGGGCGTCTCCAGGGGCTGCAAATGGTCCGTAGGCCGGGGTTTGCCCACTCTTTAGACTCACACTGATGGCATGACTAAACGAAACAGCAAATAAATGCATAATCCCTATAACCCTATAAGCCCTATACGGCTCCGGTCCAGGGTATTTGAGGGATCGCCTCCTTCCATATAATCCGACCCATCCTCTCAGGTCATTAGAGGGGGCCATTCTGACTGTGCCACCACTAGTGGAGGTGAGGGGGGTGGCGGCAAGAAAGAGGGTCTTCTCGGTGGTGGTTCCCCATTTGTGGAACTCTCTCCCCGTGGAATTAAGAACAGCTCCCTCTTTAGACTCCATTTGACGGGGGCTTAAGACCTTTTTATTTAGGGAGGTCTTTTATGCTGACACTAGAGGGCATGGCACTTTTTGAATGGATTTTAATTTGGGATTCAGGCTTTTATTGTGTTTTATTGTTTTTAATGTTTTTAATCATGAGCCGCCTTGAGTGTCCTTATGGGTTGGAAAGGCGGGGTATAACTCTCTTAAATAAATAAATGATGTCTTCTAATCCACAAATGCAGTAGCTATGTAGTGGTGCCTCAATGCATCAGATATGGGGGCCATTGCCAGTGAGATCTTCAGGCTTGTCTAGAAAGGAAGTTCTTCTCTGGTTGAGCAATCTTTTCAACCTCTTCATAAATGACCTGGAGACAGGGTTGAGCAGTGAGGTGGCTAAGTTTGCAGACGACACCAAACTTTTCCGAGTGGTGAAGACCAGAAGTGATTGTGAGGAGCTCCAGAAGGATCTCTCCAGACTGGCAGAATGGGCAGCAAAATGGCAGATGCGCTTCAATGTCAGTAAGTGTAAAGTCATGCACATTGGGGCAAAAAATCAAAACTTCACATATAGGCTGATGGGTTCTGAGCTGTCTGTGACAGATCAGGAGAGAGATCTTGGGGTGGTGGTGGACAGGCCGATGAAAGTGTCGACCCAATGTGCGGCGGCAGTGAAGAAGGCCAATTCTATGCTTGGGATCATTAGGAAGGGTATTGAGAACAAAACGGTTAGTATTATAATGCCGTTGTACAAATCGATGGTAAGGCCACACCTGGAGTATTGTGTCCAGTTCTGGTCGCCGCATCTCAAAAAAGACATAGTGGAAATGGAAAAGGTGCAAAAGAGAGCGACTAAGATGATTACGGGGCTGGGGCACCTTCCTTATGAGGAAACGCTACGGCGTTTGGGCCTCTTCAGCCTAGAAAAGAGACGCTTGAGGGGGGACATGATTGAGACATACAAAATTATGCAGGGGATGGACAGAGTGGATAGGGAGATGCTCTTTACACTCTCACATAACACCAGAACCAGGGGACATCCACTAAAATTGAGTGTTGGGCGGGTTAGGACAGACAAAAGAAAATATTTCTTTACTCAGCGCGTGGTCGGTCTGTGGAACTCCTTGCCACAGGATGTGGTGCTGGCGTCTAGCCTAGACGCCTTTAAAAGGGGATTGGACGAGTTTCTGGAGGAAAAATCCATTATGGGGTACAAGCCATGATGTGTATGCGCAACCTCCTGATTTTAGGAATGGGTTAAGTCAGAATGCCAGATGTAGGGGAGGGCACCAGGATGAGGTCTCTTGTTATCTGGTGTGCTCCCTGGGGCATTTGGTGGGCCGCTGTGAGATACAGGAAGCTGGACTAGATGGGCCTATGGCCTGATCCAGTGGGGCTGTTCTTATGTAATCTGCCACCTGCTCTGCTCTGCCCTTGAAAGAGCAAGCTGCATTATAGGAACTCAATAAAGCTCCCCGGAGTTCCTTCTCTGCCAGGCAATAGCGTTCTGGTGATGATTTCAAGCTTTCTCCAGTCATAGTGCTTCTTTTTCCCTTGGAGGCATTTTAATCAAGGCTCCTGTTACCGTAATCTCTCCACAAAACGTGCGCCCCGACCTTGGAGAGGGCGGCTTTGCTATTGCAAATCACCAGACAATAACTCAATTCTGTTAGTGTCGACATTGCTGCGTTGTAGAGTCAATAATAAATTACCACATTACCAAGGATTTAATTATGTTATAAATCATCTGTCCAGTTACAGGAGAGAAGCTGCCCCAAAGCTAGAGCTGTGTGGTGGATGCCATGTGGGATACGGACTGGGGAGTTCAAATTCCATAACTCAGGGATCAGCTTGGCATGCAAAAGGCCCCAGTTTTATTCCATGGCAGCTCCAGTTAGGACTAGGAAAGACCCTCCTCTGGAACATGGGAGAGCTGCTGTCAGTTCCAGTAAGCTCCAGGACTGAACTGACTTCAGGGCAAGTTATCGTGAAACCTGCACCTGAGCTGCAGGAAGGCTGACTTCAATAATTGATTTTGTGATCTTATACCATTTTAAAATCACGGCTGCTGTGACCAAGTCGTTTGGTCCTTCCATGAAACTATGTTTCCCAGAGCTGGGAGCTTGTAGTTGAGTCTGCATTTTGCCAATGGGGGGGGGGCAGGTGAGGCAGTGCCTCCCCACTGTGTGGGTTGAGTGTGCTTGGACACCTCAAACAGTAGTGACACTGCTTTTCAAAGGACTCCAACGGGGATGCTCTGCCTCACCTGACTCCCCACCCACCCTGCATTCTGCTGGGTGGGTCAGTCCCTTGGGTATATCTAGCTCAATGACAACCATGCTAGCTCTCTACATTTGGATTGTGAGGTATCCTAGTCAGGGCTGGCCTAAAGTCAATTCAGCCAATTTGATGACGTTGGGCCCTGCGCTTTGGGGTCTCCTCACTGGGGCAGTGGGCTGATCGTCCACTGCTGCAGCTGGGATCTCAGTGTCTAGGAGGGCGGCACAGTGAGTGGAGCATCTGCTTGTATGGGCCTGCCCACCTTTCCCTGAATCAGTTAATAATAATAATAAACTAGGTATTTATTAGGTATTTAGTTGCTTGGCTACCTTCAGTCTCGAAAGACTATGGTATAAGCCTACAGCACCCGGTATTCCCAGGCGGTCTCCCATCCAAGTACTAACCAGGCCTGATGCTGCTTAGCTTCCAAGATCAGACCAACAGGAGTGGGGACTATTCAAAGCAGTTAGCAGTGACCTCATCACATCACCGCCAACTATTTCCAGGTGCCACCCTTTGAGTGCAGCACCACCAGCATTCAGCTCACCACAGCAGCAGTCACCACAGCTGTATGGTGAGTGGGGAGCCACAGGGAGGGGGCCCCGCGTGAATGCTTCACATTGGGCCCTGCCACTCCTGGGGTCAGCCAGGTAGGTCACAGGAGCTACCTGTGGCTTGCCCCTGGGACCTACAGCACGCAAAGCAAGTCTTTTGCCACTTCCCCCCTCCCCATTGCTGCTCCCCCCCCCCCATTTATCACCAGGTTACCAAAAATAAATCTCCAACTCTGGCTTACAATTGTCTTTCCTCCTTCCTCGCAGAAAACGTATGGCAAAAAAAGGCCACCTGCAAAGAGCAGTCACTTTCTGAACTGCTCTTTGAATGTGAAGGGGCAATTAGGCCTTTAATGTCTTTTGATTCTAAGCCTCACACCTCCACAATTGCGCGCCTGTCAGACGGACCGAAGGAAGCAACAGTCGATCTGGCTGGCAAGCAAGCAATTCCGTGTATTGCTACAATGAAAAAATGAGAGGGCTTCTCCCCACCGCATGAATTCACATGGCGATGAGAAGAATCTGTTAAGAAGGACTGTCAGGAATGTCCCCTGTTGGTGTTTGGGACCCAGCCCTTGCGCACTTCAGACATAACAGACACATTGGTAGCGGTCCATTCATGTTTGAGTACCGCAGCCCTGGCTCAAGTGAGAGATTAGAACTGATGATGGTTAAGACCTGGTAGTGATTCATAGTCCACAACTGAATAGACCAACTTTTTAACTCTGGAGCAAATCTGTTGTGCCAATGGAAGGCTGCAATAATGTGGCTTTACTGAATACCTGTTCTCCCAGCTCCCTGCTGGTACAAATCCAAGAAAGCTTCTCACTCTGGAATAAAAAGGCCCCTTGGAGGGGGTGAGATGGCAAAGCTCATAAAAAGGCAAATCAACGTCTCTCTGCCTCAGCAAATTCACCCATGGCAACAGCCATCTCCTGTCCATCCATCAAAAAACAAGACAGCCTGTCTTGGAAATGGGGGAGTTGATGGACGGCCTGTACTTGCTATGGATTATTTTGCAGCGGCAGTTCAATTTTTGTTACAAGAAGCGCCCCACCATTAATTTGTTAAGGGAAAACGACCCCGATTTTCCCTCGGCTAGGCACAGTTTAAAAGGAGCAAAGGCTCACATTTTGGTCTCACTGCCCCAGTGGCAAACTAAAGGGCTGCAGGGAGTAGCAGTTGCATCAGGCAACAAGCTTTAGGGGGGCAATAAGCTGAACTTGACACTAGTGGCCAAAATTGTGAAAACCTTGGTATGTACAAATAATACCATCATGTTATATATCATTGGAAAGGTAACTTTATACAGAATGCAATGAAACAAACCGCATTGGACTATCTGTATTCTATTAAACGTTATGGCCAATTAACCAGAAAATGAAAACACAACTGGCTTATGGAACAAAAAGTCTATTTCTTTAACTCAAAACCAATCTATGAGACTGATTGTTCTGAGAGCCAATGAGGTGTCATTATGATACAGTATGGGCTATGTCAGATGCAAGGGAGAGCACCAGGATGCAGGTCTCATGTTATCTGGTGTGCTCCCTGGGGCATGTGGTAGGCCGCTGTGAGATACAGGAAGCTGGACTAGATGGGCCTATGGCCTGATCCAGTGGGGCTCTTCTTATGTTCTTATGGAACCAATAAGGTGTTAATATGAGTCAACTCTCATTTCTATGTGTCATAATACAGTTACCCCTGCTAACTGGGTAAAGAGGCACTGGGTAAAGTGGCACTCCTCTTATACTTAGCAGAGAGAGAGAAAAAGTGTCCCTCTTCGCCCCAGCACAGTGTCTCTAACCAATAAGGGGAACACTTTTTATTTATCTACTTACCGTAGATACTCACCTATAGTACGTAAAATTTTTGCCAAGTAATACTGTCTGTATTAACTATCTGTCCCTCTTCCTCTGCCAGCATACCCTAGAAGCCAAGCTGCAGAACCCAGAAGAGTTTCCAGGAAGCTGGAAGTGACATCATAAGAAGCAAAGACCATAATGGTCAGTGTGCCATGAGAAGAAAAATATTGAAAATTGCCGGCATAGCCACTGCATTTTCATGAAGAGAAACCAGGAAATTATTCTCCAGCCACCAAGTTCTTTATAGTATCAAGTTTGAACCTCGAGTGGCCACCTGACTTTCCCTGAAAAGTTACACCTAATGCTTTCATTTTCTCCTTTAAGCAGAAGCACAGGAGGCGCTCCGAATTTGATTGAAACAATAGGAGTGTTCTGTTGTTCACCTTCTCACATTTAGGGACTATGCCCACTGGCCACACACACGCACGCACGTCAGGAATGCATACTGGCTATACCCCTTGACACCTGTACAGGCATCCTCTGAGCGTTCCCTCTGACCCCGGTGACAGCATCGGAATCCAGAGTTGGCAGCCACACTCTCAGCCGTGCCAGGCAACACAGCAGTTCGACTTCCGATTCCACGACTGGCTGTTCAAAGCAGGAGGTACTCAGATCGGCTCGTCTTCCTTTGCAGAGGAGTCTGCCGGAGTCCTGCTGAGCTCAGGGCAAGTCCGACAAAAGAAAAGCTTCTCTTTACTCAACCTGATGAAGGGAAGTTGAAAGCCTCTCACTTCCTGAAGGCAGCCAGGCTCAAGAGAGGATGGGCAAGCAGCTGGGCTCAGACTGAGAAAGGAAGAAATTTGGTTCTGGGCCACTTAATTGAGCTGGAAAATCCTTGACTTTAAAGAGAAAAAGGAACTGGTTGGCTCCCGGGTTGGTTTAGCTAGAGGAGAATGCAACATTCCTCTAGCCCAGGGGTCTCCAAACCCCGGCAAAAGCAGCTCTCACACGACATTGCAGTGGGAGAAGGGAGGAGGGGGCAGAGAATCTAGAATGAGTAGTGTCAGTGCAACTTCAGATCCAGAGTCCCTGCCCCCTCTGGCCCTCAACTGGGCGTCAGAGGCCGAGATAAGGGAAGAAGAGGAGATGGAACTGGGAAAGGAATTGGAACTGGGAAAGGAGAAGGGAGGAGAAGGGGAAGAGATGGAACTGGAAAGGGTGGAGGAAGGGAAGAAGGTGGTGGAAAGGATGGAGGAGGTGGAGAGGGGGCTGAACCAAACATGCAAAGGGCAGCATACTTTGGTCGTCTCTGTTTTACCTTTAACCTCCGAGGAAGCAGGACGCAAACACGAGGAATTTAGTTGCGTTCCAGAGACACAGAAAGATGTTTCAGAGACACTGAATGACAGAGATCCGTTGGTGAGACCAACATATGCGTCTGAGAGCAGACAAACTGCTACGGACAAGGACAATGTCGGAGCTGAGACCGCAGGGAAGTCAGCTCGGACTACGGACCCGGGAGCCAGGAGAAAGCAACCTCGCCCTGAAGGCTCTGCTAACAGACTGAGAGATGCCCTGAGTATCCCTGACACACCACATGTCGGGGATCGTTCTCTTCCCGGCCCCAGCGACGGGGAGGGAAGAGAACCCCGCAAAAAGAAAACAGACCAGCACAAGAGACCCGAAGGCTTGGGAGGTACCTCCTATGCGAAGGCCGCATCTGGAGGTATTTCCTACGCAAGGGTCACATCCGGAGGGGCAGACATGGGTACCGGACGTGGGAACGCCTCAAACAGAGGGGCCTACTGGGTCCCTGAGATGGAATTGTTTGAGCATGATACTTTTTTGGGAAGTTTTTATGAATCCATGCCCGAGGAAAAAGACCCACAGCAGTGTTTTGTAGCCCGTATGCAATATAAAGGGCAGGAGGTGGAGCAGAAACTGTCTAGGGATTATGTAGAAATAGATTTCTTGGAAAGATATTTGAATTTCCCAAAAGAAGAAATCCTGGCAATTAACATGCCACCAGGAATGAAGGAGATAGACCTTTGTTTTGTCTCCGAAAGGGCCTATCAGCACTTTTGGGAGCTCTTTAGAGCTGCTTCAAAGTGTGACGCAAGCTTTCTGCAAGAGTACAACGTCATCCCACTCTTCAGAGGTGAAACAAAGGTCTTAACGGTGTTCTTTAGAACCACTGTTATCCCGGTGGAGGATCTCAACTGCTGGCTAGAACAGCGGTGCAGAGTGTTAATGTCACCAGAAAAGAAAAGAGACAACCGAGGGTATTGGACGGGGGAGTTTAGGGTGATTATTTCGCTGGAGAGGGATCCGTATACAGGCCAAATCAGGCACCTCCCAAAATATTTCTTCATGGGAGCAGACAGAGGCACCACCAGGTATAGTGGCCAGCCCCCGGCATGCTTTCAGTGCGGGGCCTTTGACCACATTAGGAAAAACTGCTTATCACAGCTGTGCTCTAAATGTGGGGTCAGGGGACATAGGACCAGCATGTGTCATAAAGAGGTGACCTGCAGTCTATGCCTCGAATCTGGACACACTTACAGATACTGCCCGGAATCCAAGTTCAACAAACGATACCCAGAGGTTTTCCGAAGGGACATGGAGAGAGCGGCGGTGAGGATCAAGGATGACCTGATGCAACAGGGACGGGAGGAGAAGGAGGAACTCAGAGAGCCCTCGGGAAGGGAGGAAAGGAGGGAGTCAGCGGCTGAGGGCTCCGGAGAAGCAGGCGAAAGAGAGTCGAACGCCCAGAGACGAGAACGGTGGGAAACTGCAAGTAGGAAGAAGAGAGACGGTATGAGATCTAGAATGCAGTGCCAAGAAACCCCGTCCCAGGCTCCCGTGGGGGACCAACAGGTTCCAGGTACTCCAGACGCAAGAGGAGGAAGAGACAGAGGCGATGGAGGGAGAAGAGGGTCGACACGAAGGATCCAAGGAATGGAGGAAAGAACGCACAGGTGAACAAAAGAAGACCAGGAAAAGGCAAAATGAGAAAGGGTGTCCCAAAGGTTTTAATAAACTATGTAAAAACTCTGAATGAGCAGGCATCGGTTATGCCACAGGTAAACGGATGGAAGGGAAAAATCATACCCATAGAATCAGGGATACGCCAAGGATGTCCATTGAACCAGCTCCTCTATGTTTTGGCGTTAGATACGTTGCTGGCCATACTCCAGGCAGAACCCAGAATAAAGGGAATCGCCATGGGTGGGGAAGGGAATAGCGAAGAGGCTGGGAATGCCATAAAAACGGTAGCCCACGCAGATGATGTGTACGTTATGGTTAGAGATGTGGGTGAGATGGAGACATTGAAGGGAATAATAGATGAATACAGCAGGGCCTCGGGAGCGGTGATAAACGAGGATAAAACCAAATGTTATTCTCTTGGGTCGAGGGGGAAAACATAGAGGTGAGGGCCATGGGGGCTGTTTTTGAAACAGATGAAAGGAAACAAGAGGTTCAAAAGGTGGAATCTGTAAAAATTTTAGGTATAATTTTTAGACTGAAACAAAGAGGGTGGGAAGAGAACTGAAAACTGTGGGCCTCTAAGGTGGAGGAAAAACTGAAGAGGTGGAAAAAATGGAACTTGAACCTGTACCAGAGGACGCGTTAAGTCAACGTGTATTGTGTTCTGATGGCGTCCAATTTAGGGACTATCTATCCCTCACCGAAACAGGTGGTGGACAAGGTTACCCATCAGGTTTTTGTTTTCTTGTGGGGCACTGCCTTCTTTCCTCTTGCCCAAGCAATGGCATATGGGTCCCTTTAGGGAGAAGGGCGGGATATAAATAAAGTTTATTATTATAAGAAAGTGAAAGAAGGAGGACTAGGGGTTTGGGCCCTGGGACCTTTGTTCTTGGCGACCTTTGTCTCCTATAACTTCGGCAACTGGGCGAAATGGAGGCAGAGATCGCAGAAAAGGGGAGCCTTTGCATCTGTATGGGCCCAACTCAGAGACACTTGGGAAAAGACGACCTGGGGACAGAAATGGTGGGATACCTACTCACTCAGGCAATAAAACGATCTTTGCCAGAGTACATGAGGGAGGCGGTGACTCTGATGAAGGAAATGGGGCTCTCGGCCAAGCTGTATAAAACCAGCGGGCTGGAAGGGAAACAACTCAAGTGTTATGTGTATGAAATGATGGTACAGGGGTTTATCATGAAGCCGCACCAGGAGAAACAGCAAAGTAAGACGCACCTTTCCGCGTACCTCTTGCAGGAGAAGGTGGCGTACAGTGCCTTTAGCGAGAAGAGAATCCCCTTTAGTTTATGGGAATTAAGGTGGAGGGCTTTCCATCAGGTCCTCAGGGTGGGAGTGGCAAACTCATGGTTGCAAGAAGATAAGAAGAGGTGCAAGAGGCCGACCTGTTCAGGGTCAGGACCCTCTAGATCGGTAGGTGCCCCGCTGCTGATAGAAAAGGTAACCCATTTCGTTCAAGAGTGTATGCCAGCGAAGGAGTTGTGGAGGGGCGTAGCAAGGGCCTTTAAGTGGCCTGAACTGGCCCAACAGGCCTGGGAGACTATCGTCTCTGGGAAGGAGCCGACGGGAGGTATGAGGAGACCCAAGAGGACGAGTAATGTGGGACAACGGAGGGGAGGAGACGATAGGTGGGAGGTGCCATGGTCTATGGTAAGACTGATAAAACTGTATGTCCTTTTGGAGCTGGGCATCCAAAGGAGCAAAGAAATAAAGGAGAAAAAGTCCACCAACACGCAGGGATGGGTCCGCTTTGTGGTCTCCAGCGTATACGGTGTTGTGGCTTACGAAAGGGTGAGAACCGGTAAAGACAGGTGGAAAAAATGGTGGGGTGAATCCACCTATAACATGATGTATCTGTGTTCTAGTTAAACAGTTGGTGTAATGTGACTGTAGTTGAAAATGTAAAATGTGATTTCTTTCCTTTGTATTATTTATTGTAGTATGAAACTTTTTAAATAAAAAAATCTATATTTCCTGGCCAGGGGGCCAGATGCGGCCCACGGCCAGCCTCTATCCAGCCCGCAACCAGCCTCTTGTCCCCTGAAAGCCCCTGGCCCACTTTGCCAAACATGACTGGAACTGTGCTCTAGTTGCATCTGGAGGGTGTTCTGAGGGCCAGAGAGGTTGAATGAATGAGCCCATTCATTCATTTATTCACACATCTAAGTTCCATCTCTAATTTATTTATATAAATTTTATATTTAAATTTTTTTTCCGCCCCTCAAAACGGTACCAGACATTTGATGTGGCCCTCTGGCCAAAAAGTTTGGAGACCCCTGCTCTAGCCTCTACCCTCCTTATCCCACGTCAAAAACCTGAGACTGAGTCTGAGTAAGCATCAGAATAAGGGGTCCCCTTGCTCACGCCACTGGCCAATCTAGTTGCCATTACACAGCCTAATCCTATGCATACTTACTCAGAAGTAAGTCCCATTAGAGTCAATGGGGCTTACTCCCAGGAAAGTGTGGATAGGATTGGGCTGTAAGGATATTAAGAGTGTGCCGAAATGTTCACAATGGCTACGAATAAAAGGCTAACCACATGTTTGTCTAAATGCAGGGATGGCTATCTCAAGGGTGTCTATTTCATACAGCAGGCTGAACAGTGGCATAGCTAAGGGGGGCAGGGGGTAGCAGTTGCACTGGGCAACAGGCTTTAGGGGGGCAACAAGCTGAGCTTGACACTAGTGAAAATCCTGGTATGTACAAATACCATCATGTTATATATCACTGGAAAGGTAATGTAATGTTGAATGCAATGAAACAAGCCATATTAGAATAATTGTATTCTATCAAACATTATTGTCAATTAACCAGAAAACAAAAACACAGCTGCCTTAAGGAACAAAAAGTGGATTTCTTTAACTCAAAACTGACCTATGAGACTGATTGTTCTGAGTGTCAATGAGACATTATTATGATACAGCATGGGACCAATTAGGTGTTACTATGAGTCAGCTCTCATTTCCATGTATCGTAATACAGCTACTCCTGCAAACTGGTACACTTTTTCAAGTGGTGCTCCTCTAATATTTAGCAGGGAGAGACTAACGGTCCCTCTTCACCCCAGCACAGTGTCTCTAACCAGTAAGGGGCATAATTTTTATTTATTTACTTAATTAAATTTGACTTTGTCATGGGGGGCTACAAAATCTTCTTTGATCACATGTAACAGATAGATAACTTAGCTGTGCCACTGGCCAGGGGGAGGTGGCAGATCAAGTGGGAGGTGAACTGCTGAGTGGAGGTGTTCTGCCAAATCCCAATCCACTGGGCCTCATGCCCACTTAAGGATGATCAGTCCCCCTTGTGCAACTCACCAGTGCAGCAAGCAAAAGTCAGAGTCCAGTTCCAGTCCACAGATGCCAAGTAAATCAGTCCCATCAATCAGAATTGCCAAATCAGAGTCCAGAGCCATTAAGCCAAGTTACAGCCCAAGATCAGGTTCCAGGTAGGTCAGAAATCCATCAGGGTATCCAAGTCCAAAACCAAAGTCCAGTCAGATTCCAAATTCAATAAGCCAAGTCAGTCTCCTCACCTACCTCCAACCTGCACTCCTTCAAAACCCACAAACCCTTTCTGCCTCTGGTACTCCTTATATCCCTGAGGGCCCTATTGCCTTCCAGTGTCTGCAGCTGTGCAGCACACTCTGCTGGATGCCCAGGCCTTTCCCTTAAAGGGGCCACTGACACCACATCTACCTCCTCACCAGATCTTCCAGGATTCCAATACAGGAGGTGGCAGGTTTCCCCCAATTTGCACTTTTTAAAAAGCTAGGGCATGATGTCACATCCAGTTGTGACATCACTTCCAGGGCAACATTTTGAGCTCCGCACCAGGCTACACATTCTTTAAGAACATAAGAACAGCCCCACTGGATCAGGCCATAGGCCCATTTAGTCCAGCTTCCTGTATCTCACAGAGGCCCACCAAATGCCCCAGGGAGCACACTAGAAAACAAGAGACCTCATTCTGGTGCCCTCCCTTGCATCTGGCATTCTGACATAGCCCATTTCTAAAATCAGGAGGTTGCACATACACATCATGGCTTGTAACCCATAATGGACTTTTCCTCCAGAAACATGTCCAATCCCCTTTTAAAGGCGTCCAGGCCAGACGCCATCACCACATCCTGTGGCAAGGAGTGAGGCTGAATAACCTTCATGGTGCCTGCTGAGGGCCGGAAGTGATGTCATTGCACAGGAAGTGACAACATTGAGGAGGTGATGACCAGAAATGAGCACTTTTTCCTCACTGAGGAACTCATTAACTGCAAATACAGCTCACGAACAGGTCACATAACACCAGAACCAGGGGACATCCACTGAAGTTGAGTGTTGGGAGAGTTAGGACAGACAGAAGAAAATATTTCTTTACCCAGCATGTAATTAGTCTCTGGAACTCCTTGCCACATGATATAGTGATGGCATCTTGCCTGGATGCCTTTAAGAGGGGATCAGACACATTTCTGGAGGAAAAGTTCATCACGGATTACAAGTCATGGTAGGTATGTGCAAGGTAGAAGTAAGCTGTCTCTGATTGCCAGATGCAAGGGAGGGCACCAGGACACAGTTTGTGTCTGTTGCTAGTGTGTTCCCTGAAGCATTTGATGGACCACTGTGAGATACAGGAAGCTGGAGTAGAAGGGGTCTGATCAGCAGGACTCTTCTTATGTTCTTATGCAAATGACGGAAAAGAAAACATGCAAATCTTATGCAAAGTGATGCCTCCACTGCTGAAGGACATGTGTGATATCACAAGTCTGTGTGATCATTGAGCTTCCAATGCCTCTGCATCTTCTCCCTTTCTCATCCCTCTTGGTCAGTCCAGTAACTGACTTGGTCAGTCAGTAACAGGGTTGAGCAGTGAGGTGGCTAAGTTTGCAGGCGATACCAAACTTTTCCGAGTGGTGAAGACCAGAAGTGATTGTGAGGAGCTCCAAAAGGATCTCTCCAAACTGGCAGAATGGGCAGCAAAATGGCAGATGCGCTTCAATGTCAGTAAGTGTAAAGTCATGCACCTTGGGACAAAAAATCAAAACTTTAGATATAGGCTGATGGTTCTGAGCTATCTGTGACAGATCAGGAGAGAGATCTTGGGGTGGTGGTGGACAGGTCGATGAAAGTGTCCACCCAACGTGCGGCGGCAGTGAAGAAGGCTAATTCTATGCTTGGGATCATTAGGAAGGGTATTGAGAACAAAACGGCTAGTATTATAATGCCGTTGTACAAATCGATGGTAAGGCCACACCTGGAGTATTGTGTCCAGTTCTGGTCGCCGCATCTCAAAAAGGACATGGTGGAAATGGAAAAGGTGCAAAAGAGAGCGACTTACAGGGCTAGGGCACCTTCCTTATGAGGAAAGGCTACGGCGTTTGGGCCTCTTCAGCCTAGAAAAGAGGCGCCTGAGGGGGGACATGATTGAGACATACAAAGTCATGCACGGGAAGGATAAAGTGGATATAGAGATGCTCTTGACACTCTCACATTACACCAGAACCAGGGGGCATCCACTAAAATTGAGTGTTGGGAGGGTTAGGACAGACAAAAGGAAATATTTCTTTACTCAACGTGTGGTCGGTGGAACTCCTTGCCGCAGGATATGGTGACGGCATCTGACCTGGATGCCTTTAAAAGGGGATTGGACACGTTTCTGGAGGAAAAATGCATTACGGGGTACAAGCCATGATGTGTATGCGCAACCTCCTGATTTTAGAAATGGGTTATGTCAGAATGCCAGATGCAAGGGAGGGCACCAGGATGAGGTCTCTTGTTATCTGGTGTGCTCCCTGGGGCATTTGGTGGGCTGCTGCGAGATACAGGAAGCTGGACTAGATGGGCCTATGGCCTGATCCAGTGGGGCTGTTCTTATGTTCTTATGTCCCTTCTCCCATACCGTTCCTTGCCTTCTAAGGTCTCCTTCCATCTCTTCCTCTTAATGCCTTGGCAGAAGCAGTGCTGCTGAAAGAGTGCCCATGGGGGGCAGTGTTTGGGGATGTGTGCTATGCTACCCTGAAAATGGACCCACAACCTGCCACCTGAAGCTGCCACTTCCCCTTGCTTCATGCGAGAGCAGGCCCTGGGCGCATGGATGCTTCTTGTCCCTTTTGCAGACACAGATCAGGGCACGGCCTGCCGTTCAACACAGTGCCGTTCTACACAAAAGTCTATTTTGAAGTGTTGATAATACATTGAAGGGCAATTGTGTTTTCCTCATACATCTTTATCAAAATTGACTTTTTGGCTTTTAGATCAGCGCGGGGGGCAGGCTGTTGCAGACTGAACGCGGCAGAGTAATTCAGAGCAATGAAGCCATGTCTGCAGTGTGTCGTGCTGGTGGGAACAGAGCTCTCAAAGTAATCCTTGACACACTAATGGGGGTGTTAACAAGCATGTTCCTATTTTAAATTCCCAAATGTCAGAGGTCGTGTCCCAGCGTCGAAAGGGATTAGCTCTAAGCATCCTTTTGTGGTGGGCAGCCCTAATTAAGAGGGCCTGCTAAAAATACACACATCCCCTGTGCCCTTCCATTAAACAAATCTTTCATTAGCTTTGATTTCATCGGTGACCGATTACCGCTTGCAGCCTTATGGAATTTGCTAATAGTTCTCAGCGGGCTGAGTGATGTTCCGAAAGCAACAGAAGCAAAGGGCATCAGTCCCTTCCTGGTGATAAGGGCTGGTTCTGCAGTCCCTCTGGAGAGACACAAGGCTGCTGACATCAAGGTACAAAACAGACAGGGCTGTTAGAAATGTTTATCAATGGTGACAACTCCATCAGTGCCACCCCAGTTAATGGGGATCAAGCAGACAACATTCCTACTACTTCTGGAATCTTCTTTAATCTGACCTTTAATGACTTCTATGGCTGGCAGTGAAGGTCTTTCTAGCACAAGCATCCTTGAGGACCTCGGAAGTAGAGACTGGAGATATCCAAATTATTTGTCACCTTGGACACCCGGCTTAATCAACTGCAGCAAATATGACCAACTTGGTTTGAATGCTGTTCCTCAACTGGGAATGCAGAGGGGGGAATAAAGCTTCCCAGGTCCCAGCAATAGAGACCTGGCTCTCACTGCAGTGCTGAACCTGAGGTTGGCCCCCGTGAGATTTCGTGTAGGTCTCAAGCGGCTGAATGTTCCTCCACACAACTGTCATGGACTAGATCATTTCTGATCCACTCAGATATAAGCCACACGGAGTTCACCCATCTGTCTCTATCATAGCAATTTTGGATACTAAAGGGAAGGCGGTGCTCTTGCAGCAGTTTGCGGCAGCAACAGGGTCCAGAGAAACCTCTCAGGGCAAGTGGTTCTTGGGCATTTGAAAAAAACAAGAGCTGAACCACATTGTGTCATTCAAAACATTTCGACACACAGCTTCAATTGCCTTCAGTTGTTGAGCTTTTTATGTGCAGATCTGAGAACACCATTCTTGCAGAAAAGAGAGGTATTTGTCATAAAAATGGGCATTCTGCCCAATGAACACTTTTACCTCCTCCTAACAGAACAATTAGAGGGACCAGATTGCAAGGTGGAAAGTTCCCCTGGACCTTTGCATCTGCCTTCAAACTGGGGCTGCACCTGTCCATTCCCTTCTCTTGGGAAGGCACACACCCCCAACTCCAACTTTTACTTGACCCCTTTTCCCTGCTGGATGTAGCAAGCAAGATTCCAGGTGGGCTGTACAGCTGGAGAGAAAGAAGCAGGTGATGGGAGGATGGGCAGAAGAAGCTGCAGCAGCTCATTCTGATGCAGGTATGGCTTGAAAGGTATTTGGGGGGATCACTGGCAACTATAAAAGCAATTCAAAGAAAAATTGATTGGAACCCCCTCTGTGAAAAAGTCCTTCGGTCTTTGCACCAGAGGCAAAAGCAGCTGCCCACACACAGAATTCCTTTTCATCTCTTATGAAGATGAAGTGCATTTTCCAAAGGGGAGGGGATTGCCAGGCTGGAAATGGGTGCCAGTGTCAGCCAGTTAAGTGTTTTCCAAAACAGCTGTTTTACAAACGCAGTGGAAAAGGAGAAGCGCCTTGCAGGCAGCTTGTCCTATTCATCAAACTGGCATCCTCATTTCCAGCCTGGCGTCCTCCTTCCAGCTCTGCCAGCAGCACTAGGCCTTTCACAGGCATAGCGGCACACTCTTCCAGGTGCTGCAATCCCTGCTTATAAATCTACAGAGACTGCCATCAGCACACACCTGTTTACTTAACGGAGCCCATGACGTGCCAGGAGAGCAAACAGTGATTAAAGGGAGCAGGCTGTAGAGGTTGCCATTTCAACAATGTTGACTGTAAGATCCTTTGGAGTGTGAGGATGTCTGCCTGCCCACTGGACCCATGCCCAGCATGGCTGATTAGATCTGCCCGGGAGGGACTGGCCGAGTGGACAGAGCAGTGGCGTCACTAAGATTCGCGTCACCCGGTGGAGGAGACCTGTGCGTCACCCCATGCAGTAGGCGGGGCAACACCCCAGGTGGTGGGCATGGTGATGTACTATCGCCCCGCCCCCACTGGTTTTTTGGCTGTACCTTTTGTTAGAACACAGAAATTTCAATGTGGTTTTTTTCATTGCATTCTGCATGAAATTACGCATTGATTGATATATAACATGATGGTCTTATTCCTCCAAACTCTGATTTTAAAAACTTGTAGAGTCACACACACACAACCCGTGTCAACTTACTAACACCTTATTGCAGCAGTTCTCAAACTTTTAGTACTGGGACCCACTTTTTAAAATGACAATCTGTCCAGGACCCATTGAAAGTGATGACATGGCCAGAAGTGACATCATCAAGCAAATTAAAATAAATAATTATAAATAATTAAATTAAAATAAAAGAAATAATTAAATAAGGGGAGCCAGTCCTGTTCCACCAAGTGAATTTTCTCTGCCTGCAATAACACCCCCCCCCCAAAAAAGAATCAGTAAGATTTTCAGCTCTCCCCAGTACCCAGTTTAAAGTTCTTCTATTTCAAGCTGATCAAGAAAAAGACCCTCCTGGCTTTGCAAGTGCAAAATAGAAAACTTTCCCCTTACCAGTTCAAGCCTCTTCTTTTGTCCTTTTTAGTGAGGGGGAGACTGCCTTCTGGAGCATTTGTTACACTCCAGTTCCATCGGATCAGGACCATTCTGGTGTCCTCACATTCCCCTTTGCCTGGCCTGATCACAAGCCAAGGCACACCTGCCTACTCGCGAGTAAATGCGACCGTGTGGCTTAGTTTCGTTTTCCATAGGGCTCAATATATTCGCAGCTGGGAGGGAGGTACCTTCTTGGTGTTTTGGGGGGCATTAATTGGATAGGCACCAATCAGGTGTCGTTGGATTCCTCTCAGCCTGCCCTTTCCAATGAACTAAGGCAAGTACAGCTACTCCCAAGTAAATGCGCGATACGGCTAGGTTTCACTTTCCATGAGGCTCCATGCATTTTTTCTTTCCATTTTTTTGGCCATAACTTTTGAAGGAAAGGAGCTATTTCACTCTGGTTTTTTGCATTGCATTGCATTGGAAATTCCACATCCAACGGTATATGGCATGAGGGGGTTGCTCCTAAAACCACAATTTTAGCACATCAGCCTCCCAGTGCGCATCACCCCCCCTTGCGTGTCACCCAGTGTGGCCCGCATCCCCCATATGCTCCTAGTGACACTACTGGGACAGAAAGGGTAGTAAATTAATTCTGGAGGGAGGGGGTGTTGCCACTGGTTTTAAAGCAGGCTGTGATTCGCCCGCTCCTGAAAAAGCGCTCTCTGGACCCTTCTATATTAGATAATTATTGACCAGTATCAAACATCTCATTTCTGGGCAAAGTCGTCGAGCGGGTGGTAGTGTCTCAGCTCCAGAGGGTCTTGGATGAAACGGACCAAGTTCTGCTAGTGCAGAAAGCACTCGTGTGGTTGCTGGAGGTCGGCGGTTTGACTCTGTCACACCGCTGATCTGGTGGCTGCACTGGCTACCGGTTTGTTTCCAGGTTCAATTTAAGGTGCTGGTTTTGACCTTTAAAGCCCTCTCGTCACCAAGTCCCATCCCTCAAAGTCTCATGGGCCCTTTTCACCCAAGACACCTCGTTCTCACTGACAGGGAACCTTTCCCTGAGTTGTGTCACTTCAGACTACAGGTGGAAGCTCGTGTTGTGAATGCTCTGTTTAAAATAAATGCCAGGCTGGCCCATCCATGAAGCCAACTAAGGCAGATTTCTCAGACAGTGAATCAGTGGGGATGCCCACCTCCATCTGCCCACCACTGCTTGTCCTTAAGCTGGTTTATAAAGTCTCTTATGCTCCACAGCCCTTGTCTTTTGCCAGTCTGGACGGTGGGCGGAGCAGAGGCTGGCACATCACCAGAAGGTCAAGGGGACACCTCTGGCACCAAGAGGTCAAATTAACACATCAGGCAGAAGCCCAGGGTGCTATTCACCCTCACATGTTTTCTCCATGGAGAACTTTTTGCCATGGAGTATTCCACGGTGTACTTTTCTCCACTGAGAGAATTTGTATCATGTTAGCACTGTTAGGACTGGTGCGCTCAGACATGAGTCTCGCCATTAACCCAAGAACCAAGTTTTCAAGTGGTCTTTGCTTTGGACTTGTGATGTGGCTGTCTGGGCAGGGCACCCCCCTTATTAGGGCAGACTAAAATATCACAATTTGTGTGAGCAAGCTGTCCAGTTTGCAAGAAATCATCTTCAGGCTGGGTGTTCTGAAACAAAACTGAGGAGGAGGAGGGAAGGTCTTTGGGTAAACCAGGCTGAAGTTTTTAGCAGAAAGAAGGATACAAGCTTGATCTGAGTAGCTGCGGCTGAATAAAAGACAGATTTCACTTTGTACTGCAGGCCACTGGGACAAAGAAACAAACAAAAAGGACTATTCCTTCATTTAAAAATATATATAATCTTGCATCTCTCTCCCTCTCTCTCTCCCTCTCTAGCACTAATAGAGCCACACAGGATCCTTGTAAGGCAAAGAACAGAAAAAAGAATAAAAGAAAAATGAGGTATTTTTTGTATTAGCAAAGTGGGTGATTAGTTTCAGATGGTGCACTAGGTCAAGAACCAATATAAGCCAAACTGGGTAGTACAGTATTACCTGGTGAGGGGGGCATATAACTACTCTTCTCCCCCCCCCCCAAGTTAAGTTCCATTTTCAATGGGTAGAAGATGTGCTTTCCTCATTTTAAGATCCTTGTCTGATCAAACCAGTTTTGATGCCCTCCAAAACCTACAGCAACAAAGAGTCTTCACAACATAGACAGTTACGCTTCTGGCAGATCTTCAGCACTCTGGCAAAAAATCTCAGTGCCTCTATCCAACACTCTGTGGGCATCTTGGGTTTCTAGCAGTCTGCAATGCGTCTGTCTCGCCACTCTTCACTTGGCACTGGGCCAGCCCTATTTTCACCTTCCCAAAGAATTCAATTCTCCTTTATCTAATTCTCAAGCCCCTGATCCCCCTTGCCTCCTTCGAAGATTCAAGACTTTACCAAGCTAAACCAGCAGCCTTATCTCATTTGATTATGCCTGTCTTTTCATCTAAGGATGGTGTTTGAAAACAGCCTTGATTACACAGGCCTACAAAATTGAGGGTCAGAAAAGTTTTTCCCAAACTTTATGGTGGGTTGATATGACTTTGGGGTGCTGATTCCAACAATGGTGTAGGCTTCCTCATGAGGAAGCTGCTTGAACCATTCACTAATGAGGCTATACTATATCTCCAAAACTAGACGCGATAGGGCAAAACGGATTCCATTTTTGGAATCAGCAACCCAAATATACCCAGGAATTGGTGTAACATTTAAGGAAGCAAAATGTGTGTCGGCCTGTGTTACCTGTGAGGCAGAAGAACACCTGTAGCAAAACATTCAACAGCAAAATTAACTTCTAGCAGTGATGTCACTATGGGGTGTAGGGGGTGCAGATTGCACGGGAAGACACTTCAGGGGAGGGTTGACACCATTAGTGGCGGAAATCTTTTGAAAAATTTGTATTTATGAAAAAACCGTCATTATATGGCATTGGAAAGGTTATTTAATGCAAAATGTAATGAAACAAACCGTGTTTATTCTGTATTCTATCAAACATTATGGCTGATTAACCTGGAAAAGAAAACACAAACTGCCTTATGTAACAAAAAGTGGTTCTCATTAATTAACCAAAATTAACCAATGAGACTAATGCTACAATCCTATCCTATCCTACAGTCCTATCCCCACTTAACCTAGAATCAAGCCCCGTTGACTATAATGGGACTTACTTCTGAGTAGACATGCATAGGCTTGGGCTCTGATTGTTCTGAGAGCCAATGAGGTGTTATTATGACACAGCAGGGAACCAATAAGGTGTTAATATGAGTCAGCTCTCATGGTCACGTATCAGAGTTAATACTAGAACTCTTATTCAGTTGTGTGATTATCATCAAGTTGGCAACTGGTTTTTTGGTTGGTTACTGATTTGTTGGATTACCTGGATTGATTGATTGATTGATTGATTGATTGATTGATTGATTGATTGATTGATTGGCTGGCTGGCTGGCTGGCTGGCTGGCAGATGTTGAGCATCATGAATAATCATTACCAGGAAATGTTGTTGGCAACCTTCAGTCTCGAAAGACTCTGGTACTGCGCTCTGAATGGTGGTTCTGGAACAGCTTCTAGTGTGGCTGAAAAGGCCGATTCGGGAGTGACAATCCCTTCCATGCTGGGAGCAAGTGCAGTCTGTCCCTGGTCTGTCTCCCTGGCTATGGGCCTTCCTTCTTTGCCTCTTAGCCTCAGACTGTTGGCCAAGTGTCTCTTCAAACTGGGAGAGGCCATGCTGCACAGCCTGCCTCCTATAAACAGAAAAGGTAAACAAAAGAATGAGTGAAAATGATGTCAAAAGGGTCAGATCAAGATATGGGATAGATAGAGAAGGAAGGAAGGAAGGAAGGAAGGAAGGAAGGAAGGAAGGAAGGATGGATGGATGGATGGATGGATGGATGGATGGATGGGGGTCATACCAACCCTAGTGATGCCCCTGCATTTAGGCTGTGCATATAATATTGTAATTTATTCTGTGTGATCTGATACAGGAGGAAATTCATCATGGGAATGACACAATAAGCTTTCACAAATCCTACTGACAATCATCACTCGGAGTTGCTCCAATCACCGACAAGTTGAGAGAAGCCCAACTTCAGTGGTACGGCCACGTTCTGGATGCCAACAGCGATACACTGCCGCAGAAGGGCCTTCAGTTGGAGGTCATTGGCAAACGACTGAAGGGCTGACCGAAACAGCGCTGGCTTGACACGCCGCACGGCGACATGAAAATCACCGGCCGACACCTGGACGAAGCCTGCGATCAAGAAAAACGGTGACTCCGATCCAAAATAGCAGACCCCGTCACCACACAGGACAAACGCTAAAGAAGAAGAAGATGCAAACCCTCGTGACACATCTGCCTCCCAGCAACTGAACAGGACATGCCCCTCATTTCTGGGCAGAGCTGCAGGCAAACTGCTCTACCCTCTTCCCAACCCTGTTTGAATTACCATTTGAATTGGGGATTGGACAGGTTTCTGGAGGAAAAATCCATTACGGGGTACAAGCCATGATGTGTATGTGCAACCTCCTGATTTTAGGAATGGGTTAAGTCAGAAGGCCAGATGCAAGGGAGGGCACCAGGATGAGGTCTCTTGTTGTCTTGTGTGCTCCCTGGGGCATTTGGTGGGCCGCTGTGAGATACAGGAAGCTGGACTAGATGGGCCTATGGCCTGATCCAGTGCGGCTGTTCTTATGTTCTTAAACTACAATTCCCAGGAGGCCTTGCAGGTCTCTTGTTATCTGGTGTGTTCCCTGGGGCATTTGGTGGGCCGCTGTGAGATACAGGATGCTGGACTAGATGGGCCTATGGCCTGATCCAGTGCGGCTGTTCTTATGTTCTTAAACTACAATTCCCAGGAGGCCTTGCAGGTCTCTTGTTATCAGGTGTGCTCCCTGGGGCATTTGGTGGGCCGCTGTGAGATACAGGAAGCTGGACTAGATGGGCCTGTGGCTGATCCAGTGGGGCTGTTCTTATGTTCTTATGTACCCCACACATGGTGTTCCCTCCTGCCATGCACTATAACTGCAGGAATTGTTTTGCAGAACCACAAACAAGACATGCTCTGCAAATTCTCCCCCTCCCCTTCAGAGTCATTGAGGTGGGGGGGGGAAGAGCAAAATGGAGGCATTTGCTGCTGGGAACGGCTCCCTTGCACACTGCGGTCAGGCTCCCTGAAAAACTTAGGGTTCAATCCTATCCTGCGCTGGAACAGGCAAGCCAAGAGGCTTGCGCTGTATCCAGCGCAGGATAGTGGCCATAAGCAACTTAACCAGCAGCAAGGGAAACTTTTTCACTTACTTCTGGATATGGGCCACTGGCCCCTATGGGTCTCCTCAGACTTACGCTGCCTCTTGAGGTGGCACAAGTCTGAGGTGAGCGGAGCGGCTTGAACCCCCGGGAACAGGGGTTGGGATCTGGCATGCCCCGCTCCCCACCCACCTGCCCCTGGGGTGGCCCACTGCCTGCCCTCCCCCACCCAGGAACGCCTCCCTCCTGCCTCCTCCCTGCCTACCTTTGCTGCTTGCATCGGCCCAGCCAGGCGGATGCAAGACTCAGCAGGTAGCCGCCACGGAGGCTGCATTTTTAGATTGTGAGCCCTTTTGGGACAGGGAGCCAGTAGTTGTTTGATTTTTTTTTTCCTGTAAACCGCTTTGGGAACTTTTTGTTGAAAAGCGGTATATAAATACTGTTGTTGTTGTTGTTGTTGTGTTCAGCCACTGTGTGTCTGCCCACCTCTGTGTGTCGACACAGCTTCCTCCTGAGGAGGCGTAAACGTGCCTTATGGCATGTTTGCAACCCTCCTGGGCCAGCACAAGGGACTTGTGACGGCCAAAGTCATTTCTAGGATTATGCCCTTAGTGCTTTGCCTCCCCTCTAGTTATGCCACTGCATGACCACACAGGTCAAGAGTTGCCCAGGCTCTGAATTTGACCTGAAGTGTCACAGCTTTATCCTTTCTCTGAAGGTCTTTAGGGCAGGGAGTAGTATCTCAGCATTTTCCAAACACAGGGCAAATCTCCAGGTTGCAACCTAGCACTCCGAAGCAGGCGCCCCACTGCATCAAAGGATTTAAAACACCCCACATCTTCTGCGAAGTAACCTGGCAATATATAATTAAGTCATGATAGGCATTGCTCATCATTAGATAAGCCTAGCCTAGAGCTTTCTTGGGAAGCCAGATTTTAATTTCCTTTTTGCTTTGTTTTGGTCTGGAACTTTTTACTCAGTTAAACTTTGAAACAAACTTGGGTTTTTTTTAACAAACCTAAAATCCGATAATTTGAGACAAGAGCAGGCCATTCTCTGTTTTCCTTTTCCAATAACATCTGGCAGCCACAAACCTGGGTCCCACAAGGATTCACTCCCCAGAGAGGCCAGCTGTTTTCATTAGGTAAGCAGTTGGCTCTGCCAGGCTGGCATCATTGCAAAATCTGTCAATCACCCAGGCAGGGATGAAAACAGCCATCATGGAAATCTTTGGGAAACAATAACCAGAAGAAGGAAAAAGGCTTCTTCTCTAGCCACCTTTCTCTCCTTGTTAAGGATGTTTCCAGCCAGGCCTCCTCACTCAGTAACAGGGACTGGGTGCAGAACTCCAAACAAAAAATGGAGGAACCAACAGTGTCCAAGAAGAGATCTCAAAGTCCTGGATGATGATGATGCTTGTCCCTCCCTCCTACTGTCACACCCTGTGGATTCCTCTGGCCCGTGCATAAGAACTGCAAGCAGGACCTACAAAACCGAGACTCATAGTTCTTGAAAGCACGTCAAGCCCATTTCCTTGAGTCCATAACTGAGACTAGATCATGTTTGAAGATAATTTATGTAAATGTACCTTGTAGCATCCTCAAGCATGATCTACAATTTAGCTTCAATTGTGTCCTCAAGGAAATGGGCTTGTAGCACCTGGCCTTGGGTGTCCCCTTCCACTACCCAGGACAACAAGGTCTCTCCCACAAGTCTGGCCTACTAGTCACTCTCCCGCATCCCTGCAACATGACCTGCTTACTAGCATTGATCTCTGCTTGGGTCTTTTGTGCCCAAGTAGCTGGGGGCTGATGTGACACACTCATTCAGCATTTTGACGCATCTTTCCAAAGCAGTTCACAGTCAAAATTCTTTTCTTAGGTCATTTCCACAAGTGACACAGAAACCCATTCTTGCATTTCTTATATAGCACTTTCAATTTGCCAAGTGCTTTACAAGCTTTATTGTTTGCCCTCACAACAACCCTGTGAGGTAGGTCACTACTAGTCCCATTGTAAAGGTGAGGAACTGAGGCTGACAAAACAGTGACTCGTCCAAGCCCTACAGAAAATTCAGGACACCAAACCCAACCTTTGACGCACAACCATCCCTACTTCCTCTCCCCATATGCATCATTCAAATGCAAGACCTACCATTGTTTAGGATGTACATTCCCTACAACATTTGCAAATCATCTGCTTTCTATCCCATAATGCATAAATACTCCTTTCCAGATTAACGACCACTTTACATGTGAGTGGAGTGCAACTGTGAGTCCAATTTCCATTTCCTTGTGTACTGGCAGTCAAACTTCCTGCCCTATATAAAAGGCTGACCCAGTCACTTGCTGAGTCAGACTTTTGGTCCACACCGACTGCCAGCAGCTCTCAGGGATTTTAAGTGGGGATTTTTCCCTGTTCAGCTCTGGAGAAGTTGCCCCAACAGGGTTGGAACCGGGGACCTCCTGCAGTACAGAGCACAAGCTCTACCACCGAGCTACAGCAACAGGTTTCCGGGCCTATTAAGACAGTTTCCTGGATCCCCTGCCTGCTTCCCCACTGATTACATTACTGTTAGCAGATCAGTGCCCACAGCTGCCCTCAGGGAATGCATGGCGGTTGGCATGGGGGGGTGGCAGAATCTGGAGGTTGCAACAGTGGCATAGCTGGAGGGCGGTGGAGCTCTCGGGCTAGCAGTGGGGCAGGCAAGCGGCCCCTCCCTTCGGAGCCATTCCCAGCGGGGGGAGCAAAACGGAGCCGTACGGCTCCGTTTTGCTCCCCCCGCCGGGAATGGCTCCGAAGGGAGGGGCCGCTTGCCCGCTTGGAGGGGCCGCTCCACCCCCTCCAGCTAAGCCACCGGGTGGCAACATGGCCTGCGCTCTTCCTGTTGTAGGAGAGGGCAGGACTGCATTTTTTAAAATATCCCTCCACATTTAAAACAACCCTTCTCACAAGTAGAAAACTAGCATGTCAGGGAGAAAGTCCAAGCTCAGCCTGGCGATAGTTTTGTAGGGAGCAGTTAATTTGGGGCAGCATTTTTTTTAAAAAGTGATTTCAACATGTGTCATCTGACTGGCATAAGACCCCACCCCATTTCGTGGCCCCATTCACAAGTTATGAAAGGGAAGGCACTATTTGAGGTCAGCAAGTTTTGCTTACCCCACCCCAAATTTACTCCCCAGCTCTCAACAACAACTGGCCGGGTGGCCTCTTTTCACAGCGCACCCCTTGAGTTTGCCTAAAAATTCTCAAAGAGCGTTGAGCTCTAAAGACATCCCATTTGACCACCTCAGAACCAAACCCGTCTGCTGCACATGGCGCAGTCCTCAGGGCGCATGTGCACAGAGGTGAATGTATGAGAACTACTTCCTCATTCCAGTGAAAGGACTGCCACCGCCTAACCTTGACGCCATGAGCAGAACCGGTGAGCGTTCAGGTCACTGCAGACCTCGTGAATGTGGCTTCAACAGCAGCGTGAACAGACTTCTGGGTTCCGCTTGTGGCAAATGAGAATTTTGGGTTGTTCACAGAAGGGAGCAGCCACAGAATGCGAATCACCAGTAGGCAGTCGTGGTCACCACCAACCCCTTTTCCATCTGCCACACTGAAATATGCAGTCTGAAAAAAGAACAGGAGGATCACCTATCAAGTTACCAACGATTACAGGTGCTGTGGATGCCCCGAATGCTCCCGTGACTGGTGGGCACTGTGAGGCCTCTGGATTGGCCAGGCCTGATATCTAAATACCAAGAGCCTGACCTATACTGACTGAGCACCACCTTCTTTCTGCGACCCTTCAGACTCCAGCTTCTCTCAGGAGCGGTGACCTGGAGAACATGTGCTCTGCATCCAGATTTGGACATGGCCGCCCACAACCCCAACAAGAGGCTGGTCATTCCAACTGATCTTCTTTCCCTGGCCAGATTGGCCTGATTACCATCGACTGGGAGCCTGGGCCAACCCCCCCCCCCGATCCTGGGACACTGTGCCAGTTTCTTGCTCTCAGCAAATATGCAGCACCTTCCTTTCTGATGCAGTGTAGCTGTTACGGGTCATATTTGACAGAAGTTACTCACTGTGGACTAGAAGTGGCTGAGCGGGTCCCCTGGATTGTCTTAGAAATGAGCTGAACTGGTCCTCCCATGCCCTATCCCTCCTTGCCTTCCACCCATTCCCCACATCCTCTCCCCTTCCAGCAAAGTTCACCCATCTAGTGGCAGTGGCTCTTCTGCAGTTGGAACAGGAAAGAAGAATGATCAGGTCTCCCCTTTTCCCTGTCCAACATGCTGTGCTAGTGCATTAGAGACAGACATAATTCTCCCAAGCCTTCCTGCTATAGCAGTGGCTCTTGGGAAAGCTGCACTTCCCAGGAGTCACTGGGGCCTTTCTCCCTCTGACTTGCAGCCCGCCAAAGACATGAGGAAGAGTTTGGTTCGCTCTCCTTTCTTGTTTCAGTGGCAGGACAGACACCACCACCAAGCCCAGATAGCCAGGTGGGTTTCACTGAAAGGAAAGGGGGGCTGGGGATCAGGGTTGAAAGACAGAGTAGTTCTCCAGCAGGTTCTAAATCCAAGCCAGAGAAATATATGGATACAAGTTCGCCTCTACTGAGCTTCACATTTGCTCCAAGGTCTTTTCTGGGCCTGAGCATAGATGCACAGTGTGCATCTCCACTGTGGACTAGAAGCCGTAAATCTGGCTGAAACGCAGAGCTCTAATCAACTTCATCCTGCTTCTGTCCTATCCATCATTATGTCCTGTCCATCATTGCCTACTCTTTACCCTCTACTTAGACCTAGGCTTATTTAAAACCAAGGGAAATTGCTTTATCCGGAAACCAATACCAGATACGGACACCAAAGGACTGCCTTCAGCCTTCCCCCACCTCTGGTTGGTGACTGTTGCCAGGCTCTGGCCTCCAAATCTTGGCCAAGTGGTCAGGATCCTGGTCTGCAGTTTACAAGGTTCATGCTTAGTGTCCTTCTCTAGTCCAGTCTCCTTCATACAGCTGTAAGGAGGATCGGAGAAAGCGCAGACCAGTTGAGAATGGTTTTGATGAGGTTCAGATGATTGTGAATACATGCACAGCGCACATCTACCAGACTAAGTAGTGAGACCTTACCAGGAAATGATGGTGAGCTCCAGCTTTAGACCCTGGAGTCTCAAACCATGTGCTGCAAGAGGAGCTGAAATATGTCACGGAGAATGAAGCCGCCATCTTGGCAAATGGCCTTGAAGATTCAGAACACGGTAATGGAAATGCCCATCGCTCTATATGGAAGCCCGAAATAACAGGGATCTCCCAGCCTGTCAATATTTGATCAAGGATGGCATCCTGGAAGAGGAAACAAGGACACATTGGGAGTCCCTGCCCCACTGTTGGCAGGTCAGAGGAGTCCTAGCAGGTGCTGCACCGCGCCATGTAAGTGGCCCCTCCCACTCGCCGTTGGAGCCGTTCCAGGCAGTGATGAAAATGTGCAGGAGACGCCTTTCAGCACATTGCCGTTGCTGCCCAGAATGGCTCTGTCAGCAAGCGGGAGAAGCCGCTTACATGGCACGTTGATGAGTAAGTCCTTACCGCACTGCTCCCCTGTAGCTACGCCGCTGGGAACTACCACCTTAGACTTGGAGCTGGTTCATAGTTACATGTCCATCACTTGATGACCTCAACACCACGTGACAGCCTGCATGTCGGAATGAGCCCTCACCGACCCCATGCCATCTACATAGCACCCCAAACACAATCTGTTTCAATGCAGACGGTTCTCGCATCTCCAACTGTGAGCACTGAACAGACAAGGGATGAACCTCCATGCAAGGGTGGCCCTTGCAAGGCCCCCAAATTGACGCATGCTCCCACAGAAGCAAGCCTCACCGAGTTGCAAGACTTGTTCCCAAGTAAGCGTACAAAGGATTTCAGCCTTAGTCTATGGATCCGGTTGGTTGCTGCTGTTTGGCTGTTCTGATAAGCAGCTCTCCACTGTAAGCTAGCATGCTTAGAGGCCCAAACTAGTTTGTTACACAGGAGGTGCGTGAACGGTCTCCAATGGGCAGCAGATGCCATAACTGAGCAGATGAAAAGCAGCATGGGGGAGAGGGAGAGCAGCTTAACCCTTTCCCCTCTGGCAAAAATCACACTCACCAAAATGGCTTTTCTCCCCAAAGGAGGATGCTGTACCATTTTTCCCCAACAGATGAGAATGTGGCTCAGGGAGGTTGCAGTACTGAGCAGAAAATTGGCAGGAAATGAAAGGGTGGTACACCTCCTCCACCGTTCTTCTCCTCCCAATCACAGCCTCCAAACTGCTTTTCAGTTTCAAAATAAAACCATTTGGGAGACGGTTCGCATGTGTCCTGCATAAGGTCTGCTTTGGCCCAAAGAGTAATATACCAGACATACTGTAGTATTAGGTCTATTGGTTATATCCAGCGTCGTGATTACGCCTGCTGATGAAGGTGGGCTGTTTAAAGTTGGCACTTCATTAATTAAACAGAGCAGCTAATTTTAGAGACTGATGAACTCCAGTTCAGGTAACGCAACATTTCCATCATAGCTCCCCAGTGGAATAAAGACAGAAATCTGGGTTGAAGACTGGCCTCCCCAGAGACTGTCACGGTAACAAGGACAGCTTGATTGCTATGGGCTGAAATGAAAATTAAAACCGAAGGATAATTATTGTCATCCAGACTGTCGTGCCCCTGCACTGTGACAACGCTGCCTATTTTGCATTTGAAGGGGGTGCAGTGCATAAAACCAAGTGGCACTATTGTAGATCTTTTAGAAAAGGGCATCATTGTGTATGACGCTTGGGCTGCAGCATGCTGTGATTGAGTTTGGGGTTTTTGAAATATTTGGAGGGGGGGCAGGAGGTGTAAACCACCACTGCCCTGTGAATGCAGCAGCTGTGATGCAGTAGAAATCCTAGCTACTCACACACTTCCCTCTGCAAAACACAAAAGCAGAAAACAGAGGAAAAGTCACCAGAGAGCACCACTTGGCACTGCAGTCTGCTTCAAAATTCATCTTCAGAGCTATCTGCTAAAAGCATCACTCGGTCTTGCATGCTGTTAAATTCTCTCTGCTAAGGGGAGGGGGAGACAGACAGACAGACAGACAGACAGACAATATCATTAGTTTCAAGGGAACAACCCCTCCTTCTTTGTTCTTCTTGATCCACTTTCCCAAAATACATTCCGCCTAGTACATTGCTGCATTTCACCCCTGGGGGAACCTCACCCCCCCCCCACACACACACAATTCCAGTTCTACTTATTACAATTTCTGATTGGGCTGGCCTGAAATGACGCAGAAATAGTATGTGTACATAAAATGGCAGCAATTTTCAACGGGTGTGTTGTGCAGACCCATGCACTTTGTGCGCCATGAAAGATCTGCAGGTGTGCCTTGGGAGTTTGGAACACAGTGGTTGAAAATTGCTGAAAAACTGGTGAAAGGCCTGGTCTGACAGGTGAGCTGGCAGAGGAAGAGGATCAAACCATTTTTATTACAGACAGTTGCCCTAGAAACAAAGCCCAGAACATGGAAGGATCTCCCAGAAGTGACGTCTCAAGAGCTGAAGACCATAGAGGTCAGTGTGCCATGAGAAGAAAAACATGCTGGCTCCTGTTTTCCTCCATGCTCTCCTCCAGACAGTGCTCCATCATGAGGAGTGATGTGAAAAGTTGGTGTCTCACAGCTGGGGGCCACTACAGCTATTTTGCCTGCCCACTTTTGCCCCTCTCCCCTCAAACTTGGTTGGTTGGCAACCTTCAGTCTCGAAAGACTACGGTATAAGCCTACAGCACCCAGTATTCCCAGGTGGTCTCCCATCCAAGTACTAACCAGGCCTGACCCTGCTTAGCTTCCAAGATCAGATGAGATTGGGCATGAGCAGGGTTGCTCTGCTTTATTTTCTTGATCACTCAACTTCAGTGATTGCTGGCGCTCAATTACAGGGTCCAAAGGGGACGACTTCCTTTTACTTTTTAACAGCTCCCATAGCAATTGTTTTTTGAAGGTTAGTGGGGGCATGACAGAGCAAAAACTGGGGGAGCTTGTTAAAGGGCCCCCATCTGGGTGTCATTACTGTTGTTTGATGTAAGCTGCTAATTGGGTAAAAGGCACTTTTTCAAGTGGGTGCTCCTTTTTTTAGCAGGGGGAGAGTAACTGGCCCACCTCACCCCAGCACTGTCTGTTCTAGTGGCTGTCTGCTGGTATTCATTTGCATCTTTTTAGATTGTGAGCCCTTTTGGGACAGGGAGCCATTTAGTTATTTGATTTTTCTCTGTAAACCGCTTTGTGAACTTTTAGTTGAAAAGCGGTATATAAATACTGTTAATAATAATAATAATAATAATAATAATAATAATAATAATAATAATAATAATAATAATAATAATAATAATAGTAAGCTGCCTTTCCATCAGGAATAAAGTGGGACAGAAAGAAAACCACCAGATCGGGGGCGGGGGGCGGTACCTTCCGCTTATGCCTTTTGAAGCCGTTCCTGCGCCTGCGGTTCATAATTTTGATGCTGTAGAGGGCACCCAGGATGAAAAGAGCTCCAGCGATGCCAACGCCCACTGGCACCAGCATGCCAGACATGTAGCCTGCCTGCAAAGGAAAGGAGAAGAAGCTATGAAGATCAACTCATGATTTTCACTATTATTTACACCATTTCTCACTTTTTTCACTATTTTTTCACTATTGTTACAACTAGTTAGAACAGCAGTTAAAAATAAATAATATACTTTCATATTTATACAAGACCACTACAAACTAACAGTACATATTTACTCAGAAGCAGGCCCCACTAATGGGACTTACCCCCAGGTAAGTACTGTACTTATAGGATTGAAGCCTAAAGTCAATCACGGCACATTCTTGTTAATTACACTGTGTTCTTGAATCAGATCATAAGGAGAGTCCTTTTGGATCAGATCCTGGAACCATCTATTCCAGCCTCCTTTTCCCCAGTGTCCAACTAGATGCCTCCAGGACTCCCAGAAAGCAGGGCATGAATGCAACAACCTTTTCCTGTTGTTTGCCAGCCAGGAATGGGTATTCAGAGGTACACTAACTCTGAACTTGAAGTTCTAAGTAGCTACCAGACCTATCTTCCACCAGTGTGTTTAATCCCTCTTTAAGACCTCTAAGCTAGCGGTCACCATCACGTGTTATTTATGTATTATGTGAAGCCTTGTTTTTCATCTGTCCTAAATCTAGTGACAATCCACTTCAGGGATGACCTTGAGTTCAAGTCCTATAAGAGAAAGACATTTTCTTTCTCCCCACTATGCGCAGTTCTACGACTCTCCATCATGTCCCCCTTCCCGTCTGCCATCTTTCTTTCTAAATTAAAAGCTCCAGGTGGAAACAGAGCCTGGTCTAATCAGCAACACTTGTACTTCTGCCCAGCTGTTGTTTCATTAACAATGCAAAAGCGATTGTACATATTGGAATTCTGTCTGCCTTTTTGTGCACCAGTGGCTTCACTAGGGTTCACGTCACCTGGTGCGGGAGGCCAGAGCGTCACCCCCCATACAGTGGGCGTGGCAACACCTCAGGCAGTGTGCGTGGTTATGTACCATCGCCCTACCCCCACTGGTTTTTTGGCTGTACCTTTTGATAGAACAAAGATAGAACACATTCTGCATGATATCACGCATTGATTGATATATAACATGATGCTCCTGTGATTTGGGTCACTAGTGATGTCACCCCTCCCCCCTCGGGTGTCAACTTACTAATACAGTATTGCAGCAGTTCTCAAACTTTTAGCACTGGGACCCACTTTTTAGAATGACAATCTGTCCAGGACCCACCAGAAGTGATGTCATGGTGGAAGTGACATCATCAAGCAAATTAAAATAAATAATTATAAATAATTAAAGTAAAACAAATAATTAAATAAACAGAAGCCAGCCCTGTCCCACCAAGTGAATTTCTTCTGTAGTCTGCCTGCAATAGTCAGCCCCCCCCCCCACAATTCAGTAAGGTTTTCAGCCCAACTTAGTGCCCACTTCAATTTAATATCTTCTTTTCAAACCAGATCACTGGCAGGATCCACCTGGTTTTGTAAGTCTAAAAATGAAAGAAGTTCACCTTACCAGTTGAAGTCTGTTTCTTTAATCCTTTTTAGTGGGGGGGGGGGCTGTCTTCTGGAGCATTTGTTGAGCTCCAGTCCGATCAGATAGGGACCATTCTGGTGGCCTCACATTCCCCTTTGCCTGACCTGTCCACGAGCCAAGGCACATTTGCTTACTGGCGAGTAAACGCAACCATGTGGCTTAGTTTAGCTTTCCACAGGGCTCAATACATTCTGCCTGGAGGGAGGGACCTCCTTCTTGGTTGTTTATGTGGAGCTACACTCATTGCATCAGGACCATTCCGGTGTTGTTGGATTCCTCTCAGCTTGCCCTTTCTGAGGGACTAAGGCACATTTGCCTACTCGCGAGCAAATACACGATATGGCTCAGCTTCACTTTCCATAGGGCTGCATACTTTTTTTTTTTTTGCTTTCTGGTTTTTTGGTCATAACTTTTGATAGAAAGGAGACATCTCACTCAGGTTTTTTGCACTGCATTCAGCTGGAACTCCCGCATCCAACGGTATATGATATGATGGTATTATTCCTAACCACCACGATTTTAGCACGTCACCTCCAGTGCGTGTCACCCCCCCGGGGCACGTGCAAAGCGGCCCCTCTAAGTTTTGCAGGCACCTGAATGCGCTGTGCAAGCGACCCCTCCCCTCCTCTTTGGAGCCATTCCAGGTGCTTCCACTGCCCGTAATGGCTCCAAGGGGGAGGGGCCACTTGCACAGCGCGTTCAGGTGCCTGCAAAACTTAGTGCTTTGCACCCCCTCTAGCTACGCCACTGCCTGACTTTATAAAACAAATGGAACAAAAATGAAGAGGTTCCTACCTTATCTTTTAGCTTTTCCATCCAGCTTCTCACTAGGAAAGCAACAACAGATGCATTAATTACAATCAAACACTCTTCAGCAAGGGACCCATGCGCAGCCCCCAAATAATCCTGTTACATGTGGAGATTCATAAACTAAAATATTATTTAAAAAGAGTCCTGTAAAGTCAATGCAATGAATTCCTCTAGGGATGTAGAGAAAGCTGGGCTGGTTCCAGGTTCCCTTGCCATTGCCCAGCCTCTTCCTCACCTCCCCTGCAGGTTCATTACTAACCACCACATCCCCTAGAGGCCTCTCTCTGGGCAGTGTGGCAGTGGAGACTGAGCTCAGCAGAGAGGGCAAGCAAGCACTGACAGCAGCAAGGAAGAGGGGAGAGAAGGAGGGAAAGCACCAATGCGGAAAGCATGGAACAGACATGCTTTCTGTTCCACTGTTTTGCCACTGTACCCTTGAACACTGTGCCCTTGAAGGAGAATCTTTTCTTGAAATGTGTGGGATTTAAAAAACAGCAGATTTCTAGCACATCACAAGGGTTGCCCTCATAAGAACATAAGAACAGCCCCACTGGATCAGGCCATAGGCCCATCTAGTCCAGCTTCCTGTATCTCACAGCGGCCCACCAAATGCCCCAGGGAGCACACCAGATAACAAGAGACCTCATCCTGGTGCCCTCCCTTGCATCTGGCATTCTGACATAACCCATTTCTAAAATCAGGAGGTTGCGCATACACATCATGGCTTGTACCCCATAATGGATTTTTCCTCCAGAAACTTGTCCAATCCCCTTTTAAAGGCGTCTAGGCTAGACGCCAGCACCACATCCTGTGGCAAGGAGTTCCACAGAACGACAACACGCTGAGTAAAGAAATATTTTCTTTTGTCTGTCCTAACCCGCCCAACACTCAATTTTAGTGGATGTCCCCTGGTTCTGGTATTATATGAGAGTGTAAAGAGCATCTCCCTATCCACTCTGTCCATTCCCTGCATAATTTTGTATGTCTCAATCATGTCCCCCCTCAGGCGTCTCTTTTCTAGGCTGAAGAGGCCCAAACACCGTAGCCTTTCCTCATAAGGAAGGTGCCCCAGCCCCGTAATCATCTTAGTCGCTCTCTTTTGCACCTTTTCCATTTCCACTATGTCTTTTTTGAGATGCGGCGACCAGAACTGGACACAATACTCCAGGTGTGGCCTTACCATCGATTTGTACAACGGCATTATAATACTAGCCGTTTTGTTCTCAATACCCTTCCTAATGATCCCAAGCATAGAATTGGCCTTCTTCACTGCCGCCGCACACTGAGTCGACACTTCCATCAAACTGTCCACCACCACCCCAAGATCTCTCTCCTGATCTGTCACAGACAGCTCAGAACCCATCAGCCTATATCTAAAGTTTTGAATTTTTTGCCCCAATGTGCATGACTTTACACTTACTGACATTGAAGCGCATGTGCCATTTTGCTGCCCATTCTGCCAGTCTGGAGAGATCCTTCTGGAGCTCCTCACAATCACTTCTGGTCTTCACCACTCGGAAAAGTTTGGTGTCGTCTGCAAACTTAGCCACCTCACTGCTCAACCCTGTCTCCAGGTCATCCACCCGACAACCATTTCTCTGCAGCAAAGCATCCTCAAGAGGAGAAGTTCTGCAGTGGAAAGGGGCTGGTGGGTGTGCTGGACAGGGGCATCAGCCGTCTCTTTTCTTCCCAATCCCACCTGACTAGTTGGCAACCTTCAGTCTCGAAAGACTATGGTATAAGCCTACAGCACCCAGTATTCCCAAGCGGTCTCCCATCCAAGTACTAACCAGGCCTGACCCTGCTTAGCTTCCGAGATCAGACGAGATCAGGCATGTGCAGGGTAACAGTTGCTGAGACAAACACAGGTCTGGAACTCAGCAGAGATGAAAAGCACTGTGGGCAGGGGTGGTACCAGCCGATATCAAGCTTTGAGTCTAGCCTGCCCCCTCGGCCCTTTACTGGCAGACACTTTTACATGGATCTCCTCAGGCAACCCACTGCATGCTGCCCCCACAGCTTACCAGGCTCTCCCTTCCATCGGATTTCTGTTAACCTCCATCTATTTCTTTTTAAACGACCAGGAGGCAGCCTGAAGGTTGCTATGAGCTGCTAAGCTTGTAGCGACCTTGTTTAAGCCAGACTCTGCAGCCGCGTGGGGTAAGTCTTTGAATTAATTAATGTGTATGGGGGATGTGCGACGTATCCACCATTTCTGGTATCTGCAGGAGGTTCTGGAACAAGATTCCGGTCTTTAGCCATAGGCACTGGGCATGAGTCTCCAGCTTGGGTCATCACTGATGCCAGCCCTGACTGTGGGAGGGCTTTGGGAGAAAGAGCTGGGCACAGGGAAGAATTACCCCCACACACTCGCCCACTCTTCATTGCAAATTGTTCCCTCCCGCTGACGCCTGGTGGCAGAGTAATGGCCACCCTTAATGTCAAATATGGCTGTATTGTTTGGCCCAAGCATCAGCCATTTTTATGGTCTTTCTGAAGTGGCAAACACTTTAGGGGCACCCAGCTTCCTCTGGCAGCAGCTGGTGCGGAACAAGGAGTTTTGAAGACTGCTCAGTCCAGGCCGTGGCAGGGCGCTCATCTGCTCCTGTTTTTTCCCCCTCTGTCAAATCACGGAGCCTTTCCAAAGCTGGGCGGCCGGAGCTGACAGCAGTAACAAGGACTTGGCAGCTATTTATAGCAGAGTGGGGGAGGCAGGGCAGTGCAAGGCCTATCTGGAGATATTTGCACAGGACCTGGTGCCTTCTAAGTTATTCATGACTTATGCGGAGTCAGGTATGAGTAACAAGGTACCTGAGCTTACAGAGGCTGCCAAATTATGCAGAACAAGTGGAGGCCACAAGAAAAAAATTGTGTGTGTGTCAAATGCATTATTCATGTCTATTCACCCTTCACCTTTCTCCACACTTCCTTCACACATACACACATTCATATCCATACCTCCTATTCATACAGCTCACCTGTAAAACTCATATATTTACCCATGACCCATGTATGTCTTTCACGCACGCCTCTCATTCACACACGCAATTGGCTGATATTTGGTCAAATCTCACTGCTCCTTTCTCAGTTGGAGCCCCTTGCACCAACAGCACACAGCCTTCTGAGAGGTTGCCATATTCATGGACGTTTCCTAACTCAGCAGCTGCAGAAAAGGACTCATTTCAGCCAACAGAAGCCAAAGCTCTCACAGCGATCAGGGTAAATTTTTGTGCTTGCCTTTATACATGCACAAGATACAGGCTTATGAGTAGTGTAAGGGGAATGAATGGGGGGGTCACCCCTTTCATACAATAGCACAGCAATTTTCAGCCACTGTGCCATGGCACACTGGTGTGCCACAAATTGTCCACAGGAGTGCCATGAGAGTTTGGGGAGGGTCATATCTTAGTAGGGCCATTGGGGGATGTGAGCACCCAGACCGCAGTATAGTGTGCCGTGCCAGTTGGCAAAAAACTGATGGTGTGCCTTGGCAATTTTAGCACCTTCTCAGCATGTCATGAGATGAAAAAGGTTGAAAAATCACTGGAACAGCAAAACCAAAATGAAATCAATTTCCAGTAGGTTCAGGAAAGATGCACACAAGATGCAATATTACTTCTAGCAAAGAAGGCTTTTAAACAAGGATTAGACAAACGTACAGCAAATATCAGCTACTTGCTCTGAAATATTAACTACTAGCTGTAACAGCTAACTAGAACAAAGATGTTCAGAGACAAGAACATGAAACTGACAAGCAATGGCAGATGGTTGCTAGCTTCGTCGGTGGTGGAACTAGGGTGGGGTCAGGGTGACCAGATACAATGGACGACACAGTTCCTATACCTTTAACCATTGTATAGAAGAGGGAATTTTGGCAGATGCAGCTCAGCCTGGAAGAGTTTTAAAAGGTGCACCTGCCAAGATGCCCACTTTTATACAATGATTAAAGGTATAGGCACTCTGTTCTCCATTGTATCTGGTCACCCTGGGTGGAGTGCTCAATATCAACAAGTTATTAATGTCAAATTGTGCAGTGTCAGGGCATGACAGCTAATCAGAAAGGGTCACAAGACAGCGCTATTCTGATTGGCTGGCCCCGGAGTGTGTGTGTGTGTGTTTGTGTACTGACTTAGACTGCCTTATCGTGACTATGCCTCTCCGTATCCCTGACTTCTGGACCGCTTGACTGACTACTCTTCTGCCTGCTCCTTTCCAATACCTGCTTCTGCAACAAACAAGCCTGAGTCTGCTTCTTTGGCTCCGTTTGGGATTGCCTGCTTCTTGTGCTGTCTCCCTGCGCTCCTGTGCCACTCTGCTATCGGGAAGGCAAGGGCTATCCTCCCCTGCTGCCCTGACATGCAGTATATTCTTTTTGGTATGGAATAATTAGGCATGTTTTCAAGATGGTGGAAGAAAAGCCAGATATAAAGCCTTGCTGAGAGGCTGAGTGAGGACAGCCAGTCAGATACAGGGGCATCACGGAATGCGTTCCTATTCATGCTTTCCTGGGAGTAAGCCCCACTGAACACCATAGGACTTACTTCTAAGTAGACATGCCTAGGATTGCACTGTTACTTGTTTAGGTTGCAGGAACCTGCATGATACACTCTGCATGCAAGAATGTCCAGTCAGGTGCCTTTAGGAAGCTCACAAAGTAATTATTAGACCCAGAAGGGAAGCTTCCATTGCTGCCATTCAAGGAGTTGTGACATGTTGTTGGTTCCCCTTTCAAGTGTACACATCATGAAAAACCTGAGATTGTTAGGTTGTAATGTGCAGGGATGCTGCTGAGGGGTAGTGGAGCTCCAACACTTCCCTGAAAGGAGAGCTCAGATGCTATCTTTGAAACTTCTTTCAAAAGACCTGAGAGGAGAAGAAGCATCAGGTTCAGTACAAGGAAAACTCAGATTGCTGCCCAAGGGCATCTGTTCAAGTCTAGAATGATCATCATCTTTCCCAAAGAGAGTATGCAGTTCATGCTACATTAAGACTATGCTCCTATACACCCCTACATTTACTTGCGAGTAAGTCCTGTTGAACACAGTGGAACTTCCTGACTAAACATGAATTGGCTAGCACTTAAAAATACTTTTTATATTGAGATAATTGTAATTCCGGTTTTTTATTTTTACCGCCTAAGCCAAGCGGTTGGAATGAAATGAGCTAGATCTTTAAATGAAGTACAATAGGTTAAAAATTAGTAGAAGTGAGTGGCAAGAGATTAAGGGCACAAGCCTAACCAGGTCTACTCAGAAGTAAGTTCTATTGTGTTCAGTGGGTCTCACTCCCAGGAAAGTGAGGTTAGGATTGCAATCTAAAACACTTTAAAGAAGAAACTGGTGTGTGACTATTGGGGATGTCATGATGAACTCTTGTCCTTTCAGGTTTACCACTATCTCACTGGTAATGTGCCCCTTGTCAGTGGTTCAGGCCTGACCACCAACTTCAGTGGCCTCTGAAGTGGGTTATGTCAGAATGCCAGATGCAAGGGAGGGCACCAGATGAGGTCTCTTGTTATCTGGTGTGCTCCCTGGGGCATTTGGTGGGCCGATGTGAGATACAGGAAGCTGGACTAGATGGGCCTATGGCCTGATCCTGTGGGGCTGTTCTTATGTTCTCTTTGTGATTTTCCTTACAGCAGAAGCGGGAGAGCTTCTCTTGCAGGAGCACCTGCTTTTCATATATTCCTTGTCACGGAGCTGCACGAAAGCAATAATTATGTTATTTCTCACACCGTTGCTTTGTAAACATGGAATGGTGTTAATGTGCAATTTCCCACCAGTGCTGTAATTAGGACTGCTGCTATTCATTAGCATTCAAAGGGATAATGAACCCAAATCATGATCGTGCAGTTGAGCTAAGGGGCCAAAATTAAAAGGAGAAAAAAGTCCCACTGTCTCCAATATCCCCTGAGTTCTTGGATGAAATTGAATTTCGTTGCTGGGAAGTGTCCCAAAGTGAGGCAGGCAAAGGGCTTCTATTTTCAGATTTACTAAACTGCAAAGGGAATCTCTGCAAAGAAAACCCAAATGGTTACTTTGAGTGGACTGAGTTGGGGCTCAGTCGGGGTTACTTTTTTTTTAGTTAGGGCTTTTCGCAGGGCACGTTGCCACAGGGCAAATGTGTATCAGGCAAATCCTGTCAAGTTTCACCTGGCAAATTCCTGCCTGCTTTTCAGCTGTCAGAAGGCATCAGAGTGCAGCCTTTCATCCCCCCCCCCCAATATTTTGCCATTCTGCCACCATTTTTATGGAGAGAGGCTCTGTGCCTTGAATAGCAAAATAACCAGAAGAAGCTCAGGAAATTAACATTCCAATCCTATGCACTTACATAGGATGCAATCCTAACCTCACTTTCCTCGGAGTAAGTTCCACTGAACACAATAGGACTTACTTCTGAGTAGACCTGCTTAGGCTTGTGCCCTATTGAAGTGAGTGGGATTTAGATCAAAATATACATACAGAATTGAGCTGCCTGTCCTTTCCCAACACTGTCAAGAAACACTGCACTTTTTCAACAGAGAGAGGTGACATTTCTTGCTTCTAATTTCCATGGTGCAATTCATAAAATGAGCAGCCTCAGGGTATGCCAGTGATGTATTCAAGTACCTAACCCCAAGTCTCTAGTCAAGTCTCAAATTGTGAGTCACTGCCTCTCGGTCCCAAGTCAAGTCAGAGTCAGTGATTGACAGGACTTAAGTCCAACTTGGAAGTGAGTTAATAATAATAATAACTCGGTATTTATATACCGCCTTTACGGTCATCGGATTGCTCCTCTGACTTTATTCAAGGTGATTTACATAGGCAAGCGTTTCTAAATCCCTCAAGGGGATTTATAGAGGTTCTCTCTTTCAAGAACCAACAACATTTCAGAATGGATCTTCCTGGTTTGGTCTCACTTCTGGCCTCCAGTTCTCCCAGGCAGGCTGACAAGCAGCTCCATCTCTCACTTGGAGGCAGCCAAGACACTTCTTGCTCACACCAAGAGCAGGTGGAATCACTCAGCTCGGCTTGACAGCTGCTTCAAGGTCTCGCCGTTCAGGGAGCTGCCAGTGTCCTTGAACTGTCAACCTTCTGATGTTATCTTTGGGCTAACTGAGTCTCTACCTTGAGTTGTGGGACTCAAGTCTACATTACTGGTGTATACTGTATATGGGTCCTAGCTCATATATATATGCTACTAGCAATCAACTGATCCCCATCTCTTAGCCTATCTGACCTCACAGAGTCACTGTTAACATAAAAGGTGTGAGCTGAAAAGCATAGGAGTTGCCCTGACCTGCTGGAGAAAGGGCAGGACACAAATCTTAATTGACAGCAGGACCTGGAACTGCCCCGTGACCCTCCAGAGATCCTGCTAGGCATCCAGTGCAAGATAAAGCAGCACCTTGTAACCCTGACTGCTTGAACGCAGTTGTAGTTTCGACAAAATCAAGACTGAAAAAGCACTAGGGCCGGCGCACACCGTCCAACATTCATGTAGATGGCTGCACAACTAGGTGGAGAAAGGTTAGGGGGTGAGCCCTCTTTATCCCCAGGCTTGGTATCCGCAGATTTGAATATCCGCAGATGGCAAGCCCGCAGCTGGAGAGCATCAGAGGACCTCCCAGCCATGGCCAGAAGTCCCTTTCAGAAGTGTCCAAGAGGTCTTCTGAGTCAAGGGAGATCACGTGCTGCCTCCCCGTGCCTCAGAAGGCCTCCCAGATGTGACTGGAACACACTTCTAGTTTGCCAGCATAAACCAGAGGTGCCTTCCAGAAGCATTTGGGAGGCTTCTGAGGAGACCAGGCAGCCCTGTGTGACTTCCGTGTGTGGGCCCCAGATCGGTATACTATAATTGCAGAACCTCACAGGCCCCTCCTGAATTTCATTATCTGTAGAATTAGGTGTCTGCAGGTGGGTCCAAGAATGGATCCCCCGTGGATAACAGGGGCCCACTATACATATCCCAAAAACCACAATCACATGTGGTTTTCATGTGTGATTTCAATCACAATCAGTGCAGTCTTGTGAGCCTATGAAGTGATCTGGCAGAGAATCCAGAGAACGGATTAGAAGCAGATGCATGTAATGAGAATCATCAATCACAAGGATGGCTGGGGATTAATAAGCCTTGTCCCCTTACCCATATTGGCAGTAAAACCTCTACTGATTCTACCTTACTAATAGGGAACTGGGAAATCATTCCTTCAGGGCTCTTCCTTGCACTTCTGAGTTCCGAAGGAGCTCTGATTTAGATTTATTAGAACTCAAAGGCAAAACCCCCTCACGAATCATATCTGCTGTATCGGTGCCCCTTGTTGATTAACACAGATTCCAAAGTCTCCGAAGACAATAGTGGCTTGAGGTGGGAAGCAATTATGTAGCTACTGGAAACCAGGAACAGCTACACTGATAGATACTCCTCTCTCTGGATCCCAAAGCAAAAATGTGATTTATTTGTTTACTAAAAGGGAGTACTTCTGCGTTGATTTCCCTTGCTCTTAAGGCAGCTTTCTTAAGAAAAAGTCCTTAAGCTTTCATGAAAAGCAAAATGGACAAATGAGGAAGACAACATCCAAATGATGGGGAAGAAGGAGTCTTGCTTTTGACAGACCGTCTGCCTTTTAAAAAAATACCACACGAACATGAATGCATTTTTCACAAAAGAACTTTTGGCTCAATATAAGCGGCTAATGGCCCAATCCTATCTGGGCCTTATGCTGCTGGAACTTGTGTTCTTTGCAGCAGCACACTGTGCGCTGCAGATGGGCAGAGGAATGGCGCACATACCAGTGGCTCCTGGAGGCTCCACCAGTCTCAGTAAGCTGGCAGCAAGGAGAGAGAGGGCAGGGGGTGGAGACAAGGCCTGAGGTGATGGATCTCAGTGGCAAACGTGCATACCATTCTACCCACCCCACCCCCCATTTTTCAACCTGCCCTGCCCCCCCTCTCTCCTTGGACTTACATCAGCTACATAGTTGATGTGGGTCTGAGGAAACACAGAGTTGGCCAGGAAGTAAGAGTTGCTTGTTTATTTCTGAATGGCCTTCTGATTGCCCCTACCACCACTGGATGTAAGCAGAGCTGTAACTGGGGCAGAGCCTGAGGGGTACCTGCCCCAGGCACTAAGCCAAGGGGGTGCATGACCAAGATTTCAGACTCAGACTTCCCTTCTGGTGGACAGGGCACTCTGCCAAATAACTCACATGCTGTAGAGAAGGAGTTTTGCTTACCAAGGCCTTGGTTTTGCTGTTCCCATTCCATTGCACTTGGAACCTGGTAAGATACTCCAGAGAGCTCTCCCACAGGGTTCTCCAGATCTTCCAACGGCTCTTGAGAGGTCTCCCCAGGAACAGTGAAGCTGGACAGGTCAACATCTCCATCCAAACTTTCATCCATGGAGTTTGTATCTTGGTCATCATCGTCATTGTCATCTTCATCTTCTTCTTCATCTGGCTCTTCCTCCTCCTCCTCCTCTTCCTCCTCTTCCTCTTCCTCTAGATAGGCCCAAAACAAATAAAAGACAATACTAGGAAAAATACAGAGGTTTCATTCACTGATATCATAAGAGTTCGTGAATCAGATCTGTGTTCCTCTCTTCTGGACCACTGGGATGCTAGAGGATTCTTTACATGCACTATTTATTATCTCTATGAATGCTGCATTGAATGTATTATTTCTCTCTGGGCATCTACTCACTAAATTTTGGAAAGTTCAAAAAGATTTAAGCTCCTGGATTCATGCAAACTGGAGTCCAGCACCCCATAACTAATATGGTGCCTGTATGAAAAGGATCTAGGTGTCTTCGGCTTCTATACACACTTTCCTGGGAGTACGTCTCACTAAATTCAGTGGGGCTTGTTTCTGAGTAGTCATGCATAGAGTTGTAGCATCAGTGGACCACAAGCTGAACACAAGCCAGCAGTATGATGCCACTGCAAAAAAGTAAGTGCAATAGTTCCACTCTCTTCTGCACTAGCCAGATCTTACTCAGAATATTGCATTCAGTTTGGGGCACCACATTTTAAGAAGGACATTGATAAGCAGGAGTGAGTTCAGAGGAGAACAATGAAGATGCTGATTGGAATCCAAGTCCTATGAGGAATAGTTAACAGAGCTTGGTACGTTTAGCGTGAGGAAGAAAAGATAGACTACGATTGTTGTCTTCAACCAAGTGTAAAGACAGTGTGGCACTCCACAGTGACAGCTGCTTCAGTCTGAGACACCCAATGGGGATGTCATCACTGGGATGCCACAGAAGAGGGGATACTGGCCAGCCTCCGTAGTTGGAGGAGGAAGTCCTTTAAAGGAGCAGGGGGAGTTCAGGAGAGTGAGATAGACAGGTAGGGGGAATGAGAATGAAGGGACAGAAGGTGAGCGAAAGGACGAGGATGTGGACGGAAGGAGAGAGGAAGAAAATGAAAGGAGGACAAGCCCTTAAGGGTCAATGTGGAAACCAGGAAGAAGGATCAGAAGAGGGAGATGAAGGATAAGGAGGAAGAAGACAAAAATTAAGGCCCAAAATGGAGGGAAAAGGAGTCCACTGAACCAGCCCAGTGGGGCAGAAAGAGAGAACCCCCTTTACCAGGCCTTGGATCATCACTGGGCAGAGGCCTCAGAGCCACTGCTCACCTGCTGGGTCCCAGGGAGACAGTGGGGAGCTCTGAGAGCAACCACCAGGTCCTGTGGGCCTTTGAAACAAAGGAATTATACCCAAGTAAAAGCATGGATGCAAAAACATGTGGATCGTGCAGGTACATTTATCAGGAAGGCTGCAGAGGTGTTCAGAATTATGGACAGAATTTAAACACATGTGCAGTTAACCGGAAACATTCCATTGTGCGCAGTATGTGGAACAGCCCAGCCTGCCGGTAAAACACCTTTTTGGTGGCGTAGCTGGAGGGGGGTGCGGAGCACTCAGTCTGGCAGGGAGCCTCAGTGCGGCGGGCAAGCAGCCCCTCCCTTCAGAGCCATTCTCGGTGGGGGGAGCAAAACGGAGAGGCCGCTTGCCCGCCGCACTGAGGCTCTCTGCCAGACTGAGTGCTCTGCACCCCCTCCAGCTACACCACTGCAATTTGTCCCATGATCTCCCACGTTAAATGCATCAACACAAGAAGCAGTAGGCAGCACTGCCACCTCTTGGTCACTAGGAGGTGGTGCAACCTCCGTGAAAGACTCACAACCAGAACGTTTTGCTGCGGAAGGAAGGAAAGTGTGACCAACACAGGAGAAAATGCATAAGAATTTATCCAATTAAATTCCGTAAGATTAAGAGCTGGGCTTCCCCCATTAACGAATAATGAATGACAAGGCCCAATGGACACCTGAGAAGATTTCCCCCAAACCCTCAGTTCAGCAAAGCATCACAATTCCTCATTCACAGAGTGTTGCAAGGGTTGAGATGGCATAGACTGGTTGGCCATCCTTGCCTTTTCAACATGGATATGCAAGTGCACACATCCCCCGCCTACAGACCAGTGATTTTCAACCAATGTGCCCCAAAAGGTCTGCAGGTGCACCAGGGAAGTTTGGAGCACAGTGGCTGAAAATCAACCGCTGTGCTCTAAACTCCGATGTGCCATAACACACCAGTTGAAAATTGCTGACCTACAGCGCTAGACTGGCACCAGAGACTGGTGGGTTGCTATCCACAAACACATCCAGCCTCCATGACTTCAGTGAACTTCAGTTTGCTTAAAAGTTTATGCTTGATCGTGACTGTCCCATTCACACGCATGCCCATGTGGAAATATATTTTGCTGAGTTCAGTGGAGCTTACTTTGATCATAGAAAGGAAAGTGCTTTTAAAATTAATTTTTTTTTTTTTTTGAAAACTCAGTCTGAAACAAGCTTAACTGCTCAGTCCAACTCCTAGGAAAGGGATGGCAGGCCAGGGGCTCTGATTTGACTTCCAAGCAAGTTAGATTGCTTGAAGAAAATCAAAAGACTTAAAGAAAAATATATATCCAGTACAAAAAAATTTAAAACTTAAGTATATTTCAGAATGTAATTCTTAGATCTTGATTATTTTTGCAGATTTTAAAAATCCAGGGTGGGGGAATTTGGCTGCAATACTATGCACACTTTCCTATGAGTAAGCCCCACTGATTTCAATGAAACTTACTTCTGAGTAGACATGCATAGGAACATGCTCTTAGAAGTGGTCTGAGCCAAACTTTTCTCGCTGAAAATTCATTTCTATTATTAATTGCATTGCAGTGATTCATCGAGTGGAGTATTTTTTTAAGCAGTTGCTGTTTCTCTTCCTTTACACGTATTCCCAAATGCAATTTGCATTGAGAAAGCAAAAAGAAGAGGGGGAAAAAGAAAAGAAAAACTAGAAGGCATCAAAACTATTTGAACAGGGTGACCAGATACAATGGAAGACAGAGTGGCTATACCTTTAACCACTGTATAGAAGAGAGTCGTGGCAGGTGCCGCTTTTTAAAACCTTCCATGTTGAGCTGCACCTGCTAGCTCTTCTGTATAGTGTTAAAGGTACAGGCACTCTGTCCTATATCTGGTCACCATGTATCTGGACCTATACCTGGTCACTGTTGAGAATCATGTAAAAAGAAAACAAATCCATGTCACACAATCACTTTTGGAATGAGTCTAGTCCTCAGTGAGGAACATCACTTTTGCTTGCTTTGAAGTACATTAAAAAAAAAAAAATGCAGTGTATCACTGGAGGATGGCCAAAGCAGTAAGTACTGCCAAAGCAGTAAGGGTTAACTACCCGGATATGGCCATCATAGGGCACAGCAGCTAGGAGTCCAGTAGCTGGAAAGTTACCAATGAGATCAATTGACTGATACCTACAAACCCTTCCCAAACCCAATTCCCCATCTCCAACAATAGACGGCACTCCACCAGGCCCTAATATATACTGCAGGATTTGGTGATGTTTCCCCCACTGTGTAGCAATAACAGAGCTGTACATTCTCTCTGCGGTCATCAGAATATTGATTGCGGCTTTTAAAAAAAACACACACACAATTGGCTTTAGTTAGAAGGCACCTAAGGCAGGCTATTGAAAGAAAAACTCAAAATGAAAGAAGGAAATACAACTGCCAGACTGTGGGGGGGGGGGGCATAAAGCATCTCCTGGTGTTCAAACCCCCTGCAGCAGCACTGACTTGTCACAACTTACTGATCCAGGACAGTAAAGGAATCATTGTGAGGCCTTGTGATGAATGCCCTGTCTTTCTCCCTATTTTTCTGCCCATTTTTCCTTAGTTTTGGACATTTCCAAACCTCTAGAACAGTGATTTTCAACCTTTTTCATCTCATGGCACACTGGCAAGGTATTAAAATGATCAAGGCACACCATCGGTTTTTTGATAATTGACAAGGCACACTGTGCTACCAATGTGGGGCTCACAATCTCAATGGCCCTACTAATAAATGACCCTCTCCCAAATTCATGCGGCACACTTGGGGACCATTCGCGGCACACCATTGTGCCACAGCACAGTGGTTGAAAATGGCTGCTCTAGAAGCTTCTGGGCAGGTTCTGGGCAGGTCTAAAAGAGGGGTGCTGGGACATCCCTCTTTAGCAATGCTGGCCCTTTGTCAAAGCACCACTATCAGCTAGCCATGCGCCTTTGTCTTAATTTGAATTGTTCTTCCCTGTCTGAAAGCAGTTAAACCTAATTGATTAGGCAGCCAAGCCTGTCTAGGTAAAGGGGTGGGATGGAGTGACCAGATAGACTTCACTCTTCCAATCAGATAGAGACATAATCAAACATAGGATACTTAACTCCAAGCATAGGGATACTTGTATGTTTCTGCCAAACATGAAATCTAATGCTGATTTGCAGAAGACACACCCATTTATTCTCCAGTACATGCAGGGACCAGGATTCTTGGACAGTGTGGGTCACTAGCAATGAGGCCTATATTTCCAGCTAGATGTGCTGGGGAACTTCTTTTGCTTCCTTTGCCATTTTCCCACTCCAAGCCAGCTTGCAAACACAGCAGCCCTGTGGGGTGTGGGGCATTAGTATTCAGCTGCCTCCCAGCCCCATCTGCTGGGTGTTACTAAGTAATGCGCATCACTTTGTTCAGAGTAAGTAGTGTATTTCAATGTGTCCGTCCAGCTGAGCTCAGGCATTTTCCATCAGCCTGCTTGTACATTTTCTACACCCACCCCTTTTGCCCCATTTGGTTTAATTCCCTTTCTTTGGGAAGTTTAATAAACTAGTTGCTCTTACCTGCCTAATCCATGTGCATGGGTAAATCACTGGATTGCCCCCTCAGATCACCCTTGCAGACACTGGTGTGGTTTTGATCTTTCATTGGAATCCTTGGGGTTCAGAACTCTCCTGGGAGGGAAGGTTTTCCCAGACACCCCCCCCCTTGCCTAGTCTCCGTAGACTGGAATGATGGTAATGGACAGAAACCACCAGATTCTTCCCATTCAGCTGCTTACCCAGTAGAAAGGGAAAGTAGGATACAGGAAAGGGTTGTGAGAGCTAACCACTAGGCACTACTCCCTTGGACAGACTGCCTTCTCCTGGTACCTTCCCTGACAGCAGGGAAGCCTTGTAGGCTGTGGCAGCTCTTAATAAAGTCACCAGGGAGCAGTGGCATAGCTACGGGGGGGGCACGGTAAGTTCTGCAGGCACTGCAATGCGCCATGTAATCAGCCTCTTCCACCTGCTATCAGATTCTGGGCAGTGAAATGCAACGCCACTGCCAGGGAAATGGCCCTCTTAAAAACAAATATCAGGGGAAGATATCCGTGGATTCCATATCCATAGATTCAGTTATCCGCAGATCGGGTCCACGGGGCACCTGCACTTGCACCCCCTCCGGAGGGTCCTCTGAGCCCAGCAGAGGCCACGGACATCCATTTGCGGCCTCTGCCAGGTTCATACTCAGCCCTAGAGGTTAAAAAAAAAAGTCACTTCCGGTTTTTCCGTGAAACCGGAAGTGACTTTGCAATGCCTTATAAGGCATTAGGAGGCCCAGGGAAGGTGCAGGGAATGAGAGTTTCTGGGCAGGGAATGGGGTAGGCAGGAGGTGGAAATGGGAGAAGGATCTCGGCAGCACTGTTGTGTTCTGGATACTACATTCCCCATCCCTTTCTCTCTCCCTTACTGTCCTTGGACTTGCACCAGCAGAAGACACTTTTCTGGCCATCACTAATGTGAAATATGACATATCATCCCAGGATGATCTTTGGTCAGATTTATGGTGTTGTGGAAGACCCAGCTTCTTACACCTGCACCCACAAGGGGGCCAGTCAACATGCCTTATGGAGACCCCAGTTTAGCCCACTTGATGCAAGTACCTTCTGATTCCAGCCTGTCCAGCCCATAGGTTGCAGCTGTGGTGATTCTGTGGGCCGCTGGGGCGGTGGGTTCCCTTGCAGGAGATGTCGAGGAAGGTGGAGCTGTAGGGGCTACCGTAGTGCCAAGAATCTCTTTGGTCTGCATTCTTAGCCCCTCCAGAGTCACGGGAGCATCTGCCACAGAAGCCACATCTTCCTGGCTCAGAGCAGCGACAGTCCCTGCAAGTTCCAGACAAAGAGGAAACTGGCATGTGCCTAACACCAGCACGACAAGTGGTTGCAAATCAGTCTTGCAGCAGCAGTAGCGTAGCCAGGGGGTGGCGCAGTAAGTACTGCAGACACCACACCATGTAAGTGGCCCCTTCCACTCACCATCTCCACCTCCCACTCACTGTCTCCCGTGCATTACCATCACTGCCTGGAATGGCTCCAACGGCAAGTAGAAGGGCCACTTACATGCACACACCCCAAGCTCTGGAGCCCAATATAACTGCTAGGCATGGAAAACATCTTTGCCTGAGATCTGCTATTGCTCATCAGGGTGGACAATATCAGGCTAGGAGGAACCCCAAATTCTGGCTCAATACAGTAGTCCCTCAGAATCCACAGGACTTTGGTTGCTCCCCCACCTCTCTCTCACAGATACTGATATTTGTGGACACTGGAATCCCCTTTTACAAACATTTAAAACTCAGTAAGGAAATCGTTTTCCCTACCTTTGCACTGCAAAATTTCACCATTTGCAGGTCTGCAGGGCAGTCTTCTCAATGATCGGAAACCATTCTGGAATGAGGTGCCTTGTGTCCTACAACCAAGAAGTGGCTTCCAAGAGCACAGTAGGCTGCCCTTCGGCCCTGCAAACAGCACAAATTTTGCACCGTTTGCAGGCGTGGAGGCACGGAAGGCTATTTTTCTTATTGATTTTTCCTTTTATAACGTTTTTAAATGGAGACCCCAGCTGATCTGCGGATGCCAGGCCTATAGATAAGGTGGGTTCACTGTAGCTCCTTTAAGGTGGGACCACTGTAGACCCTTGGGGATCTCACCTGGTCTTTCTTTGCATATCGGAGACAAAAGACAACTACTGTACTAGTTTCCCCCTTTATCATAAGATCAAAATGTACTGAAAAAAGTAAAGCAGGTGAAAACCCACAAACCTTCAGTAGTGGGTGTTTTAATGACAGGGAAATGGGTTGCAGGCAGAGCTGTAGCCACTGCAGCACCTTCCGATTCCCATAGCAGCTTGGTTGCACTGGAGATAGTTGATCTTTGGGTTGTTGGTTCTCTTCCCTCCTCCATCACTGCCCCTTCTCCTTTAGCATCCTGAGTAGTGAGATGTCCTGGTGTCACAGCAGCGCCAGTTTTATGGGTGGTGGTTGCTTCCTTTTGAGTTACATCTAGGGAGGGAACACAAAGTTGATTTTAAAAAACCATTCGGGGGGGAAAGGTCCAAAAGTATCAATCTTTGGGGGCTTCACAGAATTCTTTTAATCTGGCAAGAGGGGATGGTGGCAACATTTTGCAAGCAGGCTGGGTTATAAGAAGAAAGACTCTGCGTGACTAAGAGTGGAGTATTTATAAAGCTGAAGATGCCACACAACTGGGCCATGATTTTCAAAGCCTTCTGTTCGTTAGCGCATTAGACAGGATGAGCAGCATGTGAACAGCCGAGGCGTGCAAAATCTCTCCCTGCGGGTGTAATCCCACCTTCCCACATGCTGGCCTTTATCGGTGGATGTTGGTACAATGATCAACATCTCCACGCAGAGCCCAACTGGTATTTTGCACAATGGCAAAGCTAGAGGGGGGGATCAGCACCCATTGTCTACACTCCTGAGAAAAGCACCTCTCCCAGGGGCTGGCACTCTCCTAACCTCAATGAAATTAGCATTCTAAGCGGTCAGGCACAGCCCTGATGCTGACTCACATCCCCTTCCTTTCAATCTGGCCCTTCTAGTCTATTTGGCCAGAAAGGAACATGGAGGTGCTGGTGGGGGGGGGAGGCATACATTTGAGCAGAGTAGGCAGGAGTCCTAGTGATGGCGAAGGAGGTAAATGGGACATAAACAACAAGTTAGTCAGCTTGTGCGCATTGAGGAAACCAGGCCACCAGCATTCCACTTTGCCTATGCAGGGCCCATGAGATGGGGTAAAGGGGGTAATTTGTACCCAGGCACAGGGTTAAAAAGGGGGCAGAAATTTCTTGGGATCTTACATTTTCCAATCTCACCCAGACTCGCTGCCTGTGCAGGATGCTGAGGGCACTACCGTGGGCACATGGCAGTAACTACTGCTACAAGCCATACACACTGTGCCCAGGGATGCATATGTTCCTTGACAGTGTCAAATCTGGGAGGCAACTGGCCTGCTACAGTAGCTCTTTCGCTGATGGACCCACTTACCACAAAGCAGTGTGTAGGAGCTGTGACCCTGAGCTCCTATATACTCCTTCATGCTAAGTGGATGCTCAGGGACACAGTTGCGGGACTACAGTTGCTGCAGAAGTCCGTTTTGGTGCACTCAGGACACTTTCCTTTCTAGTGCGAGTCTCAATATGATGATGCTGATTTTCTGCAACCATTTTCTATATTTGAAAGATTTCAGAAAGATTTAGAAGTGTGTCTGGTTTTCTGTATTACTGTATCTAGCAGCCAACACTGGTAGACCTGGGCTCTCCATTGGGAAGCTGGTAGTCCTGGGCTCCAAAGACTATTCTGGCTGTCACCACTCTCCCCCTACCCTGTTTCACTCCCATTCTGCCCACCCCAATTGCTACCCTCCTCCACTCTGTTTCATCTCCTCCCCCTTTGGAAAGGGGCCCAAAAGGAACTTTGTATCCCCTAATAAAATTCCTTTCAGGAGCCCTGCTCTTCTCAGAGCCAAGCAGCTCCACTAAGTCAAGCCCCAGAAGGCTTTGGGGGAACGCAGTGGTGGTCACGGAGAACACCTTGGAATGCATCTTAGCAGCAACAATGGTGGGCGCCATATTTTTTTAGCAGGGTCTCCGGGGTTGGTCACGGACTCTTTGAGGTTCCTGGGCCGCCAGCCAGTGCCCTGGTTGGCCAACCACCGATTCAGGCCTTGCTTGGAGACAGTATTCTTGAAAGTGAGAGAAAAAAGTGGCTATGTCAAACTGAAATAAAGAAGGCCCTTTAATAATTCTGATGGAGGGGAGACATTACAAAAGAATTTTCTTTGACTTTCTGCACTTTTCCCCTTTTTTTTTCTTGTTAGATCTTGCAGTTGCTGAAACATTGATCAAAGATTCCCCTAGCTGTAGCTATCCACTGCAGGAGAATAGTGAGACTGCACTAATCTGTTTTCTTTCACAAGTCTGTGCGTCTTATACTCCAGTACATTCTCATCACACATGATCACCATCAATCATTCTGCCTCTTCTCTGGAAAGCGTGTGCAATGCAAACTGCAGGATTTTTCTCTCTGGCCCCCCAGAGTCCAGTATGACTCAGGCTCACCTCCTGAAAAGATTCTTTTTCTCTTTCATTCATTTGAGGGTAGTTTTGTCAAAACAATTTGGTTCTTGTCTGTACATGGGCCCACCCACTGCTCACTGCAGTGGCTCGGGAACAGCCAAACAAAAACTGGAGCCAGGCTGCAGAAATCTGAGCTGTCTGCAAAAATCACATGCACAGCAGCAGTCACTGCTCCAAAGCCTGAAGGTCAACGGCTTCTCCACTTCCATGCTATCAAGGCAGTATCTGTGAAGGTCACCAGCTAGAAAGGAAAGCCATTCAGGAATTTTCAAATCATGCAAAAATAGCAAACACCTTCCTCCCCCCCCCCCAGTTTTCCAGGAAAAAAACATGGAAAATTTGGAGAAAAATTAAAAAATACGCATCACTCAAACTTTATGCAGACAAGATAATCTAGATTTATGTTTCCCAAATTGTGGGTCGGGACCCGCCAGTGTGTCTCAACCTGATTGTTGGTGGGTCATGAACCCGAAACTAACAAGCTAATAGCTGACAAGGAAAATGAATTGAGCCCCATTGGAAAGAGAAACTGAGCAGCCCATGCACATTTAATTGCAAGTAGGCAAATGTGTTTCAATCTGCTTCAAAGGCTAGGCCAAGAGGAACGCAAAGGAACTTCAAAGGCCAGGCCAACGAACCCAGGCCCCCAAAAACACTCAAGAAGGAAGTTCCCCACTTCAAGCTGACAAGGAAAGATCATTGAGCCCTATGGAAAGTGAAACTGAACCGCACCTATGTTCCTTAGCTCCTTAGTTCCTTAGTTGCCTTAGCTCCTCTTGAAGGCTAGGTGAAGGGGAAAAAAACAACACCACCAGAATGGCCTCAGTCCCATGAACGTGGAGCTCAACAAATGCTCCAGAAGGTCCCCCCCCCCCCCACCATAGTAAAAAGGATAAAAACAGGAACTTGAGCGGCTGGCAAAATGAAACTTTTTCTTTTTTTAGTCTCATAATGCTGGGTGGGTTCCGAAAGAGTGTCATTTTTAAAAGTGGGTCCCAGTACAAAAAGTTTGGGAACCACTGCTGTCTAACATGAAAAGAAGGGGAAGCGTTGGAGTGCAGCCTCAACAATTCTTCCGACCTGAACGAACATTGCTAAGGTAGGGTGGGACGAGCTTCCTTTCCTCTGCCCGGAGGTGTAACTAGGGCAGAGCCTGCAGAGCACCAGTTCCAGGGAGTTCCACTGGAGGAGGTTCATGACTGCCCCCCAGGCTCCACTCTCAATGCAGAGGAGAAGCTGGCGGCCTCCGCAGGAGAAGGAACAGAGAGCAAGAAGCTGCTGCAGTGAGCACCTCTCCTCCAGGGGGAAGCCGGAAGTGACACCACGATACACGCGAGTTATGCCTCTGCCACATGTCATGGGCAAACTTTCCCCAGCTTTGTAGCCCAGCCCCATGGAAGGGCAGCTTTGCACTCTGCAAACTGATAGAGGTGGTTATGACTCGACGAGGACATGGGGATACTAAATGAAAACCTTTCCGTTTGCAAAGGTTTTGATGTTTAACCTTTCTGTTGTGTTTATTTCAAGTACCTGTTTGACTCCTTTGCTGTTTGAAAACTTAGCAGCTGTTTTTGTCTCATTATGTGTTGCAAGAGGGCGATTTTATAAAAGGTTTGAGCAACAGTCTCATCTCTTTCAGCCAGTGGCCTAGCTAGAGGGGGTGCAAAGCACTAAGTTTTGCAGGGAGCCTCACCAAGGTGTGCAAACGGCCTATCCCCTTCCTCTTTGGAGCCATTCAGGCGGGGAAGCAAAATGAAAGGGGACACCTGGCTCCAAAGGGGAGGGGCCCCTTGCACGTCACGGTAAGGCTCCCGGCAAAACTTAGTGCTTTGCACCACACCAGCTACACCACTACTTTCAGTCACAGGTCAAAACTAATTCAAATTACAAATTGCTGTGATCAATTTAAACATAAGACAAAACAATCAAAATTGTGAAAAATGCAAGAAGGCAACATCAGAAACCCCACTTATGGCCTACAACAGGGGTGCTCAATAGGTGGATCGTGATCTACCGGTAGATCGTGAGGCAAAATGAGTCGATCGCGGAGTGCCGACCCCCCCCTTCAGGTGCCTCTGGGAGGAAACGCCGGGAGTAAGCCCCATTGTACTCAATGGGGCTTACTCCCAGGTAAGTGTGGCTAGGATTGCAGCCTCACAGCCTAATCCTAGGCATGTCTACTCAGGAGTAAGTCCTGTTATACTCAGTGGGGCTCAAGGTACACCAACATACATTGTACACATAAATGTTATATGTTATGATGGCGCGAACATTGTAAAAAAAACTCTGGTAGATCTCCGGGCCTTGCTGGGTTTCAAAGTAGCTCTTGAGCCAAAAAAAGTGTGAGCACCCCTGGCCTACAACATCTCGGCTCCCTGTAGCCGCCAGGACTAACAGCTGTTGAAAGACATCCTCGAAGGCAGTGGTTCCCAAACTTTATTGCACCAAGACCCACTTTTTAAAATGACACTATCAGGATCCACCTAGGTTTACCAGACTTTTTAAAAAGGATCTAGAAAGAAATATTATTACTTATAAATAAATATTGACCAGTAAAAAACCCTCAAACATTCATCTCCCTATGTTTACACATGCTTGCAAACTGTAGGAGCTGAGCTCTTTGCAGGACAATTAACAGCTACAGTTTCTGATTTTTGAATAGCCTCAGGCAGTGGTTCTTTAACTTTTCCCCTGCTCCTTGTAGCCATTGGCCACGGCTCCCCATTACAACACCTCACCTCAGTTACCCCCAAAATGGGGATGAAGGTGTTATAATTATACACTGGAAACAAAAAAAAACAGCTGCCAGCACTCCGTGGCTGCAATCCTAACCACACTTACCTGAGAGTAAGCCCCATTGAACAAAATAGGACTTACTTCTGAGTAGACCTGGTTAGGATTGTGCCCGGAGTTTGTTAGCAGCACACCTGGAAGGTTTTGGAAAGGGAGAAAGGGATGAATTTGCTGAGGGAGGGGAAGACTTTGTTTTGTGTGCATCTGCTAATTGCAAATTGATGCAAACTGAGACCTAGAGACTGTTTGGCTGAAATCCTAACCCCACTTTCCTGGGAGTAAGTCCAGTTGAACACAATAGGACTTACTTCTGAGTACACCTAGCTAGGATTGTGCCTTTTGTCTTACAATAGCAGCCAACAGAGTATCGCCCCCCCCCCCCGCCAAAGGAAGCAGGAGGAAAAAGGGGATGGCCAAAAAGGAATGGGGATTTTTATTTTTAATCAATTTTTGGAGACAAAGCCATCAAGAGTGGCTTTTTTATCTTTTTGGGAGGGGGAGGAAAAAGAGAAAGGTGAGGATCCTGGGTTAAGCTGACACAGACCCCAAGCCTATGTAGGTCTACACAGAAGTAAGCCTCATTTGAGTCAATGGGGCTTACTCCCAGGAAAGTGTGGGAAGGATTACAGCCATAACCAGCAAGATTACAACTCACCCCCAAAGTAGATGGGGGGGGCTGCTCACACACATACACCCAGCATGCAGATGCCACCCCATTCCCCCCAGCCAAGACGGAGGGATGCAGGCTGGGGCATTTGGACACTAAGAGCAGGCTGGGCTCCCCAAGTGGAGGACTTACTCTTCCCTCCCACTTTGAAGCCCGCCAAGAGCACCCCTGTGCTGCTGAGATGCAGCACCTCCACACTCTTCTCTCCTCCAGCCTTGACCAATCCCAGGATGGCGAGGGGCACACTGGGAAATGCAGTCCTTGGGGCGAGGGTGCACATGGAGAGAGCTCCATGCTAAGATGCGGCACCTCTGCCTGCCCAGCCAGCCGTCTCTCCCACCTCCCCCCACCATGTTTCACACGCCCTCCCAGCCTCACGCTGCCCCACCCACATCGTTCACAGCTGCAGAAAAGCAGCAAGGCAACAGGTGCAGCTGAGCAGAGCAGCCCAGTCCAGCCTCTCTCCCCAAGATGCCTGGCAACACCCCTGGAGGCCAGCCACACCTCACTAGGGAGGCGGGACGCACAGATTGAATACCTCAGGCCTCAGGGCTTGAGTCAATTAGTTATCTGATCTTTCCACACCCTTTGGCGACCCACTAAAAATCAGGTTGTGGCTCCAGACCCACAGTTTGGGAACCACTTCTCCACAGATTTGTCTGATTCCCTTCTAAAGTTGTCTAAGGCAGTGGCCATCAGGCCTCAGCCAGACCTCAGGCAATGAAACTTAGTGGGATCACTTGACTCGTTCAGACCAGATCTCTAGTGGATATTTGGGACAAATCAGAACATGGCACCAAAGATGGATGGACAACGTACAAAGATGGACTCACATTAGGCCAAATTCCCTTGTACCAGTTAGCTCACTAAAAGTAAAGTAAGTAAATGCTTAAAAAGAATAACAGCAAAGGGAGCAGAGATGAGGAAAGAATTACCTCTTGGGGTTTGGAAGGCGTCTGACTTGGTCACATCAGTTGTCGTCGCAGTCTCTGGAAACAATCTGGAATGGCTCGTCACGATGCCATCTACCTCTTGGACTGCACTTCCACCAGGAGCTTTGGCCTTTACTGAGGGATCAGTGGCACGGAGAGGCTTCAGGCTAGTGGAAACTGTTAGCCAGTCTTCCCCCTGGACAGATGCCTTGTCTGACCCAAGCTGCACATCTTGCCTTTCTTTCGCTGGGGTCGCTGATAACCTCGGTGGCAGGGCCTTCTTCACGTCATCTTCTTCTTCCTCTCCTCCGGCTGCCAGATTTGGCTCCGTCATCATTTGCCGCCGATCCCCCGGCACAGGTTGCAAAGCACTCACCCGATTGGCAGACTCTAATTTTGTGTCATCCCAATCATCACTCTGCAACGACACGGCCACAGCAGCCATGGCACTGGTAGGCATGACTTTCAAGGCCTCCCGACTAGTAGAGACATCCACATTTAAGATGGCACCAGTAGGAGATAATGTGGATTTCACCATCGCACTAGTTCCTGTTGCAGTGGAGAGCCTGTCTCCAGTGGATCTTTGTCCAGCATCAATGAACTGACTATCCAGAGGCAAAGAACTTGCAGAGTGATCACAGAGGACTGTGGTAGGGAGCAAGGATGGCAAATCTTCTGTAGTCAGCTGAGGTGTGCGTGAAGGGTCAGCACTTACTTCTTTTTCTGGGGTGCTTAGCATTAAGCCACCACCACCACCACCACTCAGGATTCCTGTAGAATCAAGCTGTGGTCTACCACCATCCCCCTCTGTCGTCTCAGCTGCAGGGCCACTAAGTACATCCCCACTGATGTCCGGGATTGGAGCTGTCACAACCATGGGGAGCAGGGACTTGTGTGATGCATTTTCATCCAGCTCTTTATTGGGCCCGTTGGAAACCAGCTGCTTTTCACTATCCTCAGCCCCTGGGATGGCAGTGGTGTAAACATCCAAACTCTGGCCTCCCAGGAGACCATGAATACCCAGAAGGGTTTGTAGTGTCGCCTTAGCCAGGATGGCTGTGCTTAGTGATGCCCCTGCTGAGGCTCCATGCAGGCTTTCGGAGGCAGCGGTTTGCACAGGCAAGCCTACTTCACTCTCCGGGTTCGACAGCCTAGCGCTCTCCACTCCTTCAGAACGGCTGCCTGCCCCTGCAGCCTGCTGCAGTTGCCTTCTGTGCCTTTCCTCTGTGTTTCGCAAAGCAAAGCATTGCAGGCTGCAGGCGTTGAGCAGAACCAGGCAGATGGCAATGCACACTGGAAAGCCGGTCCGTGGGCTCATGCTGGAGGGAAGCTGCACATGGAAATGAGGAGAGCAAATGGTGCCAGTGCCCTGGAAACAAGAAGCCAAACAGAGCCATCATTTTGTTTTCCTTGCAAATTAGCACTTTGAATTGCACTGAAACATTGGATACGGTTCTATCAGCTACTGCTAGCTCCCTACCATTAGGGAAATCAGCTGTGCAGTGTGTCTTGGCTCAGGCCAGTTCTACTGGAAGTACTTACCACCAATTATCCCTTGACTTTATCTGATCAGCAGTGGAATCACTACAGGATGCAGAAGTGCGGAACGTACCAGGTGACACCCTTAGCGGGAGTGACACCACTATTTACTGTGAAAATCTTGGTATTTTCAAATAATGTCATCATGTCATATGTCCTTTGATGGGTAATTTAATGCAGAATGCAATGAAACAAACTACATCAAGATATCTGTAACCTATCAAAGGTTATAGCCAAATAACCAGAAAATGAAAACACAACTGCCTTATGTAACAAAAAGTAGATTTTTTAAAACTCAAAACTGACCAGTGAGACGGATTGTTCTGAGAGCTGGTGAGGTGTTATGACACAACAGAGAACCAATAAGGTGTTCGTATGAATCCACTTGTGTAGCTAAGGGAGGGCTGGGGGGATGTTGTGCTCCCAGGCAGCACTCTGTTGGGGATGGTGAGACAGTCCTCCGAGTGGCTGCCTGCTTTATCCGCTTTAAAAAAAAATGATGAAGATGAAGCAGGTGTGCAGCCACTCGGAATCTCCAATTTTAGAAATGAGTTATGTCAGAATGTCAGATGCAAGAGAGGGCACCAGGATGCAGGTCTCTTGCTGTCTTGTGTGCTCTCTGGGGCATTTGGTGGGCCGCTGTGAGATACAGGAAGCTGGACTAGATGGGCCTATGGCCTGATCCAGTGGGGCTGTTCTTATGTTCTTAACTACAATTCCCAGGAAGCCTTGCAGGTCTCTTGGTATCTGGTGTGCTCCCTGGGGCATTTGGTGGGCCGCTGTGAGATACAGGAAGCTGGACTAGATGGGCCTATGGCCTGATCCAGTGGGGCTGTTCTTATGTTCTTAACTACAATTCCCAGGAGGCCTTGCAGGTCTCTTGTTATCAGGTGTGCTCCCTGGGGCATTTGGTGGGCCGCTGTGAGATACAGGAGACTGGACTAGATGGGCCTATGGCCTGATCCAGCAGGGCTGTTCTTATGTTCTTAACAGCGCGCAGCCACTTGGGGCAAACGCATGCCACTCTGAGAAGCCGGCCACTTCATCTGCTTTGGAAAAAGAGCAAATCATGGATGGCCTCTCTCCCCTTCACAGCGACTAGCTCCATCTGAATGGCTGCGAGGGATTGTAATGGCGAGGAAGTAATGGCGATGATGTCATCACGTCATCACAATTATTTCCTGGTGGGGAGCAGGGTGGCAGGTGTGATCCAGAGCGGCGGGTGTGACCCAGGGTGGCAGGGTCATCAGCTATGCTGCTATACAAGTCAGCTTTCATTTCCATGTATTCAAGCTAATACTAGAACACTTATTCAGTTGCATGAGTGTCATCAAGTTGGCCACTGGTTTTCTGCTGGTTACTGACTTGTTGGGTGACCTGTACTGTTGTATATCAAAACAAATAAATTCAATCAACCCAAGTGATGCCACTGCATTTTGGCTGTACGTATGAAATTGTAATTTATTCTGTGTGGTCTGGTATGGGAGGAGGTTCATCTTGGGGGTAATGCAATGTGCTCTCACACCGGGGGACATAAACCTTAGCGACGCCTCTGCTCATTAGCCCTTAATTTTCTCTTCTCCTCAACTCTATCACTCTGCTAACAACTGGTCCCTTCAAGCCTCTGCAAGACAATCCTCTAGTCTAAACCAGCCATTTTCAACCACTGTGCCTTGGCGTACTGGTGTGCCGTGAATGGTCTGCAGGTGTGCCATGGGAGTTTGAGGAAGGGCAATTTATTAGTGGGGCCAGTGAGCCCCCCACCAACAGCATGGTGTGCCGTGTCAATTGTCAAAAAACTGATGGTGTGCCTTGACAATTTTTGTACCTTGTCAGTGTGCCGTGAGATGGAAAAGATTAAAATCACTGCTCTAAACCCTGATTTCCCCCTCCCCTTCCATATTACGTTATCTAGTTGCCGTATGGTTGGGTGGACCTGGGCTCTACCATCACCAAAGGCTACTGAAAAAACTCCACAGTCAGGGAATTAGAGGGCAGGTCCTCTCCTGGACTGAGACCTGGTTGAAGACCAGGAAACAGAGAGTGGGTGTCAATGGGCAATTTTCACAGTGGAGAAAGGTGAAAAGCAGTGTGCCCCAAGAATCTGTCCTGGGACCGGTGCTTTTCAACATCTTCATAAATGATCTGGAGACAGGGTTGAGCAGTGAGGTGGCTATGTTTGCAGACGACACCAAACTTTTCCGAGTGGTGAAGACCAGAAGTGATTGTGAGAAGCTCCAGAAGGATCTCGCCAAACTGGCAGAATGGGCAGCAAAGTGGCAGATGCATTTCAATGTAAGTAAGTGTAAAGTCATGCACATTGGGGCAAAAAATTAAAACTTTAGATATAGGCTAATGGGTTCTGAGCTGTCTGTGACAGATCAGGAGAGAGGTCTTGGGGTGGTGGTGGACAGGTCGATGAAAGTGTCGACCCAATGTGCGGCGGCAGTAAAGAAGGCCAATTCTATGCTTGGGATCATTAGAAAAGGTACTGAGAACAAAACGGCTAATATTATAATGCCGTTGTACGAATCGATGGTAAGGCCACACCTGGAGTATTGTGTCCAGTTCTGGTTGCCACATCTCAAAAAAGACATAGTGGAAATGGAGAAGGTGCAAAAGACAGCGACTAAGATGATTACGGGGCTGGGGCAGCTTCCTTATGAGGAAAGGCTACGGCGTTTGGGCCTCTTCAGCCTCGAAAAGAGACGCCTGAGGGGGGACATGATTGAGACATACAAAATTATGCATGGGAAGGATAAAGTGGATAGAGAGATGCTCTTTACTCTCTCACGTAACACCAGAACCAGGGGACATCCACTAAAATTGAGTGTTGGGAGAGTTAGAACAGACAAGAGAAAATATTTCTTTACTCAGCGTGTGGTTGGTCTGTGGAACTCCTTGCCACAGGATGTGGTGACGGCATCTGGCCTGGATGCCTTTGGACAAGTTTCTGGAGCAAAAATCCATTACAGGTTACAAGCCATGATGTGTTTGTGCAACCTCCTGATTTTAGAAATGGGCTGTGTCAGAATGCCAGATGCAAGGGAGGGCCCCAGGATGCAGGTCTCTTGTTATCAGGTGTGCTCCCTGGGGCATTTAGTGGGCCGCTGTGAGATACAGGAAGTTGGACTAGATGGGCCTTTGGCCTGATTCAGTGGGGCTGTTCTTATGTTCTTAACTACAATTCCCAGGAAGCCTTGCAGGTCTCTTGTTATCTGGTGTGCTCCCTGGTGTGCTCCATTTGGTGGGCCGCTGTGAGATACAGGAAGCTGGACTAGATGGGCCTATGGCCTGATCCAGTGGGGCTGTTCTTATGTTCTTATGCTCTGCATCAAGAAGCCTACTAGACCTGGGCGCCAAAGATTTTGAACTAATAGTCCAAAGACCACTGTGGCTGGCAGTACCCTCTCCCTGCCCAATTTTGCCCCCCCCCCAGTTCTGCCTGCGCCCATTGCTCCCCTCCCTCTTTGGGAAGGGGCCCAAAAGAAACTTTGTACCCCCTGATAAAATTCTTCTCATAGGCCCTGGATCAGACTGCTAAAATTTACTGATAAATCTGACCAAGAACGGTACCCAACAGTTTGCCTCCTTCCTCTGTAATTTGCCTGCAAACTAGGCTCACAAAACAGAGTTTGCACTTGCTTTGTGGTCAACCTTTTCTCAAATTAGGAAGTTAATGCATGAAGCCTGCAAGCCTGATCTTGTCTGATCTCAGAAGCTAAGCAGGGTCAGGCCAGGTTAGTACTTGGATGGGAGACTGCCTGGGAATACTCGGTGCTGTAGACTTACACCAGTCTTTTGAGACTGAAGGCTGCCAACCATTGGGAAGCTATGAACACTTACATGGAAATAAACCCCACTGAACACAGTGTGGCTTACTTCTGAGTAAACATGCAGATTGCACTGCATGCTGAGCACATGATGAGAGGAAGGATACAGGCCCTGATCATGGCTATGTAGCCACTACCTGGGAATAGGTCACAAGACTACCAGATCTGACTGAAGCTATTCCTGGAGACATTTCCAACAGGATGTATTGTCATTAACTGCCCAATCCTACCCCCCCCCCCCCGCTGGAACTAGTGATCCTGAGGCTGGGCATGCTTTACAGTCCTCAGAAACAGCCTTCCATGAAGCACACAGAGCCACATGCTTCTGACCTGCTACTGGAGAGGCCACAGAAGTCTTGCGCACAGTGGCAGGGACAGAAGCGCCTTCCAACAAAGCTTGGTGGTGGGGGCAGGGGGTGGGCTGTAAAGGGGTGGACCAGGGGCATGACTGGGCAGTAAGGGGGGAAGGATTGGGGGCATGGAGGTAGCAGGAGGGGGTGGTTCTGGTAGCAATGAAGCATGTCAGATTCTAACCTCTCCTTTTTGAAGCTACCCACCTCTTTTTTTCTCAGCAGATATATGCCACCAAAAATGGTGGTGACCATCCGAGAAGACCCACGGGCAACTTCCAGGTCTACTGGGAGATTACAAGTCTTTTATACTTACTGCCTGTTTGCCCTCGCTTCACCCATACGCATACCCCTTTAGATGCAGCATGCGCCTTTTGGTGCAGTTGCATCTGTGAGGCTGGCAGGAGATAAGGTTGGACTCTAAGCCAAGGAAGCCCTGTTAAAATCTCCAGGATTGCTGTCCATTGTCACCTGGAAATCAAAGCCAATCCTGCGAACCCCCAGGCCAATCCTGAAGCATAAGCAGCCCTAGTGGGCAACACAGAAGCACTGCCCTGAGCCATCTCCAAGACAAGTCCAGTACTGGTGAAAACTGCTGCAGAGATGGAGCTGGAGTGAGGATTTTGGCTGGCACAAACCCAGCTCCTGCCGACCGTGCCTATAAACAGAACTGCTGTTCATATTCCACAAAAACACCTCCATCCCTGAAGCACAGAGAACATGACATCCTGTTGGTTCACTTGATGGGAAAAGCTGTGGACAGCTGTCAGCTGCCATCTCTCAACATACTGCCCTATGGAGGGAGGCTGATTCAGAAGCACCAGAAAGGTTTGGTAATTAGGGGCTCAAACCTATCCAACCTTCCAGTGTTGATGCGGCCATGCCAACAGGACGTGCACTGCATCTGTGGTGGGGAGGCAGTCATGGAGATCTGCCCAAGGTAAGGGAGCGTTTGTTCCCTTACCTTGGGGCTGCACTGTGGCTGCATCAGCATGGGAAAGTTGGATAGGATTGGGGTCCTAAAATATCTGAATACAGTGCCTGACTAAACTACTTTCATTATTTATCCAAGGTCCGCCAATATGGATGGACAAGTAGGAAGAAAAGAAATGATTTTGTTGGATGATTCTCATTACTCCATAACACAACCTCTTTGTACATTCCTCTGCTGTCACAGGATAAAAAAGTCAGTTTCGCACATGATCTGAACATGCGTTTGGAATAAACGTGCTTATGGTTTTTTGGTGTACATGTGAAACATTTCAGGTCTGAAAAAATAAAACGTGAAATGGCCTTCAGATGCCCGAGACGAGCAACAGATATTAAATGAGTGGAAAATAACTGACTGCATAATTCCACGCTTATTCTTCCATTAATATCATCATGTATTAGGGTATGAACATTTTTCTTCTCATGGTACACTGACCACCGTAGTCTTCTCTATGGTTTTCACCTCTTGTGATGTCACTTGGGCTGCAATCCTAACTACACTTTCCTGAGAGTAAGCCCCATTGAACAAAATAGGGCTTACATCTGAGTAGACCTGGTTAGGCTTGTGCCCTTTCATGCTCTGGGACATTCTTCCAGGTTCAGCAGCTCTGTTTCTAGAGCAACTGTCTGTAGTAATGAATTCCCTGTCCCCATTCCCCCGCCAGCTCTGCCAATTCGTTACTACAGACAGTTGCCCTAGAAACAGAGCCGTGGAACCCGGAAGAGTTTTTCATCTATTTTCAACCGCTGTACTCCAAATTCCCATGGCACACCTGTGGCCCTTTCATGGCACGACAATGTGCTACAGCACACCAATTGAAAATCGCAGTGTTGGGGGCTTCAGTGTGTTTGAAAGTGTTATCACGCATGTAAAAAACAAAGTGTGAAAAGAAATTGAAACAGATCTCCCTGCACATACAAATCTATTATATTGTAGAGAAGGTAAGACTAGAAAACGTATTCCTTGAAAGATCTGCTTTCCACACACAGAGGGTTTTCTTTGCCATGGGGTTTTCTTTGCCTGCATTCTGAAGTGGTGCAGACTGAAAAGGGCTTATACCAGGCCAGTCTTCTCCACTGGTAGGAAGAACCAATGAAACACGATAGTCTCCCCTGGCTTCACAGTTCAGCAAACTCTATGCCCCAGTTTAGAGAACTGATCTGAAGGCCTTAGGAGTGGACCTCAACAAGTGGGAAACCCTGGCCTCTGAGCGGCCCGCTTGGAGACAGGCTGTGCAGCATGGCCTTTCCCAGTTTGAAGAGACACTTGGCCAACAGTCTGAGGCAAAGAGGCAAAGAAGGAAGGCCCATAGCCAGGGAGACAGACCAGGGACAGACTGCACTTGCTCCCGGTGTGGAAGGGATTGTCACTCCCGAATCGGCCTTTTCAGTCACACTAGATGCTGTTCCAGAACCACCTTTCAGAGCGCGATACCAGAGTCTTTCGAGACTGAAGGTTGCCAACTACTACTAGAGAACTGATGTACTCTATAATGAAGTTAGCAGAACAAAAGCCCCAGGTTATTCAAGAGAGAGTCAGGAAGCCAAGCACAGCTGAAGACAAACAATAGCCGGGAGAGGCACAGACCAATCCAAACACAAGGAAAAGTGTTCCCTGCCCTGGTTATTCAGAGACATATGACCCAATCCTAAAGGCACCTAGCGCCACTGAAAAAAAATGTGGCGCAAAGTGGCGCAAAGTGCTTTCTAGCTGATGCAAAAGGCCACATGCCATTGTCCACAGCCTGTCCACTGTGGCAAACGGAGTGGTTGCTTCCATGCAACAGCAGACTTCAGATGCCCACTGGCCCTAGTGAATATGCACAGAGGATGGTGGGGAAGGGGATCGTGGGGAAAAGGGCGGATTGGGACCAAAGAGGGGGTGGTTTGGGCAGCAGTGGTACACACCGAAACCTGACCCCTTTCCTGGACTCAGTCTGCCTTCCCCAGCCCACATGGACTTGCGCCAGCAATATTGAGTAGACCCCCTTGCCTTGGGGAGGCCTCTGGAGGCTGAAACCACCCTGCAGGATGCAGGGGGTGCAAAACTGGTGTTGCTACATTGCCGCATGGAGATCTTTGGCAAATTGGGCTACTAACTCTCAGGAAGTGGTGCAGATTCTTCCACAAGTTTAGGTCAGCCTGTTTTAAAGGGGTTAAACAAAAAGCAATAGGTTCAAATTTAAGATGGATTTAACAAAATGCCCTTATCCATTAAAAAAAAAACAACTGAACAGTTATTTTGGCACAACATCACCTACTGGCAAAGTTGTGGAAACCTTTTCACACAAAGTCCAGAGACCTCTGTGACATCACAGAAGCCTGTGGGGCAGGGCTGGTCCAGCCATACAGCCCCTAGAAGCAGGCTATGGTATATGGTTGGCAACCTTCAGTCTGGAAAGACTATGGTATAAGCCTACAGCACCCGGTATTCCCAGGCGGTCTCCCATCCAAGTGCTAACCAGGCCTGACCCTGCTTAGCTTCCGAGATCAGACAAGATCGGGCATGTGCAGGGTAACAGTTGCTGTCAAGCAGGCTATGTTGGTGGCAGATTGCCAGGAGTCTGAGGGGGCAGTGGATTGGGGGTTCCTTTCATTCCAAGTCTTCTGCTGCTGTCTTCCTACAAACTGCCAGTCAATCCAAGAATGATCTATTTCATGCTCACTAAAGCACAAGCACATCATTCTGTTACTCACCATGCTTCTCATAGCACTGCCTTGAATCATGGAAGTGCAGGACTTCCAGTTTCATTTACAGGGAGCATGGTAAAGGTTTGGGGTATTTTTTTAGCCCAGGGGCAGTGGACCAAGATGACTTCCAGTGGCATTCCAAGTCGCACTGCCCCTGCTTTGGGGCGTACTTCACATGTGCTAGCACAGAAGGAGATATGCAGCCTGGCCTCTTGCCCAACTCCTCAATAGGAACTAAACCCCTCCAAGTTGGAGGAAACAGAGTGCAGGGCTGCAGTGGAGCACAGGGTGGGAGAAATGATGGGGTGGAAGGGACAGGACTAAAAGGAGAGAGGGGCTCAGTCTGGCGCACCATATAGGAGCTGAGGGTGAGAGCGCTGAGAGAATCAGAAGGAGGCTGCTGACATTCAGTGAGAAGAGTGATCCCGGGTGGAGGAGAGAGAGGGTGCAGTGGACCCCCACCCCATCACTTCAGAAGCTGCAAGGGGAACGGGTGCAGGAGGCAGAGGGTGCAGTATACCACCTCCCAACTCTTCTGAGCCCCCAGGGTGAACAGGAAGGGGCCGGCCAGGGCAAAAGACTGCGTAGATGGATAGAGAGAAAGATGTCCGGGGCAGATGTTCTTTCTCCTTCCCTTCTTGTGTGCCATGAACGGAACAGGGGACCACAGCTCTCCCTGTTCCAGGGAGAGGACCACAAGAGGGCAGGGTGTGACAGCTCACAAACATTCAACTGCTGAGGGGGCAAGTTTGGTTTTGGAATATTAGTTAACAGTTTAATTGCTCTAAGGAAGTAGAAGGTCAGCTTGTGCAAAAAGAAAAAAAAGATCTCACACAGAAGCCATGGGCAGGAGGATGTGTGTGCTGCTGGAATGCTGAAGACAGTGGCATAGCTAGACGGGGTGTGAGGTTTTGCAGGGAGCCTCACCCCAGCGTTCAAGCAGCCCCTCGCCTCCCCCCGAGTCAGGCATGTGTCTCCATTTTGCTCCCAGAATGTCTCTGAAGGGGATGGGGAGGACGCTTGCACACTACGCTGAGGCTCCCTGCAAAACTTAGTGCTTTGCACCCCCTCTAGCTACCCCACTGGCTGAAGAGACAAAGTGCATGGGGAGCATGGGGCTGACGAAGTGTGAGGAAAACGGACAAAACCCTAGAGCTGTGTGCTGTTGGGAAGATGAAACACGGAAAGGCAGAGAGGACTGGATTTGCCATATTGATTGAGAGCATTCAAAAATCTCTCTGGCTTCGAATAAACAGAGCTTCAGGAACATCAGCTCATCTCACAACCATCTCCTTTAGGGATTTTTAATTGCAAAAAGATGGAGGCGCGTATATTGTATAAATTAACTACTCAATAATGCCCAGTCATATATGTCCACCTTTTCTCTAAGAATGCAGATCATTTCACCTGCCCTCTTTGGCATTTCCCAGTGAAGGATGCTTGGAGACTGGGGGTGGCTGGGGAGTCACTGTATGCTTCTAAGCGATCCACTAGGCCCAATTCATCTCCAGCTACAGAATGTTGGGCATCAATTTAGATGTCCCTACGATCACATGATTTGGGCCAGAGTGCTTGGTTTTTATACCGTAAATCTGGATTGGAACTGTGGGGGGTAGAGGGTTCAACCTCTCTCCTCCATGCCATGGTACTGATCCAGCTGCTACCTCCTGAATAAAACCAAGCCCACGAGCCCCACTCACATACCTAAAGTAATGTCTAGTAGTTGAATACCTAGCAGGGTCAGCCCATCCATAAGGCCAACTGAAGAGGTTGTCTTGGGCAGGAGATTTGCCCGGGTGCCCTTCTCCTTATCTCCACTGCTCCACCTTCTCCTTCCTGGATTGGAAAAGGAAGATGGAACCAGAGAGGAAGAGGATATGTGGAGGAGAGGAGAGTGCTGAGCTAGAGCATTGGAGAATGGGAGGAGAAGAGACTGGCACATCATTGGATAATGGCACATAATTTATTGCATACATATCTTAGCTTTCCTCCATGGAGTTTAGGAGTTACTGTATTAAAACTCACTTTCTATGTTTATGTAGTGATGCCAGCAGACATCAAGGATTCTGGAGGGTGGGTAGTAAGGGTGTTTTGATATACAAATCAACAACATTGGGAAACACATTTGAGACTTTTGCTGGCTGGTCCTGGAGATGACCACACACCGGACACCCAGAGTTGTCTACTTCCTCCTGGAGAATCCAGTTCCTCAATCCAGGAGAGAGGGTATTTAACCCTTTACCCACCACCCAGGTTGTTATTCAAAATCATGATGCCCAACTTGCTTTCCCCCTCACAGGGTTCCAGAGGCACATCTGTAATAATCACCTGGAGCCTTAGTGTCAGGGAAAACAGCATTGTAGCCAATGGGGAAAGATGTGAGCATCTCGGCTTACTCCCATCCCCTCCACTGCTTCTCAGCTCACAGACCTCCACCTCCCGTAGCTGCTTTTCAAAGAAATGTGGGGTTTTGTTACACGCATTCGAGCACAATGTGTGATTTCCCCCTAAAGGAGCAAAATGCAGGAATTGCTTCTGTTCATTCTCAGTTCCTGATGAGGATCAAAACAAAGGCAGAAAACATGAGTAGAGAGATCACGCTTTGGGCTTCTGCCTCTTGGGGCCAACTGGTCACGTGGAGGAGGGGAAGCAGTTAGCAAAAGGCCAGGGCTCCTTTTGTGACCGCCCGAAGCCACAGGAGGGAGATCTCTTTCTCAAGCAACTTTGTAGGTAAACATTAAAAGGTGCCCACAGAATAACTGGTGAACTTGGGCCAAGGAGACCTGGGTTCCAAACCGCTCACCTTGTTTTAAAGATAAAATGGGCTCACCACAGGTTTTTAGGCCAGGTCAGCATAACACTTTTATGGTTTTTAGGCCAGGTCTGCATAACGTTTGGGGCCCAATCCTATTATCTACTGGCATGTCTCTTCCACTGGCACTGACAGCCATAACACAGTCAGCACCAGTCATAAAAGGTGCTCTGGCAGCACACTCTGTTTTTACACTTCCAGGAAAGTTGGCCGGCAGGAGCCTTCCTGGTGCACCAATGGATCTGGAGTCACCCACCATCAAAAGTAAGGTGGCAGGGGAGTGTGGGGGAGGGGGAAATGGGCAGGTCAGGTCAGGTCAGGTGGCAGTTTCAGTGATGGTGGTGGCCGCCGAATCCTAACCCCCTTCCTGGACCCAATCCAGCAGCATGGCTCCACATGGACCTGCGCTACCTATTTAGCTAGCTCTGGTTGAAGTAGATCCCCCCCCCCCCGAACCTCAGAGATTTACTCCTGGGTATGGGAAAAATTGTTCCCTTACCCAGAGGAGACCTCCGCAACTGCTCCTCCACTGTAGGATGCCATGGTAGCTATTTTGTCACCACTGCATTGGCGGGGGGGGGGTGTAGGATTGGGCTCTAGGTTTCTTAAGTCATGTATGAGGACTCATACATGGGGGCTCAATCAGCTTCTCCTTTTCCCTGCCTGCCTGGGACAAAATATGACTGGAGGACTGGGTTTAGCTTCATTGGCCACAACTTAAGTGGGCCTTGTGCAGACACAGAAGGAGCGACAGGCCCAGGACATCTGCAGTTTCTGGAATCAGATCAGCAGAGGGCAGAGGTGCAAAAATATTTTTAAAGAAAGTAGCTACTGTACTTCTAAGCAAGAACTTCTCTTTTGCCCTCCCCTCCAAATTCGTTATGGGAATAAGCACACATAGCAGCCAATGACTTAAAATAGGAAATATTTTCTCTCTCTTGAAGCAATTTTGAAGCAAACCCCTTAATTTCTAGGGTATGCGTTCATTCATTCATTCATTCATTCATTCATTCATTCATTCTCTCTCTCTCTCTCCAAAATACTACCCCCAAATTTCAAAGCATCACAACACTGAAGAACAGGACACGTATTGATCATTGCACCAGTGTGGCTCTTTCTGTTAAAACAAATAAGGCGACAGCCCTAGTCAACACTGATGCACAACAACAGACAAATCATGGCAAATATCCTGAAGTTGAGTCCCCTGTTCTACTTTGTTCTCTCAATTTCACGGCTCTTTTGAACATAAAAAATCCAGCTTTGCCCAGAGAATGGGGGGTGCAAAACCAACTCACCTTCAGCCCTGTCTCTGGACAATGGTTCAATGGCCTTGGAATTCCACCAGCCAGTTGACCCACAGCCAAAGGAATGAATGGACTCAAAGCCATGAATTGAGGGAAATTTGATCTTTGGGCGACAGAGAGGAGGGGGGAGAGATGAGGAGGGGGAGAAGCACAAATCCCCAAACAAAAGGCAGAGCTGGCAGCAGCAATGGGAGGCATCCTCCACCCGCACACAAAGAAGGTTCAGCTGCAGCCTCCATGTGCTCCTCTGGTGGGATTCAGTGCTTGTAGAAAGAGGAGGGGAAAACCCTGCCACCCCAGCGAGGCCTGCCTGCGCAGGGCTCTGTGTGCACCTACTGTCCAGAGCCCAGAGCTGAGCTTGGGCTACACGACTTGGGAGAACTCTCCCCAGCCAAGTTCTCCCTGGGCCTTGGGTGCTGGTGTCACCTCCCTTGCTCAGCAAGCATCCAGGGGGCCCCCGCCCTGCTTTACCTGCACATCCACTGTCTCTTTAGCCGGGCAGCATCTTCAAGGTGCCCAGGAGGAAGAGATCTCTGCCGGTCCCCATCATCCTGCACTCAGCTGCTCTGCTACCACCACCTTCATGGCCAGGAGACTGGGAAGAGGAGGAAAGAAAGGAAGGGAGGAAAGCAGAGAGCAGCTTCCAGGCTTTTCATATTCATGAGCCACTCCTTCCCAAGCTCTCAGATTGGGCAGAGGGAGCAGCAAGACATGCCCCCCCTCCCAGCAGCCAGCCCTCCCACCTTCCCCCTGCCTTGTGCCTGTGGCAGTTGGTAGAGAGAAAAGGGTGCTGCATACTGTACACCAGCTGTCTCCCCAGCAGCAGCAATCATAAGACAAATAAATAGAAGCCTCAGTCCAGACTATGATTTTCACCCACTGCAGGTGAAAATGAACACAGCAAAACCTAAAAGATCTACCACCAGCCGCAGCCAACACTGCTGAAAACAGTCACTGTGCCTCCCTTGTTTAGCTTAGAATTGTCACAAGCTGAACCTCTTGCATTTCATGCCATCGGACCACATCATTAATAATGCTTCCCCCCCCCCCCCCGTAGTGCTATTTCACAAGCTAAAAAAGACAAGAACAGGAAGAAATGGGCCATTCCCCTGCCCCTTGCTGGTAACAGAAATTCAGGGACAATTCTAATCACTAATGCTGAACGGAAAGCAATAAGATGCAGAACTTGCAATAAGGAAGCCTTTAAATAAAGTTGCAGAGGGCCTCTGCTGAACATGACCTTCCCCTTTCCTGAATTTGAAATTTGCCCCTTGACTGTCCTATAATGCCATATGCCCTTCGCTGCTGCTGAAGTCACCCAAAGCAAGAGGCACACGACTGCATTATAGGAAACTCAGGAGGGGTAGGCACCAGCAATGCAGCTGCCACAGGGTATGGGGGAGATTGACTCTTGTTTTACCCAATGGTGTCCCCATTGTACTGTGAGTACAAGGGAGGAGCCACCCCCAAACTGGACCGGGGGGGGGGGCTCACAAAGGCATACTGAGAGAAGAAAGAAAATCTCCGTTTAAATTTAAACCACCATCTGTCACTTTCCTCTCATACTAAGTTATTTTTTCCCCCACTGTCCTAAATACTGAAATGCCCAATCGACTTGGCACAATCTTGAAAAGAATAAGGTAGATGAGGGAGGGAGGGAGGTCCCCTTAAGGCAGGAGGACCCAGGGAGACATTCACAAAGGCACCTTAGAGGGCAATGATCATGCGAATGAACAAGGCACAAGACTGTGTGGATTGCTGACTAAAATCTTGTAACTGGAAGTCACCAAATTACTAAAAGGATACTTCCAAACTGTGGGCAAAATACGAGATGTGAGTAGGGGGCCAAAGACAACCCTCTGTCTTTTAATTTCAACCAGTGCTATGAGTGCTATAGGTGGTATTTCACAGAATAGTAAATGCTACTTGGCCATGGAGTTTATCCTACATGTGTGTTAAATGCCGCTCAAAGGGGCTGAACATAAGTCTCTGACCCCACAAGAACTGGAGCTGGGTGGGGTAGCTGCATGGTAGCCTGAATTTTGCCTTTCACAAGAGGACAAATTGTGCAAGGAGAAAATGGAGACCAGGAAGCAGCTGCAACTGGAGATGCCTCTGCCTCATGGGGGGGGGGGGACAGCAAGAATTAGACCCTTTCCATTTTGTTCAGCCCTGAGCCACATCAGGATGCCTCCTCCCTCCCCCTCACATCCCACTTTGTCTTGAGAGTCCTGGGTTCTTATTTGTACCTCACCTCTCTTTGGTGGTACTCAAGACAACACCCACAGGGTTCTCAAGTGGTATCCTTTCTGGGCACTGACCAGATCCATACCTATTTAACTGCAGGGCTACAAGCTTTTGCCTTCGATTACTGCCCTGGGCACTTACTCATGCAGACACTTTCCCTTCCATTTGGTATGGGCTCTGCAAAGAAGGAAAGAAGATGATGTTAGCATCCTTCTGTCTCGGAAAACTCGGTATCGCGCTCTGAATGGTGGCTCTGAAATGCAAGAATATAAGAAGGTGATATGGGAGGCCAAGCGAGACTATGAGGAACGCATGGCCAGCAGCATTAAGGGGAATAATAAAAGCTTCTTCAAATATGTTAGAAGCAGGAAATCCGCCAGAGAAGCGGTTGGCCCTCTGGATGGTGAGGGAGGGAAAGGGGAGATAAAAGGAGACTTAGAGATGGCAGAGAAATTAAATGAGTTCTTTGCTTCTGTCTTCACGGCAGAAGACCTCGGGCAGATACCGCTGCCCGAACGGCCCCTCCTAACCCAGGAGTTAAAAGAGAGACTTAGAGGTTAAAAGAGAAGGTGTTTCAGACCTCATTGATAAATTAAAGATCAATAAGTCACTGGGCCCTGATGGCATCCACCCAAGAGTTATTAAGGAATTGAAGAATGAAGTTGCAGATCTCTTGACTAAGGTATGCAACTTGTCCCTCAAAACTGCCACGGTGCCAGAAGATTGGAGGATAGCAAATGTCACACCTATCTTTAAAAAGGGAAAGAGGGGGGACCTGGGAAACTATAGGCCGGCCAGCCTAACATCTATACCGGGTAAGATGGTGGAATGCCTCATCAAAGATAGGATCTCAAAACACATAGACAAATAGGCCTTGCTGAGGGAGAATCAGCATGGCTTCTGTAAGGGTAAGTCTTGGCTCACGAACCTTATAGAATTCTTTGAAAAGGTCAATAGGCATGTGGATGTGGGAGAACCCATGGACATTATATATCTGGACTTTCAGAAGGTGTTCGACACAGTCCCTCACCAAAGGCTACTGAAAAAACTCCACAGTCAGGGAATTAGAGGACAGGTCCTCTCATGGATTGAGAACTGATTGAAGGCCAGAAAACAGAGAGTGGGTGTCAATGGGCAATTTTCACAATGGAGAGAAGTGAAAAGCGGTGTGCCCCAAGGATCTGTCCTGGGACCGGTGCTTTTCAACCTCTTCATAAATGACCTGGAGACAGGGGTGAGCAGTGAGGTTGCAAAGTTTGCAGACGACACCAAACTTTTCCGAGTGGTGACGACCAGAAGTGATTGTGAGGAGCTCCAGAAGGATCTCTCCAGACTGGCAGAATGGGCAGATGCGCTTCAGTGTCAGTAAGTGTAAAGTTATGCACATTGGGGCAAAAAAATCAAAACTTCACATATAGGCTAATGGGTTCTGAGCTGTCTGTGACAGATCAGGAGAGAGATCTTGGGGTGGTGGTGGACAGGTCGATGAAAGTGTCGACCCAATGTGCAGCGGCAGTGAAGAAGGCCAATTCTATGCTTGGGATCATTAGGAAGGGTATTGAGAACAAAACAGCTAATATTATAATGCTGTTGTACAAATCTATGGTAAGGCCACACCTGGAGTATTAGAACATAAGAACATAAGAACAGCCCCACTGGATCAGGCCATAGGCCCATCTAGTCCAGCTTCCTGTATCTCACAGCGGCCCACCAAATGCCCCAGGGAGCACACCAGATAACAAGAGACCTCGTCCTGGTGCTCTCCCCTACATCTGGCATTCTGACTTAACCCATTCCTAAAATCAGGAGGTTGCGCATACACATCATGGCTTGTACCCCATAATGGATTTTTCCTCCAGAAACTCGTCCAATCCACTTTTAAAGGCGTCTAGGCTAGACGCCAGCACCACATCCTGTGGCAAGGAGTTCCACAGACCGACCACGCGCTGAGTAAAGAAATATTTTCTTTTGTCTGTCCTAACCCGCCCAACACTCAATTTTAGTGGATGTCCCCTGGTTCTGGTATTATGTGAGAGTGTAAAGAGCATCTCCCTATCCACTCTGTCCATCCCCTGCATAATTTTGTACGTCCCCCCTCAAGCGTCCCCCCCTATGTCTCAAAAAAGACATAGTGGAAATGGAAAAGGTGCAAAACAGAGCGACTAAGATGATTACGGGGCTGGGGCACCTTCCTTATGAGGAAAGGCTATGGCGTTTGGGCCTCTTCAGCCTAGAAAAGAGACGCCTGAGGGGGGACATGATTGAGACATACAAAATTATGCAGGGGATGGACAGAGTGGATAGGGAGATGCTCTTTACACTCTCACATAACACCAGAACCAGGGGACATCCACTAAAATTGAGTATTGGGAGAGTTAGAACAGACAAAAGAAAATATTTCTTTACTCAGTGTGTGGTTGGTCTGTGGAACTCTTTGCCACAGGATGTGGTTATGGCGACTGGCCTGGACGCCTTTAAAAGGAGATTGGACAAGTTTCTGGAGGAAAAATCCATTACGGGGTACAAGCCATGATGTGTATGCACAACCTCCTGATTTTAGAATTGGATTATGTCAGAATGCCAGATGCAAGGGAGGGCACCAGGATGAGGTCTCTTGTTATCTGGTGTGCTCCCTGGGGCATTTGGTGGGCCGCTGTGAGATACAGGAAGCTGGACTAGATGGGCCTATGACCTGATCCAGTGGGGCTGTTCTTATGTTCTCCTCGCCACGGTCCGTTAACCTCATGGGGTGCATGGGGTTTAGGGTGAAAATCGACAAGCGGATCGACAACTCTGCACCATGCAACAGAAAACAGACAGTCTGAGGCAAAGATGCAAAGAAGGAAGGCCCATAGCCAGGGAGACAGACGAAGGAACAGAATGCACTTGCTCCCAGTGTGGAAGGGATTGTCACTCCCGAATCGGCCTTTTCAGCCACACTAGACGCTGTTCCAGAACCACCATTCAGAGCGCAATACCATAGTCTTTCAAGACTGAAGGTTGCCAACACAAATGGTTCTGGAACAGAGTGTTCTCTCCAGTGCACGAAGCCTGGGTAAAGTAGATATGGAGGATAGAGTGTTTCCCATGCAGCAAATTCCCCCTCTCCACGTCGCTGAAATGGTCCAATGGAAAGGCAGAGACCAATACAGTTGATTTCAGCGGCGTCGCAGGAGTTGCCAGAACGGGACTGTGTTCAGCCATGAACTCCCTCAGGGACTCTGGCTCCAGATTTTGTCTCGAGGTTTACTCCTGAAGCCTTTCCCATAACTGGATGTAGCCACAAGGCAGTGGAGGTTTGGGATCAGAGCTTTCCTTCTCTCAGATGAGCTGCCTTCCCAGGCTGACAAGTCCCATCTACCCGGTGGCTGTTTAGTTGCCTCTTAGGACATGGACAGCCAAACCGAGGGCCTATTCTTATTCCTAGCCCCCAGGGGATAGAAGGATAGAAGAAGACATCTGCTATCTAGTTTTGGGGTTTGGAACCCGAATGGTCTGTAGCATTCCTTTTGCTTTTTTTTTTTTTTTCCATTTAGCACTCAGATCCTGTTCACCAGGAGCATCATTCCTAGCTGGATAGAGTTGTGGTTTTACAGTTGTTGATAGCTTTTCTATGGGGGACTGCTGTGATTAGACATGTAATTCTTGTGAATTAATGGTATATTTCATTGCAGAAGAAGAAGGGTCTACTGCTGCTCACATCACAATAGCTTTCATTCTCTGGTTTCCTGGACAGAGTCTGTTTTTAGAGCAGAGATTTTCAATTGATGTGCTGTGACACATTGATGTGCCACAAAAGGTCCGCAGGTGTGCCATGGGAGTTTGGGCCACAGTAACTGAAAATTGATGAAAAACTTTTCTGGGTCTGTGGATCTGTTTCTAGGGCAACTGTGTGAAGTAATGAATTGTCTATTCCTCTTCTTCCACCAGCCTAGACAAACAATTCATTACAATGGACTTAGAAAGTGGCCTTAGAAACAGAGCCGCTGAACCTGGATGAGAAGCTGGAAATGACATCATAAGAGGCGAAGACCATAGAAAAGACCATAGAGGTGACTGTTCTATGATGTTCCGCAAACTTTACATCACGTTGCAATGGAATGCCCCCTTAGAAGGTATTCTAGCTCCATGCAGGAAATACATCAACTTGAGGGTACTGCTGTCCAATGATTAAATTATTTAGAGCCCAATCCTATGCATGTCTTCTCAGAAGTAACTCCCATTAGAGTCAATGGGGCTTACTTCCAAGAAAGCGTGGATAAGATTGGGCTGTTAGATATTTGGCCATGTCTAGTCACTTAGTAACTACTCATATATAACATATAATGTAAATTTATTCATGATTTTATTCACCTTGTTTTAATAATTTATTGCTTGTTGTTTATATTAGAGAGAGAGAGAGAGAGAGAGAGAGAGAGAGTATATTGTGAATTTTATTTAATGATGCTGCATTTTGCCATAGGATTAAATAATTAAAACTGTCCTATGATAAGAAAAACATTGAAAATTGTTGTCCTGGGGGGATAACAGACTTAATTTGAGGGTCTCTCTCTCTCTCTCTCTCTCTCCCCCCCCCTCTCAATTCTGATCATACAAGTGAAGTGGTTCAACAAAAGGAGAACGTGGACAGACCACTCTAGGACATTTTAATGCGGCACATTAGTAAATATACATTCATTCATTTAAAGATATTTCATATGGCATGTGTACTTGCTGCTTTACAGATTACTTCAGAACAGGCTGCTGCTGCCCCAATCAAGAAATTATCCAAGAGATATACAACAAAGGAAGAGGGCTACGGTTAACACAGGGGAAACCATGTTTCAATCACATATACTTGGATGTAATTCCAGTAGGGGGTGGGGGAGTGAGGCTGTGTGCCATAGGCTGCTGAAAGGAGACAGGTAGCATCTCACAAGTGCTCCAGGAGGAAGCTCCAGGCAAAAGTGGCAATGGTGGGGAAATGACAGTCATCTGAGGGAGCAGGAGACCTTCTGGTGGCTGAGCAGTGCAGTTGGAAGAGGGACGCTGAATACAAAGATGTAATGGGATCTAAGAGCACAGAGTCAGGGAAGGCCATCAAGAGCTGCAAAAGTGTTGTTGCTCTTGAACTTACAAAGGCAGCGTGAGGTTCAGTACCCAGAGTGCTACGTACTAATTTAACACTCTGAGGGAAGGTATAGCAGAAAACAGCTTGTTTGTGACTGGTAACAAATCAAGGCAGCAAGAAAGCCAGTTGCCTCAGATCACGCGCAAGTGTAGCTAGCTTTTTATACTCAGTTCAACTCATAGGTGTGGCTAGCAAAGCTAAGGGGACAAGGGTCCAGCAACTTTCCACTTTCACTGCCCAGCCCCCCACCCACTGACCTACCCCTCCATCCTTTGCAATAGTGAGCTGGACAGTACTGGGAAGAACCCACAGGCACTGTGACATGAGCCTCCCCCCCATCTCTAGGACAAGATATCTGGTGTGCTCCTTGGGGCATTTGGTGGGCCGCTGTGAGATACAGGAAGCTGGACTAGATGGGCCTATGGCCTGATCCAGTGGGGCTGTTCTTATGTTCTTAACTACAATTCCCAGGAGGCCTTGCAGGTCCCTTGTTATCTGGTGTGCTCCCTGGGGCATTTGGTGGGCCGCTGTGAGATACAGGAAGCTGGACTAGATGGGCCTATGGCCTGATCCAGTGGGGCTGTTCTTATGTTCTCCTCGCCACGGTCCGTTAACCTCATGGGGTGCGTGGGGTTTAGGGTGAAAACCGAGAAGCGAATATATATATATATATATATATATATATATATATATATATATATATATGTTTTCTTTTGTGTGTCCTAACTCTCCCAACACTGAATTTTAGTGGATGTCGCCTGGTTCTGGTGTTGTGTGAGAGGGAGAACATCCTTCTATCCACTTCATCTATCAGCATATACTGTGGCAAGGAGTTCCACAGACACTCAGTGGCTGTCCCATGGCCCTGGTATGTGTGACAGCACCTCTCTCTCTCCACTGAATCTGTCACCATATCCTGTGGCAGGGAGTTCCACAGACCCTAGCGCGAGGGGCTCCGCCGTGGTCCATCTGTCTGCCCGCCCTGTCTGTCTGTCCAGGTGCTGCAGGCTCCTCCCCATACAGCGGCTGCGGCAGACTGGCAGGGCTTCCCCTGCGGGGCAGCAGCGAAGGCGCCCAGTCGGACCTCTTTGGCCGTCCAGCCGGGGAGGCTGTCTGCGCGCTGCCTGCGCGGAGCCGGAGCGGAGGCCGAGCCGCCGAGGACGCGAAGCTCAGTCCCGAGTGGGGAGCGCGAGGGGCGGCGGCGACGAGAGGCGGCTGGGACGCGGGCTTTTAATTCCCGGGTCAGGCGGCGCGCTGGACACATCGGTGCGCCGGGGCAGCGGAAGGCCCCCCTGCCCGGCCGGCCAATCCGCTGCGCGCGCCGCCCGCAAGAAAGGTCCCCGCTGCCTTGGTGGCCCGGCTGCCTCCTCCCCGTCTCTCCAACTCCGGGCGCCGTCGCGATGCCGCTCTACGAGGGCCTCGGCAGCGGCGGCGAGAAGACCGCCGTGGTCATCGACCTGGGCGCTGCCTTCACCAAGTGAGGCCCGGCAGGCCCCGGACCGCCCTCCCCTACCACAAGCCGCCCTGTTAACCTGCGGAACTCCCCGTCGCGGGTGGCGTAGCCGGAGGGGGGCGGGGCAGCGGGGCGGGCAAGCGGCCCCTCCCTTCGGAGCCATTCCCGGCGGGTGGAGCAAAACTGTATGGCTCTGTTTTGCTCCCCTCCCCGGGAATGGCTCTGAAGGGAGGGGCCGCTTGCCCGCACCGCTGCCAGCCTGAGTGCTCCCCCCTCCAGCTACGCCACCGAGGCCCTTCAAAGGGGACTGCACAGACTTCCCAGGCTACAAGCCATGACGGGTGTGATGCAGGCAGCTGCACTATGCAGGCCTGGCCCCATCCAGCAGGACTCTTCCTGTGTTCCTGTGTCGTGAACCTGTGGAACTCCTTGCCACAGGATGTGGGGCAGCATCTGGCCTGCATGCCTTTGAAGGGAGGTCAGACAGATTTATGGAGGAAATGTCTATCACAGGTTACAAGCCATGCATTTAATTAGTCTGTGGAACTCCTTGCCACAGGATGTGGTGGCTCTTTTGATGTGCTCCAGTTTAAATTAACCAACATGTATGAACAGGTGACCGTCTGACAGTTGAAATTGAGCAGAGGCAGCGCTCAATTTTTGGGACTGTCTGACAGTTGAAATTGAGCATTCAATTGAAATTGAGGAGAGCCAGTGCAGTGATGACCCACTGGAAACTTCTCTCCCCTCCCCTCCCCTGCATGAAGCCCACTGGGTGTCCACTCACTGGGTGTTTTGTTGAGAGGGAAACATGCAGGTGGAGACAGAGTTGCATATTCTTCCCTGATATTGGAGGAAGGTTCATCTTTCTAGCTATTGTCTGTGCTGACTAGCTGAGGCTCCCAGGATTTGAGGCAGGAGCTTTTCCCAGCCTTACCTGGAGATGCCAGGCATTGAACCTAGAACTTTCTGTATGCAAAGGTTGTAGCAATACAGGCTGAGCATCCCTTATCCAGGCTGAATGTGAGAAGAGCCCTGCTGGATCAGGCCCAGGGCCATCTAGTCCAGCTTCCTGTATCTCACACCATCCCACCAGATGCCTCAGGGAGCACACAAGACAACAAGATATTTGCATTGCACTTTGCTGCCTGGGACAGGAAGGGGTCTGGATTTTGGAATAATTAAATAAACATAATGGGAAATGCTTCCTTTTGCTCTTCTCATTGTTACCCATATGTTTGCTGGCTTCATTGGCTTTTTTCAACATATCAGTAAAAGGTACACACAACAGAGCATAGCATAGTGCTTACAGCCTCCACCTGCACTGTACATGAGAATGAGCTTGTGGTGTTCCCACTTCAGAAAACAATTCTTGGACAAAAATATCTGGATTTCAGAATAATTCAGATTTTGGATGTCTGTATAAGGGGTAATTAACTGTACCAGGAAGCTACAACCCTTCCCAGATCTAAAGGGCATTGGCAACTATTGCAAATATGCTTTAAAATGTGCCTAAAGATATTTTTATCCCATTTTTGGACACAGTTGGGCCCAACAATACTATCCAATAATACAATACAAAATAAAAAAACAACTATTTTTGTTAACCGGCACATTTTTCTTTTACTAATCCATTGGCCAATCTGTGCCAAATGATAGGAGGATGAAAAAAAAACAAAAACTCTTTTAATTTTCCAGATGCGGCTTTGCAGGAGAAACAGGACCAAGATGCATTATTCCTAGTGAAATAAAGAAACCTGGCATCCCAAAGGTAAGCCTGGAAAGAACAAACAAAAGTAGTTTAGGTAACATTTTGTTCAATTTGTATTAAAATGAATGAAAAAAAAAAATTGGTTCCCTGTTGTACAGTCTGAGAAAAGTCACAAAAGAAATACAAGCAAGCAGCTGCTGAAAGGTGGATTGTACTTGAGGGAATAGGAACAGTTGCTCTCCTCCTTCTAAATAGGACTACCAACACTTACAAGTTACCTTTTAGCCTAGTAGTAAGTAGGGGCAACTTGATCTGATCCATTTGTAAAGGGCAGCCATTTTCAATCTTTTTCAGCTCAAGGCACACTGACAAAAGGGGGCATGTTTTTATATGATTTCTATGTAAGCCACCTTGAGTGCCCTTTACTGGGACAGAAAGGCGGGAAATGAATAAATAAATTAAATTAAATTAAGACTAATGCATTCATTTCAGGTACTGTTGCAACAGAAGCATGAATCACATTTTTTCCACTAGATAGAACTTATTTAAACTTCTTGTTATGGAGTAAATGATACAATTGCTCATATATTTATTTTTCATGTGTTCATGAGAAAAGATCCCAGGAGCCCAGGGTGGTATGTATGGCTCTTTCCTTCCTTTTATCTTCACAATAGCCCTGTGAGGTAGGTTAGACTGAGTGATGTTAATTGGCCCACAGTCACCCAGGAACTTCATGACTGAGCAGAGGTTTGAACACCAAACCACTGCACCATCCTGGCTCTCAACACTTGGGTTCAACACTTAACATTTCATTTGGAATCTGATGGACACAATTTCTTTTTTTCTTCCTGTTTTCACAGCCTGTCAAAGTTGTACAATACAACATTAACACTGAAGAGTTGTATTCATACCTGAAGGAGTTCATCCACATGTTGTATTTCAGGTAGGTGATATTGCAAAATTGCAGGATTTTGTGCTGTATTTGTGAAGAGGCCCCAGACTCAGAGGAGCCTCTTCAAAATGGTGAGCCAAGTTATTTTTGTCGCATGGTCAGAAACTTCCTCCCCTTCCTTCACCCCTTCCTTCAGAGGCCAGAAAGAGCCTCTGATTTTACAGCCCATAAAACAACCTGATCCACAGCACAATTTGAGTTTTATGTAGCCAGACAGAAATTGCTCACTTCTGTGCTATGGGTTCTAGTTAAAATTTACACAGTTTTAATAGCAGAGATGTTTAGACAGTAAGGAAAGTTCTCTGAAAGTACCTAAAGAGCTTTCTTTTCCTATCTTGAAACAACGATGTGTTGATTACCTGCCCTGTGAACAAGGGAAGATAGGATTCCCATTGTTCCTTCCTGGGTGTGCTGGGGACCCCACTCCTGCCTTACCAACACAGTAGTCCCTCTGATCTGCCTTTGCTTGCTGATTAAGTTTATGAACGAATTATTTTTACTCTGCTGAAGTCAGAGTAAGAAATGATGGTTTTTTAATTGTCTTTCTACCCCCATGTTGGTTAACTTTCAGGCACTTGCTGGTCAACCCCCGAGACAGAAGAGTTGTGATTGTGGAATCTGTGCTGTGCCCTTCCCATTTCAGAGAGACACTCACAAAGGTCCTCTTCAAGTATTTTGAGGTGTGCACTAGCTGACTGTCTTCATCTTTGGGGTTCATTGGCTTGCTTGAAGAGAAAGAAGCTGCTGGCCTTGGGTGGGGTTTTCAGCAGCTTTTGCTATCTCAGTTATAAGACTGTCCAAAGTCTGAGTTTTGTATTTAAACTTCCTCAGTGCATATGCAGCAGAGCTGGCAAAGAGAGTGTCTCAACTCACTGTCTTAGAGGTACAAGTACTTAAAGACATGGCTTCAATATGGGGTTGAACGAAAGGGAGACTTTAACATTAAATGTCATAGAAATTCCTAGAAAGGCTTCCACTGAAGACCATCACATCATAACTGTTGTCTGCTTGTCCCCAGAACCTCTAGAATCTGAGGCTATAGTTGCTGTGACAAGGCATTGCCCCCTCTGTCTCCATTAAACCTAAGCCAAGAGATGAGTATCTTGTCAGTTTCATCCTTGCCACTTTCATCTCTTGTAGATAAAGCAGAGAACAAAATGCAAGTAAAATGGGAACTGGTTCCTAACATTTTGTTCTGGTTTTGTATGTATGTGAGGTTGAGAAAGCTCTCCTACTTTCCCTTTCTTAAATTTATGTTGGCATCCTTCAGTCTCGGAAGACTATGGTGTCGTGCTCTGAATGGTGGTTCTGGAACAGAGTGTCCTCTCCAGTGTGCGAAGCCTGGGTAAAGTAGGTATGGAGGATAGGCTGTTACCCATGCAGCAAATTCCCCCTCTCCACGTCGCTGGAATGGTCCAGTGGAAAGGCAGAGGCCAATATGGTTGGTTCCAGCGGCGTCGCAGGAGTTGCCAGAACGTGACTGTATTCAGCCATGAACTGCCTCAGGGACTCCGGCTCCTGATTTTGCCTCGAGGTTGACTCCTGAAGCCTTTTCCATAACTGGATGTAGCCACAAGGCAGTGGAGGTTTGGGATCAGAGTTTTCCTTCTCTCAGATAAGCTGCCTTCCCTGGCTGACGAGTCCTATCGACCCGGTGGCTGTTTAGTCGCCTCTTACGACAAGTACAGCCAAACTGAGGGCCTATTCTTATCCCCAGCCCCCAGGGGAAATACATTATTTCTTAAATACATTCAGTTTATCATCCTAATGAAGTGGGGAGAGGTTGTAGCTCATTGTCAGACCTGCATGCAGAAGACCATGAAAGCCTGACTGAATCAGACCAAAGGTTCAGCACTCTGTTCCCCAGAATAGCCAGCTAGGTATCCCAGAAGTGGGATGAGCACAAAAACAGCCTGCTTCTGCTCTTGCTTCCCAGTAGCCGGCATTCAGAAGCAGACTGCCCAGTGGTAGCATATAAACATTGCAACTAATGGCTGTGGACAGACTTCTCCTCCATTAATTGAACTGAACAACTCCTAAAATCTCCAGGTAGGGCTGGGAAAGACACTGCCCCCCTCTGAAATGTCATACGTCCACCTCTGTTTCCCCTCCAGGTTCCTTCAGTGCTGTTTGCTCCAAGCCACCTGATGTCTCTCCTGACTCTTGGGATTAATTCTGCGATGGTCTTAGATTGTGGCTACACAGAAAGTCTGGTGCTGCCTGTATCTTTTCTGCTTGTTTTTCCAGAATGAATAAATTAGAACAAAAACTAATCAAGAACACGTTTAGCCTGTAATGATGTTGCATTCTGGAAGGAAGCCTTTTTGTCTCATGTCCTATTTCACCTGACTTTTTGAAGAAACATGGGTGTTAATTCTCACCAATCTTGGAGGGTGATTTCTGCTCATACAGCTAAATTTTCAAGCATCCTCTTTCCTCACAGTACTTCCCCCTTCCTTTTGTCCCATTTCTTTGTCCTCCCATAAATATGTAGGTAAGAGGAATGTGCGGTGTTCTGCTTGTATCTAAAATTTATACAGATTAAGAGAGAGCATATATAAACAACTGTTAACACCAATGAAATATCCTGAGCTGCTTGCAGATCTATGAAGGAATACCAGTTCTGAACTGCTGGGGTGCCCTTCCTTTGGGAGGAAAAGCCATTCACAAGTAAGTGTTGTTGTTGTTGTTGTTGTTATTAAGGTATTTCTATACCACCTTTCTTGGTCCTCAGATTTCTCCTTAGACTTTATTCAAGGCGGTTTACATAGGCAGGCAATTTAAATCCCCGTAGGGATTTTTACAATTTGAAAGAAGGTTCTATCTTTCAAGAAACCACAACATTCAGATGTTTCTTTCTGATCTGGTTTCACATTCTGGCCTCCATCCTCCCATGCTCAGAGCAGATGGAATAGCTTGGCTCAGCTTGTCAGATGCTTCAAGGTCGCACGGTGCCGGTGGCCTCGAACTGGCGACCTTCGGATGTTATCTTCAGGCAACTGGAGGCTCAACCCTCTAGACCAGACCTCCTGTTAGTGTGATATAGTAGTATTGAACTTGGGCCAGATCTTTGCTCAACCATGATGTTTCCATGGTGACCTTGGGCCAGTTGCTACCTCTTGTCCTAATCTACTCTAGAGGGTTGTTGTGAAATTAAAAGGAGCCATGTATGCCACTCTGAGTCCATTGGCAGAAGGAAGGATAGAGTTGTGGAAAATGCCAGTGTGTATTTAGTTGATGCATTTGCACAATGGCTACTGACTGCCTGGGCATGCCCAGACTGGTTTGAAGCCCCTCCTTGTTGAATACTTACAGGAGCTGAATGTTCATCACTCTTTATAAAACTGATGATGATCAGTTGTACAGATGTATGCTGTGGGGTGAGTGCTAGAGAACAGAGATCAGTTCTTTTCTAGAGTACCTTTTCTTTTCTAAATGCTATTGCAATCTTTTAGAGAGCTGGAGTACCAGCTGCTGGAGCAGAGTGTTGTGGACACAGGAGCTACCAAAGGACAGAGTCTTCCCTCAGTGATGGGTAAGCTATCCTCATTTGACCTGTTCTGGAAGGGGTGGGTTAAATCCCCTTTGCTCCTTTTTATGCTGATAGCCTTACAAAAGCCCAATTCAGTCAATCATCTAACATTTACCATGGATAAAGTTTACCCAACTTCTGCGGCCTTCCATGTCGATCCGTGTCCGGTTCCCCCAAGGCCGGGGAGATCAAAGCTTTTTCTTTTGAGCTAACCCCAGTGTCCTCTTGTATCTGATTTGGTTTGTTAACAAATCAGGCTAGCAACATACCATTTGAGACATACAAAATTATGCAGGGGATGGGTAGAGGGATGCTCTTTACCTTCTCACACAACACCAGAACCAGGGGACATTCACTAAAATTGAGTGTTGGGAGAGGTAGGACAGTCAAAAAAAAATATTTCTTTACTCAGCGTGTAGCTGGTCTGTGGAACTCCTTACCACAGCATGTGGTGATGGCATCTGGCCTAGATGCCTTTAAAAGGGCATTGGACAAGTTTCTGAAGGAAAAAATCCATTACAGGTTACAAGCCATAATGGGTATGTGCAACCTCCTGATTTTCGAAATGGGCTACTTCAGAATGCCAGATGCAAGGGAGGGCACTAGGATGCAGGTGTCTTGTGTGCTCCCTGAGGCATTTGGTGGGCTACTGTGAGATACAGGGAGCTGGACTAGATGGGCCTTTGGCCTGATCCAGCGGGGCTGTTCTTATGTTCATTGATTGATTCTTATTTAACAACCTACACTCTCTGTATTTGGACGCTTTCAATGTCCTGTTGAAAGGGTGGAGATTCTTGGAGCAGTTGATGAAATTTAGGTAGCTCTACACTGTTCACATTACACTTCTGGGTTAAGTGCAGAGTTCCAAATGCTGTGTGTGTTTTCTAGTAGACGGGTGAAAGCAGGTGTTCATTGTTGGCTTACCTTGAAGTAGCACTTTCCTGCATACAGTATTTGTACTAATGTTCCAGTGTGTTTTGGAATTGGATTCTGCCATTTTTGTTGATGCTAGTTCCAGACATGTTGAGCTAAACCATTTCCTGTTTTTTAGGTTCTGTCCCTGAAGACATTGTAGAAGACATAAAAGGTAAATGGTCTCTCTTCGTGTGAAACTTGACTTGACTTTCTTCCAGAACTCAACATCATTAGATGTAGGTGACAATAGAGGGTGACAAAACTAAATTCTTTCCAGCACTCCATGTTTTTTTTCTGAAATGCAACACCTCTAACTCAGTAGCCTCAGATATTAGCCCAGTTCAGATGTAACAGAAAACATGTGCCTGGAAACAAGGTCCAAAAATTATTGGAAAGCCCAATCCAAGACTGCCTGAGTGCTTCTGCTGCCACACCCTGCAAGCAAGAAGTAAAGCACGTTTGCTGCACCAGGGAGTAAGCTGAGCTGGTGGGAGGAGCCTGTGCTGCCCCATTGAGATTGCAGTCGAACCCCTACCTGCAGGCAGAGACAGGGTAGGCGCAAAGCAGCACAGGGCATAGACAGGGTGGGGGGAGGCTTTCCTGGGCATGGGGGGAGCAGAATGGGTGGGACTGGCCTGGGAGGAGGGTGGGACTGGCAGAGGCCTCTTCGGCCAAATCCTGTCCCCCACCCCAGGATTGAAAAATCCAACCTGGAGCTTCTCAAGTTGGCGCTAGCAAAATAACTGGCACAGCTCCAAGAAGCCCCATTGAGCAGGCTGGGGCTTTACTCATGGTAAGGTGATGAATGTTCCCTTACTCCAAGGAGACCTCAAGCCTGCTCAAATGCAGCACAGGATACAGCGGGCGCCATTTGGCACCAATGCTCCTGTGTTGGATAGGACTGGACTGTAGAGTACATAGACAGGTAGATGAGGGAACAGGCCTTCCTTTAGGTACTTGGGTCCAAGCCATACAGGGCCTTAAGTATAAACACCAACACCTTGAATTGTGCTTTGCAATGGACCAGGAGCTAGTGGAAGTTGTTCAAGTCCCAGTGAGACGTGTTCCTGACATTAATCCAAAATATAGCTGCTAGATTCCTAATTGTAGACCAATACGAAGGATGATAATGTTAAGCCTTTCTGCCTGTCTTTAAAGTTCGCACTTGCTTTGTGAGTGACCTCCAGCGAGGGCTGAAAATCCAAGCAGCAAAGTTCAATCTGGAGGGTAGTGCTGAGGTAAGTGGAGAATGAGCCATTTCCAGTTTGATGCACGGAAACGTTAATTTTTTAAAATCTGCTTTTGCTTTTGTTTTCTGACAGTGGTTGTTTTATTTCAGCGTCCAGCCCCACCTCCGGATGTTGACTACCCACTGGATGGAGAGAAGATCTTGCACGTGAATGGAGCCATCAGGTTAGAAATGTTGCAGGTTTTGCAATGGTGTTACAAGGACAAAGGGCAGCATTGGGGATGCATTGGGAGAAGGAAATGCAAGGTGGAGTCATGGTGTGGGGAGGCACCCTACGAGGCATCCAGGTGGCAGCTTCCACTTCTGTTTTCTCACATATGCACAAAAAATGTGCCCCTTGCCAAAACCAGGAAGCCAGCTGTGCAAAGATCATCCTCTGGGGTTGTCCAGCAGGGGGCGTTGGAAGCCCATGTAACCAAGCCGGAGGCTAGTGCACCTTAAAGCATACTGTGGAGGCTGGAAGAACGCATAAGATCTCTGTGGTTGCGTCCTAAAGTCGTTCCTTGTCTCTGACAGCCCAGTTCTAACCAACGTTACAACACCAATGCAGTCACAAAGCAGTTTGTTCCCTTACCTTTAGGAGGCCTCTGGCTCCCCCCCCCCCCCCGAATGCAGCATGCCCCCTCTTGGCATGACTGTATCAGCGTGGGACAGTTGGTTAGGATTGGGATGTTGGGCAGGAATTTGTCAGCTCCTCTAACATCTTCAACATAAATGCTGCCTTATGCTGTTTGTTGCTCTACCTCCCTTTTGTGTCTTGCCAACAGGGATTCTGTGGTTGAAATACTCTTTGAGCAGGACAACGAAGAAAAATCAGTGGCCACATTAATCCTGGACTCACTTATAGAGGTATCACAGCTTATATTCATTGATGTTTTGCGGCTTCTTGTGCCTGGCCAACTTCACCAAACCCATCCAAACGTTACCTCACATTCTTGCTTGTACTTCCAAAACAAACAGTGATCTTGCGTTCTGCGTTTAGATCCTTTGTCGGTAGCCACTAATGAGCCTCCAGACAAAAGCGCAGTTTTTGCTCTGCTTTGCTAGCCCCCACTGCACTCTGTCCTGGTGCCACCTACTCTGCACACATGAGTCCCACCAAGGAGGCCAAAGAGAGAAATCTCACATCCATCCAGCAGCAATAAGGAAGACAAACGGAGATTAACTTTTCTGCTTCAGCCATGCAAAGCTGCAATTGTGTGTCTCTGTCTTAGGGGCCCAGTATATCCTTTAGCTAGCCAGACAGTGTCAGGCAATCTAAAATGCCAGTTTTGTATGGCATTGTGCATGCAGCTGGTGGCCACTGTGTCTTAGCTTTCCCACAGATACTCAAAAAGTTTCCTGTTTAACCTTTTTAAGATAGTCATTAGTCTTGTTGATGTTTTGTTCTTATTGGAGAGAGACTGCAAGTGTAAGGCACCATGGACAATTGTTATAAAAGAGTATAAATATTGAAAAGAAATGGGGGGGTGGCATTGCTACACCCAGAAGAGCAGTGCATTCCGGCTGTGTTACAAAGCAAGAAGCGACAGAGGCTGTTTCTCAGTGGAGACTAGCAGGTCTTCCCTGCTGGAGAGGCTGGTGAACTTCTCTGTGCTCAGGATTGAAAAAGAATTTTGGGAGCTCAAAAAAGCAAGAGGTGTAGTGTGCGGACGCTCACACACACATTTTTGTTTGAGAGTTTGTCAACATCACACACACCTCATCCCCATCTTTTACTTGCTCGTCTTGCAGCAGAAGAAGTAACACTGGTGAGGGCTACTGGTTTGGAAAATCATCAATTTTTTTCCCAATTTGTGGGGTAGAAATCTGAAAACTTCCAAGTTAACCCCCCCCCCCTTGTAATACTCCAAAAGACTGTGACGTGTTTGCTCTGCCTGGACAACAAGGCACACGTGTGTTTTGGTCTGCTGTATGGTGCTCTGATTTAGTAATAACTCAGTTTAAACTGACTATTTTTCCTCCCCTCTTCCCTGCCAGTGTCCTATAGATACCAGGAAGCAGCTGGCTGAGAACTTGGTGGTGATTGGTGGCACCACAATGTTGCCAGGATTCTTGCACAGGCTGATGGCAGAAATACGGTACCTGGTGGAGAAGCCCAAGTACAAGGAGGCGTTGGCGGCCAAGACCTTCCGAGTGCACACCCCACCAGCCAAGCCAAACTGCGTGGCCTGGCTGGGAGGTAAGTCTGTAACATTAGAGTGTTGACTGACTTTGAAAAGATTTGCAGCTCTACAGTTTCTAAAGGATCCCTTCTGTGGTGACCCTTGCTCTAGAGCAGTGGTTCTGTAATCTGTGTTGAGACAGATCCAGAGGGATGACGGGTCCCAAGTTCAGGGGAAGTGGAAGGAGACTCCTGGATTACAGCACAGAGCATTGGGCCTGGAATCTGACGCCTGTGACTCTGAATGCCTTGCAGCCTGAGTACCTGAATTACTCAGCGTGACTGATACCCTTGGCTTCTCCCTATCCCCTTTGAGTTGTCGAAAGGGATGTGGTAAGGCTGAGTGGCCTTGGAGGGTAAGGCTCCAAGCCAAGGTCCTAGGCCGATCCACTGAAATAGGCCTGCGCGATTTATAAACAGAGGCCTAATATGCTGGTGCATATTCTCAGTGGAGACTAGCAAGTCTCCACCAGCATATTAGGCTTCTGTTTAGCTCTTCATCTTGGTTGTAGTAAATGAGATTCTCATCCTGCTGCGTATGAGATTCTCTGACTCCGATCCAACCCTGTCCTTGTCCTACTTGCCCACGACCCTTCATTCTGCCATAAAAATAAGAAGCTGCACTGCATGGGGAAGGCTTTTTCTAAACGCCAGATCCAGTCCACCGGCTGTAGTTTGGAGCCTGCTAGACTAGACCTTCAAATCACCTTTTCTTCTTTGCATTAGCTTCAGACATTGCCAGGTTTAAGTTCACTGGAGGCAACCCCACCTCACCTAATGATTCTGTTTTCAGAATGAGGCCTCTTGACACTAGTTGTAGTGCACGGGCAGTGCTACCGGTTTTGTGCAAGTGTTGGCGTTAGGCTGAGATTCCAGAGGGAAGAAGGGGTGCTCTGCTTTTGTTGAGAGGAAGGGAGAGCGAGCACTTGTGTTGCATGCAGAAGGTCCCAGGTTCAATCCTGTCATCTCCAGGCTGGGCTAAGGAGAGCCTTTTCTGAAATCCTGGAGAACTGCTGCCCATCAGTGTGGACTATAAGCTCAGAAGGAGGCAGTTTTCTGTGATTAGCATGTATGGTTATGGATGTTAGGTCAGTGATTTTCAGTGCTTTTCTTCTTAGGGCACACTTGCCTCTGTGGTCTTTACCTCTTGCGATGTCACTTCCTGCTGGTGGAGGAAGAGGCACAGACAATATGTTCCTACTTATAGTTGACCTAGAATCAGAACTGCAGAACTCAAAAGAGCTTTTCAGCGATTTTTCAGCTGCTGTGCTCCAAACTCTTGCAGCACACCTGTGGACCTTTAGTGGCACACCAATGTGCCACAGCCTACCAGTTAAAAATAGCTGTTTTGTGGTTTTCCACATCAGTCTGTTTGTTGGGAAACTCCTGCGTGGC